>NC_081161.1:37206977-37546977 GCF_012432095.1 Onychostoma macrolepis
TATCCAAACTAGAATGCCAGTGATGATTAGAAATGCCCTCTTTTTCTGATGGTACTTCCCTTCCTTCTGTGTTTCACCAGGACTTGGTCTCAGCAGGATTTCCAGCACTCCTAGACTACAACCTGTGATCACCAACAGATTGATTGCTAGGGAGACAAGGTAGGCTGCAATGGGGGGATCTGGAAAGGTGAAAATAACAAAGCCTCCATAAGACAAAGTCAGCACCCAGACCAGAGCAGCACCAATATATCTGTGCTTCACAAAGGCTGGGTTGCGGTAGATCACTGGATGGGCCACGGCTATGTAGCGCTCAACACAAATCAAGCAATTCATAAAGGGACGACCAACCATGTAGCTTCCAGAAAAGAACATAAGGAACAAAGTGTGTTGATAGTTAAGAGCGAAAGCAACCAGTGTAAACAGAAAAAGAAAGATAGTCATAATTTCTAATAGAGACAGGTTCACTGTAAAGATATCTGAGGTTGCCAGATTCCCTCCTTTTCTAATGTCACTTGTGCACAGCCAGAGGACCCAGGTGTGGATGGGCAGGAGGACCAGGCCCTGAAATGCTATAACACTGAGTCCAATGAAGTTCCCTGGGTAAGAGTCTGTGCATGTGAAAGCAAGAGGAGATGTTTGGTTCGCTGAGTAAGTGGTGTTCATCTTGCTCTTCAGTCAAAACAACTACAAGTATCTAAAGAACATGAAGAGCAATTGAAAATTAAATGAAGCGGTACAATGAAGATTAATTTAAAATGTACAAACAGAAGAAAGTACAGACTTTAGTGAAAAAGTGAACTGTTAGCAAAAGTGTCAGTTATTACAGGTGCATTTCAATAAATTAGAATGTCGTGGAAAAGTTCATTTATTTCAGTAATTCAACTCGAATTGTTAAACTCGTGTATTAAATAAACTACTTCAGTCTGTGTGCATTGAATTTAAGTCTTTGGTTCTTTTAATTGTGATGATTTTGGCTCACATTTAACAAAAACCCACCAATTCACTATCTCAACAAATTAGAATATGGTGACATGCCAAACAGCTAATCAACTCAAAACACCTGCAAAGGTTTCCTGAGCCTTCAACATGGTCTCTCAGTTTGGTTCACTAGGCTACACAATCATGGGGAAGACTGCTGGTCTGACAGTTGTCCAGAAGACAATCATTGACACCCTTCACAAGGAGGGTAAGCCACAAACATTCATTGCCAAAGAAGCTGGCTGTTCACAGAGTGCTGTATCCAAGCATGTTAACAGAAAGTTGAGTGGAAGGAAAAAGTGTGGAAGAAAAAGATGCACAACCAACCGAGAGAACCGCAGCCTTATGAGGATTGTCAAGCAAAATCGATTCAAGAATTTGGGTGAACTTCACAAGGAAAGGACTGAGGCTGGGGTCAAGGCATCAAGAGCCACCACACACAGACGTGTCAAGGAATTTGGCTACAGTTGTCGTATTCCTCGTTAAGCCACTCCTGAACCACCAACGTGATCTCATGATAATTCGTATGTATTTTACGTAAAATGTGGTTCTATAAAACGTAATTTACTTACATTTTTACAGGCACTAAAACGTACAATACTTTTGTATTTTCAGCATTTAAACGTACAAAACTTATGTATTGACGACATCTAAAATTTAATCCTAATGAATATTGAAATCGTGGCATTAATTTTATTATTAGTTGTTTTTAGTTGTCATATCAATTACCTTGTTTTCAATTGCATCATTGAATAGTTTACTCGTTTACTTAATACAAAATGATAACATTTAGTTTTGTGTGATTTCTGCTGCCAGCTCGTTTCCAATAATAGGCCTACAATGTTAAACAAGACCACTTTAAACCTTAAAATAAATAACATTTGAAATCGTTTAACCTTTACTTGTCATGTACTTTGTTTGTCATGGGCCACAAAAGGCGTTTTCTCCGACATGTTGTGACTGACAACAGAACTATAAAAAAAACACCAAAACCGTATCATAATTACGAAATGAAACTATTTTATTCGTGCGCTGTAATTCAGATCTTCAGAATCCATACGACTGCGAGGAACAGACCCAAATCCAAGCCTTTATTCGACGATCTTCATCTCCATTCAGAGCAGCGAGTCCAGCGACCGTAAACAGCAAAGCCCGCGCTGACTGACGCATTCGTTACGAATTCAAATGTTGCCGCTTCAAACGACAGGTTTTACAGCAGGATAATCGAACGCTCATTGGCTCTCGCCTGCATTCGTCACAGATTGCGACATGCAGTGTTTCTGGTGAGGTGTGTATTTGAATGATGCTAGCACGCGCACGCCTTCACGAGTTCAGAGAGAACAGAGGATCAGGAAAATCTGGATCATATTTTCAGCGATTAACAACATAAATTCTACTCTGCACCTCACACAAACCTACTGTATTCCGCCAGAGAGGACTGCGGCTGCAACGCATCGTCATTTGGATTACTTTTGGTAGTGCATTTGACATTTTTGCAATAAATAAATTATTCTAATTGTATTTACCTGTCTGTCATGTTTTTCTTATACTGTACAGAAATATATATGTTTAGGTTTAGATGCAGGAGTGGGATTAGCGACTATAAAAACATTTTTAATGCTATATTGTTACTAAAATGGTCATTTTCCTGCATGTTTCGGTCAATTGCGTTTTATATCCTTTTATATTCGCTATAAAATGGGTAGGTTTAGGTTTGGGGGTAGATTAAGGGGTCTAAAAGTCTAAATTGCTTATAGATAAAATGATAAAAATGCATTGATTCGAATATCTAAATGATATAAAAGATACATAAATATTTTTACGTTTTTTAGCTAAAAATACGTATCGATTTGTACGTTTTAAACGTTGAAATAAGTCTAAATTGTACGTTTTAGCATCAATAAAAACGTACAAAAAATGTACGTTTTGTGTTTGTAAGTGTTACGTATTAATACTGTAATAATTTCTATACTTAATAGGCCGCTGCCACCACCTTTAATTCTTTAAGCCAGTATGGTCTGGCACCAGAAGACAACACACCACCACAACTTCAATCACAACAGATCATTTTATTAAGAGAGGGGACTGCAGGACAGGCTAAACACAACCTGGAAAGCCTTAAGGCAGTGTGCTACAAATTCACTCCATTGGTGACATTCCACACGATCAACTACAAACAGTGACACTTCAAGCTCATATAAAACCTCATGCATGTGCAAAATTATACCTGCCCCCTAACCCTCCCAGTTTCAGTCATTCCCACCCTCATGGTCACCCTCTATTTTTACAAGAAACATAGCTTTATTAAATACATCAATTTAAAATAAAGACATAAAACCACTTAACTCGCCTCCACGGCAACACCCCCAGGCATCTTACCTGGGCTAAGGAGGAGAAGAACTGGACTGTTGCCCAGTGGTCCAAAGTCCTCTTTTCAGATGAGAGCAAGTTTTGCATTTCATTTGGAAACCAAGGTCCTAGAGTCTGGAGGAACGGTGGAGAAGCTCATAGCCCAAGTTGCTTGAAGTCCAGTGTTAAGTTTCCACAGTCTGTGATGATTTGGGGTGCAATGTCATCTGCTGGTATTGGTCCATTGTGTTTTTTGAGAACCAAAGTCACTGCACCCGTTTACCAAGAAATTTTGGAGCACTTCATGCTTCCTTCTGCTGACCAGCTTTTTGAAGATGCTGATTTCATTTTCCAGCAGGATTTGGCACCTGCCCACACTGCCAAAAGCACCAAAAGTTGGTTAAATGACCATGGTGTTGGTGTGCTTGACTGGCCAGCAAACTCACCAGACCTGAACCCCATAGAGAATCTATGGGGTATTGTCAAGAGGAAAATGAGAAACAAGAGACCAAAAAATGCAGATGAGCTGAAGGCCACTGTCAAAGAAACCTGGGCTTCCATACCACCTCAGCAGTGCCACAAACTGATCACCTCCATGCCACGCCGAACTGAGGCAGTAATTAAAGCAAAAGGAGCCCCTACCAAGTATTGAGTACATATACAGTAAATGAACATACTTTCCAGAAGGCCAACAATTCACTAAAAATGTTTTTTTTTTTTATTGGTCTTATGAAGTATTCTAATTTGTTGAGATACTGAATTGGTGGGTTTTTGTTAAATGTGAGCCAAAATCATCACAATTAAAAGAACCAAAGACTTAAACTTAAACTACACGAGTTTCACAATTTGAGTTGAATTACTGAAAGAAATGAACTTTTCCACAACGTTCTAATTTATTGAGATGCACCTGTGTTTATTGTATACTGACCTAATGCTGGACAGATAACTATTAAAGTGGTTCCATAGTTTACATGCAGTGTAGTTCATATCACCTGGGTGTGCATTATAACATGCAGCTGTGCATCTGAGGATGAATTATACCTGGAAAATATGCAAATAGAAAGCAGCCCTTTAATGTTTTGTTGTTTTTAGTCAAATGTTTACATAGTTCCAAAATCTCTTCAAAAGAAGAGAAGCAAGCTGATATTGTGACATTTGAATGTAAATTTCATGATTATTGACTTGCTTTTGTAATTATATACAGTAATTATTTCCTAAAACAGAGTATCTTACTTTATGCCTTTTATATTGTACTTTGTCGCCTTTGGCTTGCTTAGTTGGGGTATAAAAATAAATAGACTATTTTGTAATATTGACAGCATTGACATCATCAGATGAGAACAAAACTGAAATTGAATGACACTATTGAGTTGAATAATGACACTATTGTCTTATTAGCAGAATAAATCATCAGAATTTGGATTTGCATCTATCTATCTATCTATCTGAAATAAAAGAAAGATTTATTGTAGTTTTTATCCATCTTACTACTAGTGTTTTCTATGTGTTTTATCATTATCAAGTTAAAATGAATACACATATATTATTTGAATATCACAGTAGTTACAGTCAAATATGATATGTTTGTAAGGTAGCCTCTTGTACAGGAGCAAAAGTATTATACAAAATATATCTTTCCAAAAAAATATAATGATAGTTTAATACTAAACTATGATACAAGTTCATTGGATTCTGATATAGATGCATTGTAAATGCAGTTGTATGTTTATCACAAGATTTATATCACACAGACATCTCAATTTATACACATACAGTTAATGATTATTTAATTTTTGACAGGTAGAGGTAAGGTTGAACTGCAGCACTTGGCAAAACGGTGCACCAACTTAAACCTAGAGCTAAACAATAAGTGTGGTATGAAAGTTGATCCCTCAGTACAATAACACATGAGACTGTCCCATAGCCAAACACCAGTGTGATCAAGATGACTGTAACAGCTACAAAAGCTTTTCTCTTCAGTTGATGTGCTGCTTCTTTCTCCTTTCCATCCCCTGGCACAAAATCATGACAGAGCAAGATGAACACAACCAGCATTACTAGAAACAGTCCTGTCTGAAATGTTGCTATTTTAGGGTAGGAATCCATAATAACAAATAACCGGATTGACAGTCAAACCAGCCCAACAAATGACAGTTTAAGTTTAGGGGCTTTGATGTATTTTAGGTAAACCAGTGGATAAACCACAGCGAGGTATAGCGCTCCACGCAGAAGTAGGTTTGAAAGAACGGTCTACCCACAATTAACATACTGGACAGGTAATTAGAAATAAGAATAATAACCTTCTCATTAAGGGCTGCACCTAACAGATAAGTAAGTAGGCTGGTGTTGCCTATGACCTCAGCAACAGACAGATTCAAAATGACAAAGTCTGAGGATGTAACACCTGCAGTTTTTCTTGCCAGCCACAGAATCCAGCCCTTCATAGGCAGCATTAAAACAGCATTCACAATTATGGCGAAAACAATGAGAAAATGTCCTGGATAGGAGTCTGTGCACTCAAAAACACCAGAGCAGTTGCTTTCAGACTGGGAGGTGCAATTAGAAAAGAACTTAGTAGTGTCATTCACTTCCATTTTTCCTCCAATTTTCTTTTATATTCAGTATAGAATAAAGGTAAAATTATTTTTCCAAAAATTATATCAGATCTATTATTATATCTATACAATAAAGCAAATACGTCTTTAATACCTTTCAGACATTATTAAAACATTTGGCTTTTGAAAGGGGGAAATCAAGACACATACTCACACAGTTGCACTCATGAAGCCTGTGAGGATTTTGTCTTCGTACTGTGTATTTTAATATAACAGCCCCTCCTTTCATCCTTAGAGGTGATATTGCAGGGAGTGAAAATATTTATAAATATGCGGTTACACAGGTGTCATGCATTGCATCAACAGTTTCTGTTGGCTAAACTGCTTTTAGAACCAAAGCACAAACAATAAAGGAATACTAGCTTCCAAAGTTTATGAATAAAAACCAAACAGTAAATATCAGAAATGGCACTGTTTTGGGATTTATAGACACATTGTCATTTTCATATTTTCAATTCAAACATCATGGATGTTAGAGTTGACTGAATAAGAGTTACAGGTAAACTGTATAAGGATATAACACCCATGTACAATCTGTATTTTTTCAGATTCTAAACATCAACATGAAGGAATTCAATTACACTGGTTTTTAAAAGTAGATTGTCACAATCTACGCTGGAGCAAGGAGCGAGGAGATGAGGAGAACACAGCTTAAGAACACTGGGAAATCAAACGAGGAAGAACAGAAACAGGTGGGGAGTAATTAAACACAGAGGGAGACAAATGAATTAATAATAAATACAGGAACAGGAAGGACCAGATATGGGCATGGAGAACAAGACACACATGACATAGATGGGTTGTATGTGTATATATATATATATATATATATATATATATACACATACATACACATATACATATACATACAAACGCACACACACACACACACACACACACACAAACACATACATACTAGGGCTGTCAATAGATTAAAAAATTTAATCGGGATTAATCGCACATTTTTATTTGTTCTAAATGTACCTTAAATTAATACTTTTCTAGTTTTTAATACTCTAATCAACATGGGCATGGACAAATATGGATGCTTTATGCAAATGTATGTTTATTATTATTGAAACCATAGTCAACATAGAGCATGAAGACGAGACATGTTTCAAAGGTCATAGATGTTTTTCAAAGAACTTGTTCATGTCTATTAGACACATGAAAAAAGAAATGCCAGGTTCCCATTAATTCTCTTTCTTTGCACTGAGCAATTTACTGACACAAACCTGTTTACATTATTGCATGACAGGGCAGCTCTTCTTCTGAACATGCAAAATATACATATATTATTTATTATTACATTTGTTTCCCTCTCTGTGCCCATATTTAGATGAAACTAAATTCTCATTAAAACTGTTTTCATTTTATATATTTTACTGTATCTGTTGTCAGACAATAGAATGAATATGAAACAGTGACTGAAACGCGACCCATAAACGCGATCAACATAACCAGCTCTCCTTTCCAAGATGTTAATCTGCACAAAAATCCTGATAATCGAGCCGTTTTCTGATGAAATCAAATACACATAAGATAAGACAATAGCTGTGCTGTGACTTCGGCTATACTTGCATGTAAAATTAGGGAAGCAATATAATATCTGTGTTTAACTGAATTAAAGCGCTGCTCCTCTCTGCCGCGCGCTGAACAGAAACTGGGCAGACGCAGAGAGAGAGAGAGAGAGAGAGAGAGAGAGAGAGGTGCGCGCGCGCTGGGAGAGCAAGACTTCGCGCTCGCGCGGCAGTACCGGCGATTCTCAGAAACTAAATAAGGTTTGGGCGCTTTTTTGAAGGGAAAAAAGTCGCTAAAGGAGTCTGCACTGATGCTAAGCTGGCAACACTCTACATCTCCATTTCTCCAACTACAGGTGGACCACGGGTCAAACAGAAAATGCGCGCTGCGTTAATCGTGCGTTAAAAAAATTAGTGCCGTTAAAATGAACTTTGACAGCACTAATACATACATAATATAAATTGGCTGTGGGGTGCCAATAATCTGCATATAGCCTATTGTGACAGGTTTTATAATGAGCATTCTGCCTAATGATATTTTTTTTGTATTATATTTATTCAATTTAAAAAAACAAAACAAAACTCATTTAATTGTCACTATTTGAAGAATGAAAGTGCTTTTGTACACATCACATAAATAATAAGGAAAATAATAGTTTGTGACAGTGATTTAAGATATTTAAAATTTGTGCAGATGTTTGTGGTGTATAGAACACAAGACACAAATGCATTTGAATTACATTTACATTTACTGACAACCAGTGTTGGCAGTAACTAGTTACTAGTAATTTAGTTACTGTAATAATATTACTTTTTGCAGTAACTAGTAGTGTAACTAATTACTAATAAGATTTCAGTAATAATATTACAGTTACTTTCCATAAAACAGCTTAGTTACTTTTGATGCCTCCACCCCGCTGATTTAAAATCCAACAATCAAATAATTCCTAGATTTATTTTCATAACTCGCACATGCATGTGATGTCCCCGGTGCAGCAGACAAGCTTGGAATATGGAAAATCTTACATTCAGCAGATAGAAATATTGCATTATATTGATTTTGTCAGGAAAAAAGATCTGTTGTGTAAGTTGTGGCTTTACTTTACTCTGGCATTACATCCCTCTGATCAGCATGTGGTACATTATATTAATATAATTTAAAATATTTTTGGAAAATTAAACAATTTCTTACAAACTCATGTGATTTGATAAAATACATAACAAAACTTAATCACATATGGGTACCGGAAAAATTACTTCAAGCTACACATGACAATTAATGAGATGAATACAACACTTCTACTTGAATGTCACTATCAATCACTATTGAGTGTTTGTAATAACTTCTGACTGCGATCCAATGTGGATTTTGGTCAAATGATGAGGCAGAAATATGTTGTTAGTAACATTCTAGAAGAATTTTATCTGGAAGATACACAGTTACAACTTCTGTGGGGCGTGAAGAAAAAGTAATGTAACTAGTAGTGTAACTAATTACTGTTGCCAGAAAGTAATAAGTAAAGTAACAATATTTCTTTTGAAAGGAGTAACTAGTAATGAGTAATATATTACATTCTTTGAGTAACTAGCCCAACACTGCTGACAACTTACAAATGAGGAATACGACAAGTAAAGTGTACTAAGGAGGCAGTAACATGAGAAGTGCTAAAATACAAACTACCAAATGTTTTCAAATTACCCAAGTTGTTTGGAGAGATACAAGCTTAGAATAGAGAGCAAAAAAGATAAAGTGAAAAATATTTGAGGTAAATGGAATATATTTAGTTGCTCATGGAAACGATGAGTCTTTAGAGTCATTCTGATATCTAAATAATGTAAATGTATTTATGCACTAATCACAGGATGCATACAGAATAAACTACAGACATCTCTACATAAATAAGATTAATGTATTTTGACGCATTGTAGCATGCCTACTTTAGACAGGTAGAGGTAAGGTTGAACTAGAGCACTTGGGACAAGAGTCCACCAACTTAAACCTACAAGTACACAATAAGTATCGTATGGAAGTTGATCCCTCAGTGTAATAACACATGAGACTGTCCCATAGCCAAACACCAGTGTGATCAAGATGACTGTGACGACTACAAAAGCCTTTCTCTCTTGTCGATATGCTCCTTTCCCCTTCTCTCCGTCTGCTGGATTGGGCCTTTTCAAAACCCACAAAATCATGACAGAGCAAGATGTGCACACAACTAACATTGCTAGAAACAGTCCAGTGTAAAATTTTGGTACTTTAGGGAATGAATCCATAATAAACCAACCAAACATCAGGATTATCAACCAAACCAGTCCAACAAATAGCAGTTTAAGTTTCAATGCTTTAATGTATTTAGGGTAGACCAACTGATGGACCACCGCCAGGAATCGCTCCACACAGAAAAATGTTTGAAAGAGTGGTCGACCCATAATTAACATACTGACCATGTAATTAGAAATACGAATAATATCTCTCTCATTAAGGGTTGCACCTAACAGATAAATAAATATGCAGGTGTTACCAGTTACCTCAGCAACAGACAGATTGAAAAAGACAAAATCTGAAGATGCAACACCTGTTCTTCTTGCCAGCCACAGAAGCCAGCAGTTCAGAGGCAACATGAAAGCAACATTGAGAAGTATGAAGAAGGCAATTAAAACATTTCCTGGATAGGAGTCCATGCACTCAAAAATCTGAACACCAGAACTGTTGCTTTTAGACTGTGACGTACAATCGGAGAGAAAGTAAATTGTGTTGTTCACTGCCATATTTGCTCAGATTTTGCTTTCTTTTCTGTATGGAAAGAAGGTAAATGATTTGTCTAACAGAAAGAAAAAAGAAAAGGAAACATCCATTATAAGTGTGGTTTGCATGAGTACTTTTCCATAGTACATTAGTAGATAAGTGTAAGTCATGCAAGTTTATACAAATACATTTTAATTACTTTTCATTATTATTATTATTATTATTATTATTATATACAGTAATTTTTTTTTTAAATCAGCTGTCATACTCACATGAATAGTTGCACTCATATCCATGAAGCCTGTAATGTGTTGTGAGGATGTTGCCTTTATACTGTTTATGTTGCTATAATAACCCCTCCCTTTATCCAAATGGATCATATGGTAAATAAAAGGTCATAAAAGGTTATTTCACTATTTATTTTTGATGGAATTTGATTTCCTCCTTGGTAACAATTCAAGTTACAGATTATATGTCGCAATACATATATAATGTATGGTAAAACAGGATTTTATATGACATACATTGAATTACATATGTAATGGACTAACACGTATATCCTGCCAATATAATAAACACTGATGTGACAGTTTAAATAGGTTGCCACTATAGATTGCACTGCATTCAAATGACCTAAAACTGATAGCACTGTGGGTTTGTGTGCCCTGTTTCCACCAAGCCTACAAACCACATGCTGACAAAGATGACAGTAATAAATTATGTCATAGTGTTTGATAACCACTGAGATTTAATATGAATCCAATGAATGGAGTAAACCTAGGGTAGTTGTACTTAAAACATATTTTAATTAAAATAATCAGGATAATTAAACAGATAGTCAGATAACAAAGACTCAGATAATTAAAATGGACAGTAAAATGTAAGCAGATGCATTCTGGGAAATTATATAAATATGTGAATTAAAAAATGTAGGATCACAACTGATGCTTCCCCTCGGTATTGTAAAATAACATTTTGTTACAAAACTCAATGCATTTAACCTGTTAATAAGAAATATGTATATGAAACAAGCATATCATCAAACAACATATCAAATCAATCATATTAAACATTTCTGATGCATGGCAACTTGTCCACTTTTGACAGGTACAGGTAAGGCTGAACTGCACCAACAGGCAAAAGGGTGCACCAACTTAAACTTAAAGCAAAGCAGAAAGTGTCATATGAAAGATGATCCCACAGCAGAATAACACATGCGACTGTCCCATAGCCAAACACCAGCGTGATCAAGATGACTGTGACGACAACAAAAGCCTTTCTCTTCTGTTGATACGCTCCTTTCTCTTCATCCCCTGGCTTGGGCCTCTTCAAAACCCACAAAATCATGAGAGAACAAAATGAGCACACAAGTAATATTGCTATGACCAGTGCAGTGCAATACCATGAAATCATTTTAGGGTAGGAATTCACAAAATGCCATCCAAAAATCATGATTATAAGCCAGACCAGTCCAACAAATGTCACTTTACTTTTAGGATCTTTCGTGTATTTTAGGTAAACCAATGGATGGACCACTGCCAGGTATCGCTCCACACAGAAAAAGGCTTGAAAGAGTGGTCGACCCACCATGAATGTACTGCTCAGGAAAATACAGGTAAGAGCAAGAGCTTTCGTATTAAGCAAAGCACTTACAAAGAAAGTACAGAGGGAAATCTCACTAATGATCTCAGCGACAGACTGATTCAATACAACAAAGTCTGAAGATGCGACACCTGCTGTTCTCCTCAGCAGCCACAGAATCCAGACGTTCACAGGCAGCATGAGAACACAGTTCACCAGCGTGACGAAGCCAGTGAAAACATTTCCTGGATAGGAGTCGATGCACTCATAAAATCGATCACCAGAACAGTTGCTTCCAGTTTGAAAGGTGCAATTGGATACAACGGTGCTGTTTACTGCCATAATCAGTCAGATATTCTTTCTCAAATAAGACCGAGAAAAATTATTCCATTTGGGCATGTGCATTGCTTGCAAGTGTTATGGAGATACCAGACAGGATTATATGCAAACAACACAGATCTTTATTTAAGGAATGCAGGGGAGTAGCAATAGAGCAAGACAATATTGGAGAATGATGAGCTTAACTGTAGTTGCAGGTGGAGAGGGAGATTGTGAATCCTCTGGAGTGCACACACTTCTCAGGAATGGACACTTCCTAAACAAACAAGACGATGGAGGATTGCGGAGACACAGGGGAAACGCTGGAGTATATGGCAGGAGAAGATCGCTGGAGTAATCGCAGGAGGTAAGTAGACAAGTAAGTACTCCGTATACTAACAAGTAGACCAGACAATGAACAGAGGAGAAGTGTGTGCTTGCTTATATGCTGGAGATGATGAGGGTGCTGACATGGTGCAGGTGCAGGTAATAATCAGGGAATTGTGAGCGGAGTGAGGGAGTGCGTGAGGGAGAACACTGACAGGGGACATGTGACAGCATGCTTATTGTGTATCATTTTAGAAGTGGTCAGATTAGTCCAAATAAAACCACAAAAAAAATCTCATATTTCTCATCTTGAGAAAGTATTACAGAAAAAGGTTGAGATGCACCAATTTACAAGTAATACTATATAATACAGTAACACACAATAGATTTATATTATTTTACATTATAACTATTTAACTAGAATTAAAAATAAATAAATATTTAATTATTTCATAAGAAATCATGTACAGTTCTCATATAACGGCTGTGAAAATTTGAAACTTTTTTTTTTTTTCAAATTGAAAACATCTACCCAATACTCACACAGGAATAGTTTCACACATACATGTGCAGCCTGTAGTGTATTGTGAGGAGTTAGTCTCTATACCAGGGGTCTCCAACCTTTTTGTGAGTGAGGGCTCCCTGAAAGGGTTAAAATAGTCTCGAGGGCTATATATATTCCACATAAATAAATAAATAAATAAATAGAGAGAGAGTAGGCTATCAATATTTATAGTGATATTCATTTACCATTAATGGGGAAAGAAATGCCTTCCACATGTTTATTAGACGTAACTTTTTGTTTAGGACTCCATGAAATTCATTTTATTTTTCCTTAAATTCTGTGTTTTTTATTAAATTTTTAATATAATAGTTTTTTTTTTATGATTCTGTTTAACTTTATCATTAAAAATGATGTCTAATTAAATGAATTAATAAATCTTTAACAGTTTAATCAATGTAAAATGTACAATTTAATCAAATGAAAATCAATTTACAACAAAACATTGCATTTTTATTTCGTCAGATAAGATTCTGCACAACAGAACTGTATAATTTAATTTAAAAAGTAATTTGATTGTATGATATTCTTTAAAATAATAATATTGTCATTATTACTTTGAGAATTGCATTTTAGCATACAGTAGTAATATATTTCAGTCACAATTTCTTCAAGTAAAACCAGAGTTTTATTTTGACGGGTTGTCCCAAAGGTCTTTCAGTTTTACTTTCAGTTTCAGTGTGTATTTGGCCGCAGTTTTTCTCAAATGAAACGGTGTAAAGCTGGTGAAAACACTGCGAGTGTGAGTTTAAGTTTGTGTATCAGAGAAACCGATGAGATTCGATGCTGTCGCGCTTGTTTGTGCTTTGTGATAGGATGTTAGATTAATCCATATTGTGTAAAAATGTCCAGAGCTTATCATCGCTATCCACATACATTTTTTTTTTTGTGATCTTGATATGATATGGCTGATTGCCTTGCACTATTTCTAGAACATGCTTGGCGTGCTCAGCCACTCCTTCCCACAGTGTAGATTTTGTGGAGTTACTACAGCATTTTAGAGCTCATTGACCTACAGGTGCATCTCAATAAATTAGAATGTCATGGAAAAGTTCATTTATTTCAGTAATTCAACTCAAATTGTGAAACTCGTGTATTAAATAAATTCAATGCACACAGACTGAAGTAGTTTAAGTCTTTGGTTCTTTTAATTGTGATGATTTTGGCTCACATTTAACAAAAACCCACCAATTCACTATCTCAACAAATTAGAATACTTCATGAGACCAATAAAAAAAAAAAAAAACATTTTTAGTGAATTGTTGGCCTTCTGGAAAGTATGTTCATTTACTGTATATGTACTCAATACTTGGTAGGGGCTCCTTTTGCTTTAATTACTGCCTCAATTCGGCGTGGCATGGAGGTGATCAGTTTGTGGCACTGCTGAGGTGGTATGGAAGCCCAGGTTTCTTTGACAGTGGCCTTCATCTCATCTGCATTTTTTGGTCTCTTGTTTCTCATTTTCCTCTTGACAATACCCCATAGATTCTCTATGGGGTTCAGGTCTTGGGGTTCTTTGGTTTCCAAATGAAATACAAAACTTGCTCTCATCTGAAAAGAGGACTTTGGACCACTGGGCAACAGTCCAGTTCTTCTTCTCCTTAGCCCAGGTAAGACGCCTCTGATGTTGTCTGTGGTTCAGGAGTGGCTTAACAAGAGGAATACGATAACTGTAGCCAAATTGCTTGACACGTCTGTGTGTGGTGGCTCTTGATGCCTTGACCCCAGCCTCAGTCCATTCCTTGTGAAGTTCACCCAAATTCTTGAATCGATGTTGCTTGACAATCCTCATAAGGCTGCGGTTCTCTCAGTTAGTTGTGCATCTTTTTCTTCCACACTTTTTCCTTCCACTCAACTTTCTGTTAACATGCTTGGATACAGCACTCTGTGAACAGCCAGCTTCTTTGGCAATGAATGTTTGTGGCTTACCCTCCTTGTGAAGGGTGTCAATGATTGTCTTCTGGACAACTGTCAGATCAGCAGTCTTCCCCATGATTGTGTAGCCTAGTGAACCAAACTGAGAGACCATTTTGAAGGCTCAGGAAACCTTTGCAGGTGTTTTGAGTTGATTAGCTGATTGGCATGTCACCATATTCTATTTTGTTGAGATAGTGAATTGGTGGGTTTTTGTTAAATGTGAGCCAAAATCATCACAATTAAAAGAACCAAAGACTTAAACTACTTCAGTCTGTGTGCATTGCATTTATTTAATACACAAGTTTCACAATTTGAGTTGAATTACTGAAATAAATGAACTTTTCCACGACATTCTAATTTATTGAGATGCACCTGTATATATTACTTTATCTACATCTTATCTAAAGTTTTCAGACATAATTATGTAGAAATTGTTGGAACCAAACATGTTCTTGGGCAGTTACAGAAAAACAAACATGCTGCCTGAATGAATATTCACATCTCATGCCTAAATGTATCATTCATTATCATTATCTATTACTTACCCTCACTTACAATTACACTCAATAGTCCCTTTTTTAGCTATTCCTATTTAATTTATAAGAATGTCTGAGTGATGTATATTTTAAGAACATACTCTCATACAAAGACAAAAATATTCTATAATAAAAATTTATAAATGAATAGCCTATAACAATAATAATCATTGTTTACATTATATCTATTTCTAAATTATGCAGCTCTTAAGCTCATTTAAAAAGTATTACTGGAAAAAAGAATAATAATTTATAATTCTTTATATAATAATAATTTATAGTTCTTTCTTTCCGTCCAGGACATAAGAGTGTTACATTTTTAAGAAAAGGCATATTAAAAGCTGAATCTTGAACCAATTCAGACAGCTTTGCTAACCTGTTTGACTAATTCACGGGGGAGGAAAAAAAACTCTAAAGATCATTCACAATTCAAGCATGGCTAGTTCTGATTCTTAATGATGGAAAATACAAGGCACACATGATCCCTTGACAGAAAAAGATTTTCTTTTGTATTATTCAACCAACACATACCCAGTTCAGGCAAATCAATGCCTGATCATTTTTCCCAAAAGAAAAACACTAATGTGCCAATGAAAAGAGCTTGTCACTACAGACTGCACTACATTCAAATGAACTGAAAATGATAACACTGTGGGTTTGTGCCTCCTGTGAGCTCCATGTTTGACCACATGTTGACAAGGTCACACTACTAACACCTGGGATTTCACAATATTACACTGAACAAACACAGAGAAACTGAGGTAGTATTTGAAAGTTGTTTATTTTAAATAATTATGCAATATCAACAATCAAACAGAGCATTTTCACAAATATTATTATATATTAAACAGAAAAAATTCAAACATTATTTAATACGTACTGTAATCTATATTAAATTCTATATTAACTTCTACAGACATGTAAGGGTGGTTTCCCTACAGTGGTTCAGGCTGTAGGATTGCCGAATGACTAAAGAAACATTATCAGCATGATGGTATAACACTGTACATTTCTTGTCTTTTATCACCCACTGCCACTTATACCAACGATGGAAATAAGCGCAGTTAAAATAGCTAAATATGTGGGAGAGCGTTGCTATTAACCTTGAATCAAGATTAGTTAGCACATAATTTATAATTGAAATGGTTTAGTAACAGTATTTCGTTATGTTTACACTTGAATTGATTACAAAATAGATGAAGGATGGTAAACATAACCAGTTAATTGTACCCAACATGTATATAAAATGTTACCTGAGAGAGAGGGGGGGGGGTAGAGAGAGGAAGAAAAAGAGGGTGAGAGGGCAGAGCCCCAAAAAGACAGCTCCAGCTAAGAAAAGAGACAGAGCAACAGTTGCAATCTTATTTTATCCCTTCCTTGACCATGTGACTAAAACCCAAATGTGAGACATTCAAACTGCCCAATCAGCAGATTACAGCTTCACCCACTGGGCAAAAGGTGTGACAATTAGAAGACCCCGATGTATACACATGTTGGCCTACAGGCCTTGATCGATATCAGCACTTCTGTGCCTTCAGGAATGCCAAAGGGCCCTTTTGTTACTCAAGATAGGTTTGGGGCAGGAAAGCAGAAGTCTTTGATTATTTTTGACCCTACAGACACATTAAACATTTCTGATGCATGGCAACTTGTCCACTTTTGACAGGTGGAGGTAAGGTTGAACTGCGGAGCTTGGCAGAAGGGTCCACCAACTTAAACCGACAAGTAAACAATAAGTGTGGTATTAAAGTTGATCCCTCAGTGTAATAACACTTGATGAGACTGTCACATAGTGTGATCAAAATGACTGTGACAGCTACAAAAGCCTTTTCCTTCAGTTGATATGCTCCTTCTTTCTGTCCGTCCCCTGGCTTGGGCCTTTTCAAAACCCACAAAATCATGACAGATGTGCACACAACTAACATTGCTATATTCCCATGGAAAGCCATGTATGTTAGGGTAGGAATCAACAAGATACCATCCAAACATCAAAATTATCAGCCAGATCAGTCCAACTAATGTCACTTTACTTTTAGCATCTTTTGTGTATTACAGGTAAACCAGTGGATGGACCACAGCTAGGTATCGCTCCACACAGAAAAATGTTTGAAATAGTGGTCTACCCACCAGGAATGTACTGCCCAGGTAACCAGAGATAAGAATAACTACTTTCATATTAAGCAAAGTATCTGTCAGAAAAACAGTGAGGCAACTCTCACTAATGATCTCAGCAACAGATTGGTTCAAATTCCCAAAGTCTGAAGACGCGACACTTGTATTTCTTTGCAGCCACAGAATCCAGCAGTTTAGAGGCAGCAAAAGGACGGCTTTCAACATATGATAAAGGCAGTAATATAATTTCCTGGATAGGAGTCCATGCACTCAAAAAACTGAACACCTGAACAGTTGCTTCCTGACAGGCAGGTGCTGTTTACTACCATGTTTGGTCAGATTTCTCGTCGTTGTCCATGAAATAAGGGTAAAAGACATATTTTATACAAGCTGTATAAATGGGTGTAAATGGTCAATGCAAATAAAGACGAAAACTAATTATCAGTTTCAGATAAATTGCATTATACCATTATATACAGACACTATTAGTTGACCATACAGAAAAATTATTCTTCAGATCCTACTACATAAGCTGATAAGCTACATAAACTGATAATTTTTTAGTAATTTTAAAGGGGTCATATGACTAAAGTCTCAAAACCAAAGAGATATTCTTTATAAAAGTTAAGACTCAACCACGCCCCCCTAAAAAGGCGCTTGACGTAGGGCGTTTTTTTTTCAGAAAAGTTTAACTTTTTTCAACTTGAAAATACGCTCTGAGCTGCAGAAAAAGACTCCGGCCATGGCGTTTTAAAAAGCGCTCAGGAATTTTTTGAAAACACGGTTTACTCCATAGGATTATAATGTAAAACAGACGCTGGCAGCTTCAAAAAAGACGCCAAGTGTGAACATAGCCGAAGTCATTATAATCAGTAATTAGGCAGCCTGTAGTGTGTTAATGGATTTAGGACTGTTGTGCTGTTGTGCTGGCCACGCCCTTCATCCACAGTGAAGTTTATGTGGTGATTACAGCAGACAGTGTGTAATTTAGTACATATTTTGAAGAATAAACATATTGTACATTGACATACTGTCTGCACTATACCTATAGCTTTCACACACACACACACACACACACATATATATATATATATATATATATATAAATCAGGGAGTTTGAACAAGTATATTCACATGCAGATGAAGTTTAACAGTTTTATCACAAGGCTCTCTGGAATACTTGATTCTGACTGGTCAATCACAGAAGTTAAGTTGAATGGAGGTATAAGATTATGAAAAATTGCAGCTCATACCTATATTCAATTACACAATTAGAAAACTTTTAAATAAAATAGTTATTTGTAACAAGAAGATCCAGGGAAGCAAAAGGAACAAAATCCAGACAAACTGAAAACACGTATAACTGTATAAAGTGACCATGAAACACAAGGACTTAAATACACAAGTGTTAACATGGAACTAAGACACACTTGTTGAAACAATCAAAGGAGCCAATGATCAAAGAAACAACAAAGGACTCCGGCACCAGCACAGGAAACAGACAACTAAGAAGAAGCAAGAACTACAATACAAAAGTCTAAACACAAGACAAAACTGGGAACATGCGACATACTGTTTAACAGAGCATAAAATAGAGTAGTATGTGAAACAGACATCTAAATTATATTTATATGAAATGAAACTGATATTATGATTCAGAACATGTGTTCAATTTTAAGCATGTTTTCTTATGAACAACTATACACAAATAATTGTATTCTGCAGGAGAATCACTGATACTTTCCCTCAGAACAATATTTTATAATTATATTTTAAAGATGTTTGTGCAGATTTTTCACATATTTCACAAAAAATAAATAAACACATTTTCTGCAATCTTTTGCTTAGCTTTTGCAATCTAAAAACAAAATCTGTGTTTCCCATTTATGACATTTATGATCATTTCTGAAAATCTTAAACATTTTTGATGCAAGGCAACCTCTTGATTTTTGACAGGTAGAGGTATGGTTGAATGGCACTACTTGGCAAAAGGGTCCACCAACCTAAACCTACAAGTAAACAAAAAATATTGTATGAAAGTTGATCCCTCAGTATAATAACAGATGAAATTGTCCCATAGCCAAATGCCAATGTGATCAAGATGACTGTGACGGTTAAAAAAGCCTTTCTCTTCAGTTGATATGCTCCTTCTTTTTCCTTTCCTTCCCCTGGTTTGGGTCTCTTCAAAACCCACAAAATCATGACAGAGCAAGATGAACATGCAATTAACGTTCCAAGATATATACCAAAGAATAGCCATAGAGGCAGTTTAGGGTAGGAATCCACAGTATGCCTTCCAAACATCATGATTATCAGCCAGACCAGCCCAACAAATAATACTTTAGTTTTAAGGGCTTTTGTGTATTTTAGATAAACCAATGGATGGACCACAGCCAGGTAGCGCTCAATACAAAAAATGGTTTGAAAGAGCGGTCGACCCACCAGAAATGTACTGCACAGGTAATTAGAGATGAGAATAACAACTTTCTTATTAAGCAAAGTACCTGACAGAAAAACAGTGAGGGAAATCCCACAAATGATCTCAGAAACAGACTGGTTCAAAATGACAATGTCTGACCATACAACACCTTTATTCCTCCACATCAGCCACAGAATCCAGCAGTTCAGAGGCAGAAAAAGGATGACGTTTAGCACTATGTAGAAGCCAGTGAAAACATTTCCTGGATAGGAGTCCATGCACTCATAAAACGGATCACCAGAACAGTTGCTTCCAGATAGAGAGATGTAATTGGAAAAGAAGTCAACAGTGCTGTTCACTTCCATATTCAGTGAGATTTGCCCTGGTATGAAATAGGGGAAAAAAATAGTCCATACATATACTTTGTAGGTATCATTTCAGAAATGGTCAGATTATTCAAAATAAAGCCACAAACTGTTAATCTCGCAGAAAAGGTGAACATCCATTTTAAATGCATTATATTACCACAGCATATGCACACATTACTATGAGTAGATAATGCAGGAAATGGTGTTTAAGATCATACCAGATAAACTGATAACTCCCTTTTTACTAGATAATAAAACAAATATTCAAGTGCTTTGAGAAAGAAACCCAGCCCTGTACTTACACATAGTTTTACATGTATATGTGCAGCCTGAAGTGCATTGTGAGCTTTTATTTTTCATGCTGTATATATTGTTGTGATGGCCACTCCTCTCATACACAGAGATGTTAGGTGCAGCAGTCATGTGTTTGCCACACTTCAAAAAGAAAACATGCTCTTGTTATAAAACAGAACGGCAAACGAATGTTACCGCGGGGGGGTGGGGGGGTGGGGGTGGGGGTTGTGATGTCTTTAAAAATGTCAGCTTAGTAGCAAAATATTACATAAAATATTGTTATGAGGGAAAGTACAGTATTAGTTGTTCTTCTACAAAATACAACTGTTTCTTTTCTTATAGTTATTTGCAAGGAGACATGGTTACAATCTAACACATGCCATCATCTGAACCATAATATGTGTTTAAGTTTCAAACAGAATTATTTATAAATATTAATTTTAAAAAGAATTCTGTCTCAAATACTAGTTTGTGCATGAAGTGCTCTGTTATATAATGTCACATGTTCCCAGTTATATGTTATGTTTGGACTTTTATGTTGTAGTTCTTGCATCTCAGTTTACAGTTTCCTGTGACAGTTTGTAGTCCAGTGTAGTTTATTTGATCATTGGTTATTTTGATTGTTTCAACAGGTGTGTGTGTGTGTGTGTTTTGTTAACACTTGTGTATTTAAGCCCTGGCTTCCCTATGAGTCATGGACCATGGTCAGTAGATATTTTCAGTTCTCCTGGACTCAGTTTGTTTTCATTGATTAAATACTGCGTTTAGATCCTTGCTTCCCTTGATCTTTTACTAGTCATTTACTAGGCATAGTTTCATTTAAAAGTTTACTTTTATAAATGTATCATTAAATACAGGTTTGAGTTGCAAATTTTTCATAATGCTCATCTGCATTCTCCATGACTGACCAATCAGAATCAAATATTCCTGAACGCATAAAAACTTAATCTGCATGAATGACAGCGAGTTTGAATAAATATATTCACATGCAGATTAAGTAGATATCCTAATGCCAAATTAAAAAGGCTCAGATAATAGTACATATAGTGGCCCCAAAAATGTTTAGGCATGTAAGCCATGCTTACAGCTATCCAAATCAATACAATTCTCAAGCAATGAATTTACACAGAAAGAATTTTGTCAGGCCTGAAATGATGAACCAACAGATTTACTGTTCAAAAAGAAAATAAAACATATTGTGATACTTTCTTGTTTTTAAACATTAGTGGAACAATCACTGAGATAATGATTTGCAAAATTTTAAGATTTGTTAAATTAAATCAGTTCATAAGATTATATCAAATACATTAATGACTAAATTGCATTATTAACCCCAAGTAGGCAATCAGCGAAATTTACAAAATATTAAGACACAGCATCTTCATGATAAAGCACCACAACAACATACTCCAAAAACTTCACAAGCTATGATAGACGTTTGATATTTCAAATGAATTCACATACTCACACATGTATATCTGTAAGGTGTTGTATGGATATAGTGTGAATAAATACACTATATGTCTGTGTGATGGCCACTCCTCTCATCCATAAAAAAGAGGCCTATGAGGAAACTGGAGAAGAAAGTGATTTAAGTTTACAAATAATTTAGTCTACATTGTTTACCCATGGATCAGTAGATACATGAAAACTCAAACATGTAGTTAAGCAGTTGTTGTTTGGTACTAAGAATTAATATAGTCTAAATGTTGCTTTGCTCAATCAAATTTAAGCAAACTTTTTTCACTTTGAAGGTATAAATATAAGGAGAGGCACAATGTTGCAAAGCCTTCAGAGATGGTACAAATATGTTGAAGAATTGAAGAGTTGTTTGAAAAAGTTTATTATGTGTACATGGAACATGACAGGTGGCATAATTTACAGTAATTTACACAATTTCTGCATTATTATACAGTTCTCATAGGTTGCTAACTCATGTTTTAATGTTTTAGCCCAATTTCCACATTAGACAGAGCACAATATTAATAAATGTAGGCTTCCGCATCCAAATCCTTCAGTAGCACAAGTAATTTTTTCAAAACAGATGTTGATGTATGAAGTAATTATATTTACATGAGCTATAACAATGATGAGAGATATATTCAAATGATCAGATTGTTTACCTCTGCCATCTATGCCCTATAAAAACAATGGTAGTGTTCTATTTATCAATAATATTCAATAAAGATAAAAAATAAATATCCAGAAGTTTCATCAAGTATCATCACTATACAAAACCTTTAGATTCAAAAGCAAAAAAAAAAAAAAAAAAGTTTACACAATGTTTACAGGGTACACATGACACACAATCTGTTATATGTGATATTTTCACACATGACCCCAGTTCATGAGGGAAAATAAGTTAACAGGTCTCATTTTTATAAAAAAAAATATTCATAAAGTAATTTTTAAAAATAACGATTCATGTCATTAACCATGTTTTTCCATCTTTCACCTACATAATTTTTCTTTAAAATAAAATTGTTTATGTTTTTTTTAAATATGGCAGTTTGTTGTACTTGGACAAATACAAGATAGGTTGTGTTGCACTACTTGGTCTCAGAAACCACATGCTAATGCCTGCCATCAAACAAAAAGTGTCATATGGAACGAATGCCTTTATAAACGCAGTTACCAGCAATATGAAATAGGACAAAAATAACTGAACTAGAATGTGTGTTATGGCCCAGAAGTTCCTCTTTCTCTTATTGCGCATCCCTTCTTTCTCTTTATCTCCAGGACTGGGTTTCAACAGAGCTTTCAGCACTCCTAAACTGCAGGCAGTGATGAACAAGAGACTGATTGTGAGAACTATACCGTAGACTTTCAGTGGGATTAGTGGAAAAGTGAAAATGGCGTATGCTCCAAAAGACCAGGTCACCAGCCAGGCCACTGCAACACACACGCATCTGAGCCTCAGAGTGCTGAACCTGTGGAAAACCACGGGATAGACGACAGCAATGAGGCGCTCCAGACAAATCAAGCAGTTCATTATGGGCCGTCCAATTAGATATTTCCCAAGCATTAACATGGCTATGTACGTGGTCCAGACAATTTCAAAAACAAGCGAAATAATACACATGAAAAAGCCTACGAATGAGATGATTTCCATTACAGACAAGACAACTGTAAAGATGTCAGTAGGTGGAATGCCCTTCCCTTTGGTCAGCTGTTTGAAACACATGAAAAGGATCCAGAAATGTAAAGGCAAAAAAAAAATGTCTAGAAGTGAAGAGCTCAGTGCTATGATAATCCCTGGGTAAGAGTCCAAACATTCATAAAGGTAGAATGTTTGGTTGACAGAGATAGTGGTGTTCATGTTTTCATCCAAATTGCTTTTGCTGAAGTCTAAAAAAAATAAATAAAGAGGAATGATGCTAAAAAACAATTTCCAATTTTTTTTTAATTAAACATTTAAGATAAAAGCGATAGATTGAAAAGCAGGGCTCATAATAATAATAATTATGATGAATTGCTTTTCAACCTCACATGGATGACATGGTGTAAACACAGTACAATAACACATCAAAAGTGACCCACTAACCTGGTCGTGTTTTTACAGAAACCTTAAGATTATATATCTTGCGTTCCTCACACTGAAAGGGTTTGTGTCAACCTGGTCAACAATGTTTCTGAGGCACCTATGAGATCTGATATAGTTTTATGCCTGAAATTATCATATTCAAATGCTGCTGTAACTGAACGCCCAATTAAATTCAGTTTTGAGGTTTCAGAGGGACTGATGTAATCAAACCTAACACTAATCACTCACGTTTTAAACTTATTCTAAAATGTCGTTGGACTTAAAGTGAATTAAAATTATATTAATTGTCTTTACAGACAAGGATTAGGTTCTGACAAAGCGATTTTAGGCTTTTCAATGTACAGTTTTATTGTGACACCTGCATGTTGCGCACCAAACGTTTTATCCCTCTCATGAACAGATGACAGATTTCCTCAAAGTATAATATACTGCCATAGTACAAATGATATGTGCAATATCTAAACAATTCAGATTTATGTATGCAAAACAAACTGAACATTCCCATACCTTCTTTTCATACCTGTACACAAAGCCCAGTACCAGTGGTGGTCCTGGCTTACTTGGTGCCCCAGGTGAGATACTGTAAGACAGGACTAAAGAAAAAAACCTTCTTTAAATAACTGAATAATATTTTATTAATACAGTAGTACAGTTTTGTAGTTAAACAGATGTAGCTGAAATCCCCACTTATTATATAACTTGTAAAATAATCAGCATGCATATTTGTTTTCTGAAAAAGAGCAACTGACATTTTGATGAATCCTTTCATATTCCCCAGGATAAATTTGAGTTTCAAGCAACAGTGGAAGGTAACAAAATGTTTAGTTTAAATACAGTAAACAGAAGGTGTGACTCAAATACAAATCAAATACAATGGATGTTTTTGGGATGTTGAATTCATCACCTTCCTACTGTACCTCTGGTGCTTCTGTTGTGACAGAAACAAACAAACAAAATAAATAAATAAAAACAACAACATGTCAGTTAAATGTACATTTTTATTATGTTTGTGTTTTTTTTTCTCTACATTCTCCTATTATTCATTTAGTTCCTTAAACTCAGACTGCAAAAAACAAACAAACAAACAAAAAACATTTAATCAGTGTATGTCTTCAAAATTTTCCATAAACAAGATGAATTCAGACAGGAGTCATCATTTTTGTTTAAAGTGTATAGAAATATCAATTTTTTCCCACTCGTTTTGGGCATAAACTTATCTAAATGTATTATTTGTTATTTTCCAACAGCCATTTTTTTTCCAGTGCATTTGTGTTTGACAAATGTAAATTACATATATGAAAATTATAGTCAATAAAAACATTTTCTCATTTTAACATCATTTTTGCTCTGCAGGTGGTGATTTTACTATGGTTGCATAGATAGATGGCTTTGTAGAAATAAATATACACAGTGAGCTGGAATCTCCAACCACTTCATGTTGCATAAGAAACTATGCAAACAGTAAAGATATAGACTTTGTATAATGCATAGAGCCATCCTGATGCATAGTATACATTCAAAACAACCTTGGAAGAATGTGTTGACATACCTAAAGAGTGACTTACTCTGTTAGTATGTTCTTGTTTTGTGGGCAGACAGACTATTTAAACATTGCTGCATAATGTAGGAGCTGCTAATACGAAAAAAAAAAAAAAAAAAATCACAGTGATAAACTTCTTAAACATATAAGTTTAAAAAACAACATGGAACAAACACAAAAAGCGAGACAATCTGCTTTGGTAAAAAATTATTAATTGATCAGATATTGATAATTTAATGAATTATACAACATATATTATACAACTCACAATAGTGTGTCAGTACTTAAATTAATCCCATCATATCAGAAAGGTTATCATAACCAGAATCTAACCTTCCTAGAACAAGGTGCTAAGCCTGTCTCTGATGGCACTACTTGGCAAGGACATTAACAGGTGACAATAATAGTGCCTCTTCTCAGAGCCTATCCTTCCGCAGTTTTATTATGTGTATTATTATGTGTTATATTTAGTACAAACACTTTAGGTGTCAACAGTGTTGTCACGCACCAGTATGTCACCTAAACTCTGGACATTTGTATATCTATTAAAGGGGTAATCAGATGCGACATGCAATTTTACAAGTTGTTTGAACTGAAATGTGTGTTGGCAGTATGTGTGTACACAACCACCCTATAATGATAAAAATCCACCCAGTGTGGATTTCCTTTTTCCCCTTTCTCATATCAAGCCGATCTCAGATGTCTGTCTGTGTGACATCACACAGACCCAGGCCCCTCCCACAATGGTTGACTGACACTAACGATTTACCTTAGACCCGCCCTGAGTGAGCTATCATCAGTCCGCCATTGTTTCGACGCCGGAGCAGAAGTAGACAAGAAGGCTCCTAAGCGACTGAGGTGTTCTGTTGTTGGATGTAATAATGAACTTAGCAGTCGTCATTTACTTTCGACATCTGAGCCGCTGAAGACGCAGAGGATTACTTTTGTTTTTGAAGGAAATGCGTCTATGTTCGCGTGAATCATTCGTGATCCAGCTTCACCTACAGAAGAAGTTATTATATGGTTCTTTCATGAATATTTGCAAATCGCCATTCCTAATAATGTGCTAGTTAGCAAGTTCCCTGGCTAAAGTAAACAGTATCATGACGGCTCGTCACCCCATGGAAGAGAGGGGCGGGGTGAGCAGAGCTCATTAGCATTTTAAGGAACATGGCCTAAAACGGCTTGCTGAAAACAGAGCTGATTTTGAAGGTAAAAAGGGTGTTGTTTTACACTACCATTGAAAAATTTTAACTAGAGTATGTTATAGACTTTTCATTAAACCCTAAAAATCATGGGCATCCGATGATCCCTTTAAGAATCAATACAGTATCTTGTCTGTCTAATGTGCTCTTTTAGTTTAAGAGCTTTGCTGTTTTTCCTGCACCTGCTGAAGGCATTTTCCCACACCGTCTTAAGTTGCGATCACATTAGTTACATTTTAATGAAAAATTGCACATAAAACAAAGTCCGTTGTCTGTTGTCAATAGCAAAGAGACTTCGCTTTCAAAGCAAGCAACTTGAACACGAGTGAGATCTTAATGGGTAATTTTTTCGCCCTCCTATGAAACTCCTGATCGCACTGATACCTAATGGTGTGATTGGAATTTGCTCATGAAAATTCGCTAAGCAATGGTTAAAGTGACCGCAACTTTACTTTTTTCGCTGGTGTTCCTCCTGCTTTTTATGCACTTGATGTTGCTGATAAGTTTGGAACTGCCACATCTATCACCATCAGCATTTTATGCTTCTTGTACATGATCACAATTTTGGGCTGGGTGCTTGTTGTCCAAATCTAAATATATATATTTGATTTCATTTCACAAAAGTAGCCAGGACACACTGTTCACCCTGAACTTATATCTAAACTGCAGCCCATCTCATTTATCATGAAGCAGGTTATTTAAAGACTCCAGCTTTTAGTTTGTGTCTGCTGGTTTTCAAGCTGTCAATATGCATGCACAAACTAAACTTTAGGCAAATATACACATTTAAAATTAGTTTTCCAAACTTAAATTAAAAATATACTTTTAAAAAAAACAGCATGACCTACTAATTGTTTCAATAGGAATGAATTTCAGGAAAGAATGGGTTTTATATGTTTAACAGTACGTTTAGTAATTCTGCCAATTACATTTACAGCCATGCTTTTTCTTCTTTGCACAGTAAGAGTGTGGTTATTGATATCTGAGTCAGCAGGGAGGGATTTACTGCCAGTGGTTGGAGGGAGCAGAGGTACAGTTGAACCTGTCCTCTCACACAGGACACACTTATTAGGATATTCCATCTCTTGAGCCTCCAGTGACAGCTGACTTTGAGTGGTGGATAAGTTTGCATTCCGGCTTTGATTAAAAGAATAGAGGCTTCAACACAGTTGACTGGGCATAAATCCAAATGAAGGAACTGGATTGTACAATTGCAAAACTTATACAATGATTTGTTATATTCGACAATGAGCAAGACGAGCTCATCCCTCCATAAGGCCTAAAAGCATTTTTTTTCCAAACAAAGTAATTCAAATTTTCATTCCACTTCCTTTTCATTCAAATTCAAATAGCAATTCTAAATCTTGTTTGCTAATGCTATCTCAATTCAAATTTCATTAAATTGGAATTCACAAGGCATTCTAAATTCAATTCTGAATGGTTAACAATCCTTGACTATAATTCCTGACCGATTGGCGATACAAAGGACAGGTGACGTGATCTTGAGGCCTTGCAAGGAAATGGAGTGCTGCTAATCAGTGGGATATTTTAATTAAAGGGATAGTTCACCCAAAAATGAAAATTTGATGTTTATCTGCTTACCCCCAGGGCATCCAAGATGTAGGTGACTTTGTTTCAGTAGAACACAAACAAAGATTTTTTTAACTCAAACCGTTGCAGTCTGTCAGTCCTATAATGGCACTCAATGGGCTCCACGGCTTTGAGAGTAAAAAAAAAACAAAAACACACAGACAAAACCAAATTAAACCCTGCGGCTCGTGACGATACATTGAGGTCCAAAGACACGAAACGATCTGTCTGTGCAAGAAACTGAACAGTATTTATATAATTTTTTCTGACTGACTGATTGTTTCGTGTCTTTAGGCCTCAGTGAATAGTCACGAGCCGCAGGGTTTAATTTGGTTTTGTTGGTGTATGTTTTTTTTGACTCTCAAAGCCGTGGAGCCCATTGACTGCCATTACATGACTGACAGACTGCAATGGTTTGAGTTAAAAAATCTTTGTTTGTGTTCTACCGAAGAAACAAAGTCACCAACATCTTGGATGCCCTGGGGGTAAGCAGATAAACATCAAATTTACATTTTTGGGTGAACTATCCCTTTAAATATTTAAAATTACTCAGATGAGAGTAATCATGTTAACATATCTATTAAAATGAAAATGTGCAAGAGATTGAGCCAACACATGGGGTCAGCAGTCAGCTATGAGAGCAAGGGAGACATAAAAAAGAGAGAGAGGAATGGGGGCATAGGATATAGAAGGAAGGAATGTCTCTTTAAATTACCCTTTGCTACCAAGCAGCAAGAGAGGGAAATACCATACCTCTCTCTCTCTCCCCTCCCAACAGACGTCCGGCATGTGACACTTTGGCCCAGCTACACCAGCTGACCGATCCGGGTGGCAGAAGCCGTGTGTCTTGAAATCCCAGGACACCCTTTGCAATCCCAGCCTTATCTTTAATAGCTGTCAGTGAAGACATCTAGGATGGAGACGTTCTTTCTTTTGAGACTTTCCTTTTTTATATAGGAGTATTTGCATCATATGAAACTGTGCCATTTTTGTCAACAAGGCAATGCCAGCTTGAATTTTTCAAATCATTTGCTGAAGAAAGAAATTTTCTACAACGGATGTCAAATGAAGATTCTCTACCTACACAGCACTGGATATTGTCATTATTTTGGGACGTTTTTGCCTTTTTGTGACCTTTTGTTTTACTCTCAGCGCTTATTTATTGCCCCTTCACCAAATCATTTTATGTAGCAACCCATAAACAATACCCTGTTTGCACCTCCAGGTAAGGATCAGCAACCAATCAATTATCGTAACACTATCCACAACAACCAGCATCCCATCATGTGTTGATTTCTAGACATTTTTTCATCCTTCTGAAAGTTTTTTGTGAATCTGAGACTCTGTATTCCTGTGCATCGGTTTATTTGTGGATCCTCCATTCAGCTTTCTAGGGGCGGAAGCATGATAAAGAGCAATAAGAAACTAAATTCCCAAGATGGCTCAACAAATGCTATCACAAGTAACAATGTCAACAAACAGGCCAATAGCCTGGCTCTCTTCTCTCAACCGAATACCCCAAATAGGTAAGTGGAGACGTGTTTTAAAACCAACCTATTAAACTGATTTTAAATCAGTTTTGATGTCTTCATGGGTAGGAGCTGATCCAGATTCAGTGCTCAAACGATACTTGTGTCTGAAAATGTGTGGCTTGAGACGTAGGCTCTGAAACAAAGACAATTAAGAAATGTCATTTGTGTTTGTCTTCCCTCTCAAGCTGTTTAATTCACTAACCTGTCTGGACGTGAGATTTGTTGTGTTTTGTGTCCTGCTCATGTGCCTGTTTTATGTTGAAACTTTATGTTGACATTGAATCAATTGAGTACAAGTTGGAAGAACAACTTTTCAAATGGGTTTCAATGATTATTTACCACTGCAAAAAAAAAAACATTACTTCTAAAAATCCTTAAAACAAGATAAATTGGTTTAAATTATCATTGAGGCATGTTTTCTGAGTGTATTTTGTCTTAATTTTCACTTGCTTTTGTAAGTATAAAAAGTTCAAGTTTTTTCCCAGTGCAATAGGACAAAATTTACTAATGTTCAAGAGGCAGTCTATGAAAACAAGTCTTAAAGTTTTAAGGTGTTGCTTAGTTACATGTATCTTGTTTTAATGATTATTACATATTTTAACCGATAAACAAGGCAAAAATACTCATTAAAGAATATGATTTTCTGCTGTGTAGTTCTATCAAATTAATTAGCATTAATCTGAATATGATTTGCAAAGTCTTTAAAAAGATTTTTGGCAATGTCACATCAAATCAAATTTGCTGGTGAAGGCATTTATAATCATAGTCTAGTCATGACTGGTTTCATTCCTTTAGTGTGAGTCAGTATCCCCTGATAGCAATAGTCTAATTATATAATCCATGTTGTATTCATTTATAATGGCCCTTAGACCAACTAGCATAAAAAACAAGAAGCTCAAGGGGTTGGTTTTCCGCCGCCTGCAGGGACCAGCACCTGTTGTGTCTGCAGTTTACTATGCAAAGGAGTGTCATTATCGTGTATAAAATGCGGTCTCGAACCTTTTAACCCAACATGAGCTTTAATATAATTTAATATAAGTCTGTAATATAATGCCAAACTCAACCTGGTAATTATTTTAATATATCTGAAGTACACTGTAGAAACTGTTACCTTTTTTAAATTTTGCCATGAAATTGGTGACATATTTAAGAAACCTTCCCTTTGTTCTTGCGAGCTTTATAGCTTTACATTTTGGGCCTAGATTTATTCTCTTGATCACATGACTAGAGGATACTGTTGCTTACTTCATGTTGCATTGCTTTAGTCACTCAGCCCAGATTAACACTGGTTCAGTTAACATTACACCTACAGGATCACCCACATTAAACTGAATGAAAGACACAGTCAAAACAAAACAAGACTTTAATTCAAAGCAGTATTTGCTATTAGGATTACTTAAAAAGTACCATGATTATGGACTAATTGTTGCTTTGGTATGTTCCCCTCCATTCCCAGCTGAACTGGTTGATGTAACCCACTAATTCTGTGGATGAAAGGATTTTGTTGTTCTCTCTCCAAGTCACATCCATTTCTCCTCCCTTATTCTTTATATGCTAACAATGGATCTTCCTCTGCTGTCTGGAGCAGTGACCATAAGTGCATTGCTCTAACACAAACTAACTCTGATACTCTGTAGATTAGCAAACCAACATGTTTTAAAAGATGAACAAATAAGGCTAACAAGGTTATGATTAAATTACCCAAAAAATAATTTTCAGTTATCTGTTGTCCTGTCAAAAGAATATTCAGGATTCAATACAAATTCACTCTATTGACAGCATTTGTGTTATAAAGTTGATTACCACAAAAATAATTCATATTAAAATAATAAATGTATAAATATATATCAAATTATTACATAACTATATAAATAGCATTTACACATATAATGAAGGGACAAGGTAATAGATACTATAATAAATAGACATCCACAAGACAAACATTATGTTTTTGTGCACAAGACATTATAGTGAAAACACATGAACTATATGAAAAGGACTGTTTAAATGAGCATGACGCCATCCACAATCATATTATCAACGCATAACCAGATTTTCACTGCCTACAAAAGTTGTCTTACCTCAAAAATGATAACTTAGACAACTTCCTTCCATCCATCCATCTTCTATACTTGCTTTAGGGCCATGAGGAGGGGTTGGAGCCTACATTACAACATAAATAATAATGATTTTTACTTATTAAGTCATGTAAGTGCTTTAACAAAAATACAAGCTTCATATTTCCATGAAAGGGCCTTGCCCTGTTTACTTTCATTGTAACTGCATTAGTGTAACATGTAACTGTAACTTACAATTAGTGAAAACAGCACAGTGGGAAAGATTGTTTTTGCTAATCTGCGTGTTGTGCATTTGACATTGACATTTGCACACAATGGTTGTGTGGGACCGTGGCGAGACTGTCTGGAGAAGCCCACAATGTGTCCGCTGTGGTATTCTTGTAAATTCCATTACGCTCAGACTGATATGCCATTTCCATCCCAACACACCATGACAGCTCATCTTTCATTTGTAAATCATTTGTTTTCTTGTCACTGTCCTCATCATCATTGCAGAAATATCATTATAAACCTCAACAGTGTTAATCGATCATATCATTCTCAGTGTCATATGATCATCAAAATCTGCATTTTCATTATACTCATCTTGATAGCAAACTAATTCTGAATTGAAAGATAATCGTGACACATTCACAAAGCACATGAGGCAATGTCTTCCTGCTGTCTGTCTGGATTACACTACCACGACGTGCTGCTTGCTCCAAATAGACCCTTGAGCTGAAGGGCCAGTCATGTCAAGCAGCTGAATGCAAACTCAATAAAGCAGCTACACACAACACATGATTGCACTCGTAAATTCAGCACACAGCAAAGGGTCATAACTTAAAAGATGGTGAGCTAAACCATGCCGAATGATGACCTTTATCAGTCACCTGCTAGCTGACTATCAGTTTAGTTCTGATGAAATGCAAGCGAAGGAATCTTCCAAAAACAATTACATGCACTCTAAAAAATGCTGGGTTAAATACAACCCAGCGCTGGGTAAAATATGGACGAACCCTGCAGTTGGGTTACTGCCCAGAAGGTTGGGTTAAGCATTTAACCCAACTGTTGGTTGAAAACAACCCAGCATGTGTTCTGTTCAATATTTACCCAGCACTGGGTTGTATTTAACCCAGCATTTTTTAGAGTGTGGACTGTTGTATTATAGAAGGTGACAATCTGCTGTCGCTTCCCTGTCATCTGAATGAGTCCAGTGATATGGCCTGGAACACAAAGTTATGGTGATGATCCCATGGCTTGATGAAAGTCTGAACACAGTCTGAAACAGATTTATGACTCTGGTTTGTTTGTTCTGGAAGTAGTCACAGCCACAGGCTTATGCCATTGATTGAACATTGACACAGGAGATTATGGTTTCTTTCCTCTCTCCTCTCTCCTCTCCCTCTTACAATTGCTATCCTATGTATGTACTTCAATCATACAACAATCATACTGTGAACTAAATGGTGTGTGTCCCCTGTGGTGTCCAAAAATAATGCAAGCCTTTAAAACTGGAGGTTTATGAGGCAGTAAAGCCAACTAATTTACCCATAACATCATTGATGCAACATTGGTTTTCATCCTGCTGCTAAAGTTCATATTTAAAGTGATTGCCATTTACGAGCAAGATGAGTAAAATACCCATTTTAAAACCAATAAAAAAGCAATTAAAAAAACGATTGTACACTACCAGTCAAAAGTTTGGAATAAGATTTTTAATGTTGCTGAAAAAAAGTCTTTATTGGTTACCCAGGCTGTATTTATTTGATCACAAATACAGTAAACTTAATTTTGTAAAGTATTTTACAATTTAAAGAACTGTTTTCTAATAACATTTTTTTTTTCCTTGTGATGGCAAAGCAGAGTTATTGCAGCTATTACTCCAGTCTTCATTGTCACATAATCCTTCATAAATTCTTAATTATTCCAAACATTTGACCAGCTGTGTGTTACTATTGGCTTAGAATTCTGAAAGGTACGAATTATTCAATTTACCAATATACAAAAAGGAAAATCAGCTGACATGAAGTCAAACTGAAGATAAACATGGGAAGGAAAGTCTGACCAGACTACTGTGAACACTTTGGCAAGATTCATTGGCAGAATTAGACGTGTTAATCATAGTCTCATGGCACTAGCTGTTATCAGAAACTGAATACTAGAAAATTTCATGTGGTTCCTTTTCACCTTTCACAGTGTAACACAGTGTTACCTTGTAACAACCAGCTTGGAAAAAAGTAACATCTTATCAGACTAAAAAAGTATTTAAATGCAGTATATACACCTATATGCTATATCCTGTAGGATCCACAATATGTCCTTAGCACATGCTGGCATGACCTTGGCTTTTGGCCTTTTAATGCCATAAGGACCGTAGATGGGCAGTAGTGGATATCTATATCTGGGCCCCTTAACAAGATTTATGGGTTCCTCCTTCAGAAAGGTTACATATGCTTTGGATATGTTTTATGGGCATGCATGATTTACAGTGATTGTGTGTGCATGTTAAGAGCTTGTGGCCCTAACAGTACCACAACTAGAATTACACATGTCGTCTTATAGTACAGGCATAACATTTTTTTTGCAAAGCTTAAAAATGGTTATACAAGATGTTTAATGAATGTAACATTTGTAGTATTAAAGGGCGAGTGATAGTTCCATTAACTGGCCAGAAACTCTTGAACACTGTGTAAGGTAACTCAGAGAAGCTATGCTGATTTAAAGGGTGTCATGTCAACACAGCCAGTCCCAAACCTCAAGTGCAAATACACGGTGTTCACAGATTACCTATTGGACTATGCCTTGCTTACTACTCACAGCAACTTTATATTACTTTGACTACTGTTAAAACTGATTAACTATAAAATATGAAATATATTCAAATCAAAAACAGGTCTTTTTTCTTGAGAGATTTTATATAAACCACCATAGCTCAAATAAATTATAGTTTTATCAAACACATGAACCTGGAACAAGGTTTCTTTGGAAGAAAAGGAGTGAGATGAGGACAGCTGAAATGAGGAGCAAGCTGTTTTCAGTTACAGCAGAAAAGATGGTGAACATATCTGAGGACAGAGTTACCACAAAACGCCTCGCCAGCACAATTCTGAAATCACGGGTGTGGGAGAAGGTTAAAGGGGTTGTGTTTGCATGAGGGTGTGTAAGTGTTTATCCGTGTGTGTCTGTACTCTGAAATAGAAGGTGTCAAGGTGCTGAAAGAACTCATTTCGGATGGGGTGACGAGACCAAAGCCCACTTGAACTGAATATGGAAACATTAACCAGCTCATTTGAGCTAACCAGCAGATATCCATAAGAAATCATGCTGTGAGAGGATGTTCTTTCATACTAATAACCAAACCAAACATTAACATTAATTTTACATTAATATAACCAGATATTTTAACTGTCACCCATCCCCTCTGTGGGACGCCTAAGTTTATTTCACTATATATTACAATTAAATCCTAATCTAATCATGACAAACTATATATCGCTGGAAAAGTCTAAGACTCCTAAATAGATATTTGACCACTGTTTTTTGTTAAAAAATATGGAGGAAAAGTAATAGATTAATTTATGACAAGAGTGTACCTGAAAAATCTACATCATAACAGGAGTTCTGACCTTTGTCACAAAAAGTCTTCTTCATTGCCTTTTTCTCTATCACACTTTAGAAAATGGAACATCAAAACCATGTTACAAAATGTTTTTGTTCATGAATTATAAAAAATTAAGTTTGGATAGTTCACTTTCACGTCTATGTTCAAAAATGTGAGTGACAGTTAAGGGTTAAAGGAATAGCTCACCCAAATATAAAAATTAGCTTACAATTTACTCATCCTCAGTTCATTCAAGATGTAGATGAGTTTGTTTCTTCATCTTTTTTGCTCACCAATGCAGTGAATGGGTGCCATGAGAATGAGAGTCCAAACAAGCTGATAAAACATCCCAATAATCCACAAATAATCCAATACAAGTACTCTCTATTCAATACTGCTATCTCCAGTGAAAAAGTCTGAACCAGGAGAGAAATATGCACAGATCGAGCACAGTTTCCAAGTGAAAACAGTTCTAAACAAATACATTGGTGAAAGAAAAACATTGGAATGTACTTTTTCACTGGAGGAAGTGTTAATATGGACTGGTATTGGCCAGACACGATGGTTTAAATTTAAAGCTCCTTGTGATGGATTCGTTTCTTACAAACATGCAGCTTTCACTTCACAAGATGTTAATTGATGGACTGGAGTCATGTGAATTACTTATGGATTATTGTGGTGTTTTTAATCTATGGTGGCTGAGAGAGCTCAACGCGCTGCAACTTCAGAAAACACATGCAAATAGAAAAAGCACCAGCAAATCAAGAAAACATCTTCATCAGTTTGACAGCAGGTAATGCAAATGCTCACAATGCAAATAAATAAAGAAACACGCTGCAAATGCTCACAACACAACCAAACAAAGAATTTTATTTGCAGTGCGTTTCTTTGTTTGGTTGTATTGTGAGCATTTGTAGTGCATGTGTTGTCAAATTGATGAAGTTGTTTTCTTAATTTGCATGTGTTTTTTTTTCTATTTGCAGTGGGTTTCTTTATTTGTTTGTGTTGTGAGCATTTGTAGCATGGGTGTTGTCAAATTGATGAAGTTGTTTTCTTAATTTGCAGGTGTTTTTTCTATTTACAGCACGTTGAGCTCTCTCGGCCACCATATTAATCAGCTGTTTGGACTCTCATTCTGACGGCACCCATTCACTGCTGACGATCCATTGGTGAGCAAATGATGCACTGCTAAATTTCTCCAAATCTGGTCCAATGAAGAAACAAACTCATCTACATTAATTTTCTTGACTGAAGGAAGTGATTCATGATTCAAAAATCCTTTTTGCAAATCTTTGGGTAAACTAGTGAGATAACATTATTGTACTACCAAAATCTGCTTTTCATATTAAAATATCATAATAATACAGGCGGTACAATAGAAAGCCACTTGATCAATCAGAATTTGTTGCAGTTGACCTGTCCATAAAACGTATATGGCCAGTAGTCACATAGATGGTGCACAGTGTCATACACACAAATACAAACAAGATGATGAACATAAATATTCTTTAGACATGCAGCCATGCAGCTAATTATTTTATTTAAATAATAAACTAATCCTTTTTAAATATAATAAACAACAGAATGCACAATATATGATGTAAATTATCCTTTGAGCTGACACAGTAAACCTAGACGTCTAAAATAAGACCCAGTGGGTTTCATGCAAACTGAAATACTTGTAGCCTGATACTCCATCTGCCATGAGGACATCATGTTATCGTGACCTTTTAAGAACTGAAGGGCTCCTGGGAGAGTCTGTCCTGTGGCGCTGAGTGGTAGGTATTCCCCCAACCCCTGGAGGGCATTTATTCTTCTTATATTTAATTAGTTATCTGTTAACGGGACCCCTCACAGTCCATATCATCTGCCCTGCCAGACAAATGGTGTCATGCCAGCTGCCCATAACGTAGCTACAGTACGTGCAAAGGGACGGGATGAAAAGGGTGAACTGTTTATCTAACTCTTATGCTCTTGCTTGAAGTGCAAATTACACCTTTCATCATGTCTTTTTTTCTTTCTGTCGCTCATGTCTGAGTGTTTGCAATGAGGCCAGCTCTCTCTCTTTGTGCCCAAACTGTTATTGATTGAAATTGGCCCCTGGTGCTTGAATGATTTTGGTCTGTCACTATGCTGGACCTGGAGTGCTGAGTCTCCCAAGAGCATTAGATGCCCAAATAGATTGCAAGAAAACATTGGTATCAATCACTTCTACAATCCACTTATAATGTATAATGTTTCTGGGAAGCAGGACACAGACTTGTTCTCCTGGTTAACTGATCTCAAGTTCTGCCCAGTAGATTAGCATGTGGTCAAGCACAGTAAATACTCAGGGTGTGAGTTTGGGATTGCCAAACTGATGCGACAGACAGACAATTTGATTCATTTATGCTAAAAAAAAGATGGCTTAACGAGCAAGCCATAACTGAGTAGCCTTACTAACCTACATTACTGTTGAAATCAAAGTTTAAGGACGGCAAGATTTTTAAAAATATTTTTGAAAGAAGTCTCTTATGCTCAGCAAGGCAACACTTGTTTGATCAAAAATTCAATAAAAACAATAATGTTGTGAAAAATTATTGCAATTTACGTGAACGTAAAATGTAGTTTATTCCTAATGGCAGTAATGATGCACATGATCCTTCAGAAATAATTTTAATATGCTGATTTTGTACTCAAGTAACATTTCTTACTATAATCAATATTCAAAACAGTTGTTCTGCTTAATGTTTTTTTTTTTTGTGGAAACTGTAAGGTCCACGCATTTGGCCCAAAGAAGGTATCCAATGATGGATGAAGGTTTCCTGCGTGTTCGGTCTTGTCAGCATGCAAAGTTATTAAATTTAGGTTAAATTCTAATCTGACTCCATTTTATTATGACCTTGAATTTAGGTTGAAATGCAAATTGGTTCGTCTGTTTCTAATTATTATTCTTCTGACATTTGATTATTCTAGTTAACTCTTTACTTTATTACGCGTTCATAAGGAATCTATGTCGCTCAGGGTGTATCACGCTGGCCGATGTACATGTACCCCACGGTCACAAACCCTCGTCTGATCATTAATCAGAGGTTATGACTAACTATTTAATAGACCGCTTCATGCTTGTCATTTTTAAATAGTGGTTCTGTTTAGCCCCCTACAGTCACCTATGCAACAACTTAGTTAAAGCTCAAACAATAATCAGAGGTTATGGCTAGTACTATGATACTTCAGTAGTGTTTCTATCTAGCCCCCTATAGTTAGTCTAACTATATAACAACTTGATTAAAGCTGAGACAATAACCAGAGGTTATGGCTAGCACTATGAAATATGCCTGAACCATGCTAGTATTTCAATAGTATTTTATCTAGCCCCCCACAGTTAATGCAACTGCATAACAACTTAACTAAAGTCAAGCAGTTAGTCAGAAATCTAGAAACTCACCTGATGTGCCCCATGCTCCATCTAACCTGAGATCTAGTATGTACTTAACGCCTTCACTTAATCTACTTGAGAAAATAATTTCAGAGTAAGTCAGAATAAAATCAAATGTAACCATTTATTATCAGTCAAGTAAATATGTATTGTGCCAATTATACAGCCAATTTAAAGATATCAAATCAATACAAGACATCAAAATCTCAAAGATGAATCTAAGAGTAAGCATACCCGACTTGAGAAAAATACATAGTATGAAGTGTGCGAACACACTTCATCCTATGGGCTCATTCCGGCTACAGAAGGCCCCGATCCTTTTGCAACATTTCCTTAAGTACTTCAGACCAAAACCAACGTCCCCCGAGATGGAGACAGGAACTAACAATTGGAATTTGCATTGATCAAGTAGAGTTATCACCCTTTGGGACGGAAGGTAATTTGCATGAAAGACACTGGGAACTGACCCGCCCTCTACAGTGTGCAAAATACCTCTAAACTCTTAGGATCTGTATTACCTTTTAGTTTACTTCTTGTAAGAATGAGACCATTGCACCAGATGCTCTGATACAATTCAAATGATACCAAACATGACTCTAAATATCACTTGAATTCATGTAGAACATTATATTCTACTATTGACCATTCTGAGTGAGCTGAGTGAAGGGAAGGGGATGAAAAAGAACTGATGCATATGTGTGAGAGGCGTTTTCCTGCATTTTCTCTCAGTGGGATGTGGAAAAAGATGTCTGTATGTTAATACACCGTGTTTGTGTTGTCCATCTCAGAAGTTCAAAGTGTGACGTATGAAAAACAGGTTCACACTCTCACACAATAAAAGCATGCTATACTGGGCTACTTAAAGAAGGCTCATCTGAAATGATGGCCAAAGAGGGATCAGGGTGTTTCCTTACAGAACTGAAAAATACAAAATAAAATGCACTGATTGGATAAGCAGTCATGTTCCATAGAAGCTAATGGCTTTCTATTAATCTAATCAAAATAAGATATAGTCTATTGCTCAAGTAAGATATTATGAGCTTGTATATTTTAACATTAAACATTAAAATAAACAGCTGGAAATATTCACAGAGAGGAAAATGAAACATTGTTTATTCATATTTATTTATTTATATCTAAATGTTTTGCAATGGCCAAAATAATATCTTACATGATTTCATCAGGGTTAAATAAAGTTGCTTGCCGATCTTGATACTAAGCCAGAACACTTGGCATAGATTTCACCTTAGCAAAATAACAGCTCTCTTATTACTCTTTCAGTCATGACATTACCAGCTTCCCAAACCAAACTCTTTCTAAAGGTAAGAACTAGATGAGTTAGTTAAAGCTGAAAATCAACAATGTAGTAAATGCAATGTTTCTTGTAAATTATTATGGTAATGCATTATTATGGTAATGCATGTTGGTTTCACAAACGGGGCTTAGCTTAAGCCAGGACTAGGCCTTAGTTAAATTAAGATATTTAAGCAACTTTTATAAAAATTGTGCATCTCGACACATAACACTGACATATTTTAAGATATGTCAGAGCAAGATATTTTCAGTTGAGACAGCTCAAACATGTATTTTAGTCTGGGCTAGCTTAAGCCTTGTCTGTGAAACCGGGTGTAAATGTCCTCAAATAGTCTAATTAACAATAAAATAAATACTCTTAAGAAAAAAGGATAAAAATCTAATTACTTTTTCTTTTAAAAACTGTGGTGAGACATATAATAAAAATATTACTCTTAGTCAAAGTATTTAGTATTTAAAAGTCAAGCATTTTTTAAACAAACAGATTTTTGGAATTAAGAGACAGTGGGTTTGTTTCATTCAATCAAACAGCCTAAGTTAACTTGTTTCATTCAAGTTCACAAAAGTGTTTATAAGGAGCCATAAGTATGATTTTACAATGGAAATGCAATAGTTCTCTAGCAAAGTACAAATTCCACAAAACTAAGCCTAAATATAGCAATCAAGTACAATTATTAAAGTACTTACAGCTGCTTTGTTACACTCAAGGTGATCTGTCTGTCATGCCACATTACTTAGACAACACTTAATGAGCTAAAATACATAAATATATAGCTTCACTGTAGTATGAGGAAAGTGAAATGTTTGTAGGCCCACATTGTTTAGACGTAATGTTTTAATCACTAGTGTTCGCCTGACTGAAAAAGAGTCAGACTAGTCTCAAAAATGAAAACACTGCCATCTCTTGGATATCCTTAAAAACGACCCCCTCTCTACTGTTTACAAGAAACGGCGTAAAACCCGTCTCTTATGAACTACTGTGCAAACAGTGCAACAGTCTCGTGAAATAATTAGTCTACTGAATAATAAGTTAACAGTTTACTGAATAATAAGTCAAAGATTGGAAGTGTTCGGGTTTGATTGGTTTTCCTGACCCGTTGCTCAACTCTGCGATCATTTGATCGCGTCTGAGACGCAAGCCCAACGTCCCCAGAAAGCGGAGCGTTTTCCTCGTCGGATTTCCACAGTAAGATTTTGCATATTAAAGTACGAGGTATGTTATTGTAGTGCATCTCACCTATGTTGGGAACCCTTCTAGTGTAAATGTGGTGATTTATTTATGGAATAAAATGATTTTTCCTTTATAAAATGACGATGTCGTCTGCTCGGGGTGAACGATACACTGAGGCGAAGCTGCAGAGCCAGAGGCCTGCAACAATCTGGTTGATTTCATGACCGTTTTGCCCATCAAATCACTCTTACTGCGTGTTTCGTGCAATTGTACATTGCTTTTTACTTTGTATGCGGCACACTGGCCTCAAAAACATCACCCCATCCAGACTATAACGCTTCCATTAAAATGATAGTAGTCAGCGGTTTCGCTAATGGAGGCGTTATAGATCATTGTTTGGGTGTAATTCCTCACCATCGATTGGTCAGCTGTCCAGTCTCATGACAAATGTGTTTTAGCAGTTGTTTACACGATACTGCATGTTATATGCCCTCCATTTGCAGTACATGTGGTCTAATTTTGTCCAGAGGGGAACTGAAGCAGATGTTTGGGTTGTAACATCATCTTGTGTTTCTGTATCGTTCTTCATAATGACCGGAAGAGTATCTCCGTTTAGTGTCCAGTGGTTGACATGTAACACAGGTTTAGGCCTGTTATCAGAAATGGCTGCTGTGCGAGGCGATCGGTTACTGTTCAGTGGACATTTTGTTTTCAGTCGCTGGATGGCGGGCTCACGTCTGAGTCATTTTCATTTTGCGGTAAATGTTCCCTTTAAAACACTTCCTGCAGGGAAATGACAGAAAATGCAATCCAAAACCCAGCGGTGGAGGGTTTCGGGTGGGTGTTTGATGATGAAATTTTGCATATGTTCTATTAATTTATGATATGTAGACTGCTGCGTTTTAATTTTGTATATGCATGTTTTAAAGGAATCAAAAAAGAACTCTCTTACTTAATGCATACTATTGGTTTTGATGTTTCACTATATAAAAACAGGGTTTTATAATATTTCATCAATGTAGTAGATTAATCTCTCAAATGCATACATGGGTGAATCATTCGCAATAAGATCAATAACATGCATGTAGAAAAACTAAATCAGAAATTAAATTTTAATGCCGAATACAATGCCAGTTAACTAAGGTTATGGCACTGATGGCAAATAAAGACAGATCTTAAAAGGAATTGTTCCCAAGTTTGATAAATTCACGTCCTGCCCTACAGTATTTATTTATTTAATTTATAACTTGGTAATATGTAACATTATAGAAGTAGAACAGGTGGTTAATGTTTCCTTTTGACTTTTCTGCACTTTTACTGTTAGAAAAAACTGATATAGAGAGAAATAAATTGTAGGGCTTCGCCAGTCACATCTTTGATGTATTTGGTCTGGACTGCGTGTCCCAAAAGCATTAGGCTATATGCCTAAGTAGATCGTGGAGACCATTGAAAAAAAAACAGCCCTGGTTGCAGGTTTGTCAAGTCTGTGTAACAGAACCAGTCCAGTTGGTACTCAAAACTAGCCCAATCATATTCCAGTGGAAATCGAAATCGTGCTCCAGGGGCTGGGGGTCAAAACCTCCTTCCAGGGGAGCGGAGCAGACAACAACCCATGGCTCTAGTATAAAAGTAGTCCAATTCTACAGGAAAACCACAGACTTGGCAACACTGCCTGGTTGCTTAGTTAGAAATTGATTTATTTTAGAATTGTTCAGTGCAACAGCGCTGTTATTTTATTTTATTTTTTATTTTTTTGTGTTAAACAGAAGTCGCTTCTTCCCTTTATTTTTTCATTGAACTTTTCACGAAGAGAAGTCACCTTAGTGATCTTTGTTGACAGGGATGGACAATATTGACAGTCCAGACTGTAATTACATCACACCAGCATTAATGTAAAAGTTCAAAGTACTTCTGACAGGTTATTAATAAATTTCAGTTGCCTAATACCTATAAATGACCAGTCTGGCTTATCATGTTGTCCTGTTTTGAGGCATGTTTGTCCCTCCCTGTTCACATTCAGGCGAAAAAAAGAACCCTACTAAAACTCATGCATGAAAGTTGTGTGAAGATACTCCTAAAATGTGGTATTATTTTGCTTTGTCTGTCTTGTCCTTTTTGCTTGCTGTTTTTCTTCTTCAGTGAAGACATGGAAACCTGTTTAAATCCCTTGAAGCTGGAGATTTGAGATTGTGTGACAGAAGGGGAAAATGGTCGCATCCGTTTTGCCATTTCTGTGTGAGGACATGAAGACAACAAGCCAATAACCCTATCTGTGTGTTTTTTCCCCTAATTTTTCCAGCTTTTCATTGTTCTTGGAAAGTTGTGTGCCCCCTGTTGCATTGAGGCATTTTGGGAGTCTGCCGCTTTTAGGCCCCGTCTCCCTCCAGCTGGCACAGATAAAGACTCAGTTGGCACTGCACCAGCTGAATGCAATTGCTGGCACAAGCGTCACTCCGCCTGCAATTGCTTCACCTGCTTTGACCTTGCACAACTTGCTCAAGGTCACCATGTCGCATCCATTATATAATCCTCGTGGAGGGCCGTTCCCCAGTGGTCAGAGACCCGTCGTGCCTGGCCAGTATGGTCTTGGGTCACAGCCTCGAATGGAGCTGGGAGCAGCCCGTCTTGGCATGGGTTCCATATCCGGTTCTCGCGGGGGATTGATGGCCAACCAGCCCTTCTCACTGGGACAACGCCAGTCACAGATTTCCCCAGATCTTGAAGCCGCCATAGACCGGAACCTTCGGGGAGCCCGCGAGGAAGTCCGTCTTCTCACTCAAATGCTCCAGCAACCCAAAAAACCAGATCCCCGCATGAGAGAGGATACAAGGGATGAAGTGCTTCCTTCTGGCAGCGGCTTTTCAGGAACTTCGCGATCTGATGAGGCGGACTGGTCCATCTACCAAGCCCCAAGCAAGCTCTTCACATCTTCAAGTTTGGACCGTCCTTCCAGTTCTTCACAGCTGTTCCCTTCTGCAAGTTTTGTTAGAGGATCAAGTGGTTTGGACAGCCAGCCTCCGCCAGAACAGCGGCCTTCACGCTACACCTCTGAAAGTGCCAGCAGCATCCTAGCAAGTTTTGGACTCTCCAGTGAGGACCTAGAACTTCTAAGCCACTATCCAGATGATCAGCTGACCCCCGACAACCTACCGTTCATTTTACGAGACATCCGAATGCGTAAAGCGAAGAGGGACGTTGACGCGAGACCTGAATACAGCAAAGTTATTGACTATGGACATTCTAGTACATTTGACTATCCTGAGGAGAGCCCGGATGGCTATGCAAATAAACACCTGCCTAAAGAGTCACCAAAGTTTGTGAGGGAGGTCTCTGGACCACCCTTCAGTGGCATGGACATCACAAAGCATCCTCAGCCACGTCAGCCAGCTCCAGGCCCTGTACAAGTTTCAAAGCTTCAGAAACCTCCACCAGTAGATCCGAGACCCACTAAGACGATTCCAGCGAGACCCTCTGCTTCCCAGCCTATTCTGCAGCCTTCCAGTCGACCTCCTCCGCAGATACCGCCTCAACTTGGTGTTCTTCCTATGATGACCGTTGACGATATCTCCAGAGGTCCGAATGCCAACTGGATCCCGTTTCTTTCACCTCCAATCAGCATGCCTGCCATGAAGAGGCTTCCAACTCCGACCATGATGAACGATTACTCAGCAGCTACGCCAAGAATCTTTCCTCATACATGCTCTCTATGTAACATTGAATGTATCCAGATTAAGGTGAGTATCTTCTTACCCAGTAGTGCCTCTTTTGAAAGCATTCTTTTATTTTTATTTTTTTTGTATGTAAAGGGTCTCACTTCCTGTTTCATTCATTTAAAATGTGTTGGTGAACTTTGAGCTAAAACTGTATTAAACTTAAAATAAAATGTCAGAAACCTGTAATTAAATTTTTATGTTTGTTAACTTCAATTGCTTATTAATTGTTTAATTGCCATATTGTGGGTTAAAAAATATTAGCCAGTACGCTGATGTGAATAGAGTAGATAATAACTGGCTGGGAAAAAAATGTATCTTGACTACTTCAAGCCAATTCCAGTTTCAGAAGGAGTTTTATCAATTCCAGTTTTCTGGAAGCCTGGGGAAACCCGATGAAAAAACATTTTGTTGAAACCTAGTGTAAGACTTTGGACTGGCTGAAAGAAAAAAAAAAAAAAACTGTACCTGTTGTGAAGGCAGACCTGATGACTTTCCACATTGCAGAAGACAAAAGGCAGATGGCGATCTCCATCTTCGTAATACCTGAAGCAACGCCTTGGACTTTTGCATGTTGGGGAAAAAAGTTTTGTCATGAAAATCGTGGACTTTTTGTTCTAATGAGACTATAGTGGATTTAAGAAGGTTTATCATGTCACAAATTTGGACTTCTGGTATTTCTTTTTTCTCTTTTGAAAGTTTTTAGCTCTAGATTCAATTTTTTGAATCTTTTTTTTTTTTTTATAATCAGTTGCACTGTTTAAAGCACTATTGGTAATTAAAGCACAGACATTGATAATTAAAGCATTTTTGTTTGTTCACAGGACTGGCTTGAACATCAGAATACAAATCTTCACATTGAGAGTTGTAGACGTCTTAGGAAACAGTGAGTGTTTTTTATGATTGACTTCTATTGCACAAGAATTTCATTGGAGAATTTCTTGTTTAACTGTTAATGGAAAATCGTGTCCTTGTTTTGTTGTTGTAGATATCCTGACTGGAATGTTGAGGCTGTCTCTGTTTCAAGGTAAATCTCTATCATATCCATTCTTGGTCTTGAAATAAAATTCATCTTATAATTCACAATAATTGTCTACATATTAAAAAGGCTTTTAAATTCACTTGAAAATGCTCAATCATCCACAGACCTGAGCCCAAAACAGAACACAGCAGCTCAAAGCGGCACACCCGATCGCACTCGTACTCCAGATCCCCCAGTCCGAAGCGGCACCATGACTCCTCAAGCCGCCGTAAGCGATCCCGTTCACGTTCCCGATCCCGTTCTCGCTCCCGAAGCCCTAGAAGGTACCGGCGTTCCAGAAGTCACAGCCGGTCCCCCCATAGGAAGTCTCGAGTCAGTCCTTACAGACGGAGGTCCCGTAGTCCACCATCTCAACGGTCAAGGTCTCCAGTTTACAGTAGGCGCTCTCCTGTACGCCGTTCGAGCCCCCGTCGGAGCAGCCCCTCCTGGCAGCAGAGATCTAGCAGTAGTGAACGATTGGCCATGAAACTCATGTCTTCAAGTAAGACCTTTTATTGCAATGCTTTTGCTATGTAATATACAGTTTGCCTTCAAATCACTTGGTGTACTAATGCATTAAGTTAATTTCTTGCCCACAGCTGAGCTTTCCTCAATCGCAGACAGTAGTACTTTGAAGGCTGTGGTGAAATCCTTGGCACCGGCCCTGCTGGCTGAGCTAGCAAAGAAGAAAAGTAGTTCCACTACTTCCTCATCAAAGGGAAGCAGTAGCAGCAGTAATTGGAAACGGCCTCCCTCTCCTAAGAGAGCTGAGTACTCCAAGTCAAGCAGAACCTCCATCTCAAAGTCCTCCAGCACTCCAAAGGTACGTTCTCATATTGCACTTATAGGCTGTTTGTTCCTCCGTTACTTTAGATTAGATTTAGATTTTTGAAAAAAGTAGAGATGAATGTAAGTTTATCTGTACTAATAATTATGCATGAAATCTAATTGCTATCTTTGTTTCTGCATGATGTGAAGCCAAGACCCAAGGATGCCCCTGGCACATCCTGTTTGTTGAGGCTCATTGGACTTCCTTATGGGACTACAAACAAAGAACTGAATGATGCCATTGAGCCTTTTGGCAAGATTTATACTGCCATCCTCCTCAAGGCAATTAAAGAGGTAGAAATAATGTGTTTATCATTTGTGGTTTTATTTTGCATTAATCTTTGAATGTACAGCACAGTGCAGGTAGTTAATTAGTTGCTTATCTACCTCTCTGTAAAATGTGTAATTCATATTTTTATATGTCAGACTTAGTAATTTATATATATATGCTTAAACAAATGCCCAGATCATATGAACAAAGTTCATTTGAATACTTTTTTGTGACCGTTTTTATTTAGCTCAGAACATTGAAACATAACTTGTATATCCTGGGTTTATAAAAATGCACAGTACCATTCAAAAGTTTGGGGTTGGCAAAAAATTTTTTTTGTGTTTTTGAAATCTCTTATGTTTAATTGCTCAAAAATACAGTTAAAACCGTAGTACTGTGAAAAAAAATATTATTGCAATTTAGCATAACCATTTTCTATTTTAATATATTTTAAAATGTGATTTATTCCTGTGACTGCAAAGCTTAATTTCAAGTAGCTGTTACTCCAGTTTTCAGTGTCACATGATTCTTTAGAAATCGTAGTAATATGTTGATTTGGTGCTCGAGAAACATTTCTTATTATAAGCACAGTTGAAAACACCTGAAAAACCACTGGCTTTTGATCAATTTAATGCGTCCTTGCTTAATAAAAGTATTAACTTCTTTCTGAAAGAAAATTTTGAATGGTAGTGTAATGTAAATATGTGCATTTGAAATGTAGTTGTTGTAGCTGTTGCAAACTTTTGTGGTTTGCACTCTCTTCAGGCCTCAGTGTGTATGGAGAGAGAGGAGGATGCCAAAGCTTTGCTCAACTGTAAGAACCTGACAATTCGTGGGCAGGTTATTAAAGTCTGCATGGAGAAGGTATGTTTGACTCTTTGTCAATTCCACTTACAGATGAACCATACCAAGCCCTGACATTAAATCCAATTTGTGCATTTTTGTAGGATGCAAGAGAAGATGATGGGAGAAAATCTGTTAAGACCGAAAAACCTGTTAAGAAGTAAGTTCTCATGCATGCAGTGGTTTTGCAATGAACATGGATATAACTGTTGACTTTTATTTGTCATGTTTTTGAATTATACTTAAGTGTTGTTGCAAAAGGTTCTGTAAATGCATTTGTGTCCTATTACAGAAAAGAGGTGACTACAACAACAAAACCAACCCAATCAGCAAAAGTAAAGGGTGCAAACCCAGTTAAGGCACCTCAGCCAACAAAAGCAAAGGAGGTGACAGGTTCCAAGACGTCTCAAGTAACCAAGGGAAAACCGAACCCCAACAAGACTGCTCAAGTAGCCAAGGGAAAACCAAGCGACCCCAACAAGACGGCTCAAGTAACCAAGGGAAAACCAAGCGACCCCAACAATACGGCTCAAGTAACCAAGGGAAAACCAAGCGACCCCAACAAGACGGCTCAAGTAACCAAGGGAAAACCGAGCGACCCCAAAAAGACTGTTCAGACAGCTAAAGCTAAACCCCCTGCTAAGGGTTCAGGTAAGTGACTGCGTCTTCATCTGTAATTCTTGTGGTCATGCAGTACAATCTGTATAACATTTATTTGTGTAATTTGGCAGAGACAGCAGTTGCAAAGAAATTGGTAAAGAAGGTATGTTATTTTGTGTTCTCTGTTCTGTTATATGTGTTCTTTTCACATATAAAAAAACATTCACTGTTAAATCATCTACTTCTATTCTTTATCTTTGACTACAGGAAATACCCTGGAGAAAAAATATAGTTGAGATTACAAATCTTCCAGAGGAAGGGGTTACTGAGGATGACCTCACCAACCTTGCTAAACCATATGGCTTCATTGCAACTCCTGTCATAGCAGTCTCTCATCAAAAGGTAATACATAATGTTTATATATTATATCTTTTTATTATATTATTTTAATATGCATATTATTTTTTATAGTATTGTTTATTATATTTATTTATTATATATAAATGCCTCATTCATTCATTCATTCATATATTTTTTTATGCTTTTTTAGGCCTATATGCAGATGCCCAACACAGAGGCAGTTGAAGCAATGGTGAAGGCCTACTCTGAGACACCAGCTAAAGTGAAAGACAATGAGATAAGCGTTAAGATGATGATGCAACCTATCGACCTGAATTACACTGTTAGTGTGCACTCCATCTCTAAATTATACATAGGAAAAAAAATATTAATGTCCACGAAAAATTTTATGATGTATGTTTTGATTTTTAATCCAAATTTATTAAACATTCTGTGTTCTCCCTTAAAAATGCAATAATATTGAACTCTCTGTGTTGTCTATGAGAGAGAGAGCATTATGTCTCAAGTACATTTTTACTTGATTAATTCTGGTTAGTATTGACTGAATGCTTTATCTTTATCTGCCCCAAAGGAGTCAGTATTCAGAGTGCTAATGGACATGGAGAAATCACCTGTAAGTAAATGCCAAAAAGATGAATTAAAATTAAATAACCTGTATCATGTCTCAGACTCTCTTTTTCCGTCCTGACCACAGGAAATCGTCACATTGCCAGAACGCCTTCTCATTGTTGGCAATGTGCCAAAAACACTTGGGGCAATCAAGGAAGTAGAGACCATAATTAAACGCTATGGTGCCTTCAAGAAAGTTTTGCCTCTTAATGGCAGGGTAAGCACCTCAAATTCAACTTCTGTATTAATTAAACAATCTTATTTTTATTTTTTTCTCACATAACATCTTTGCAGAGATTTTAGCTGACTGTTGCAATATTGTTTTATTTTGTTTTAATCTCAGATTATTTTTGAAATGGAGAATGCTACTGCCGCTAGGACTATCTTCGCTCGCTTCCTCAAGTTTCGTTGTGTGGTCCAGAACAGTACCCTTAGCTTCCAACTAGCAAAACCAGTCAAGGTAGTTCAGCTGGTATTGTCTTCCATTTACATGTGGCATCACCTCAATGCTTTTACAGAGGCAATGAATTAAAAATGCAACTAACCATTTTGTTATTTATTTAACAGTTTAAAAAGAAGACAGAAGCAAAAGGGTAAGAGTAGAGAAATTAAATAGTTAGCTTTTATTTTATAAAAACAGTTCTGGAAATGTCAATTTTCTCTCATGTTTAACTCTCTTCTTAGAGCAAACCCTCCTGGTACAACAGCAGCGACAAAAAAAACGAATACTGTCAAAGCCCAAAAGGTAGTCACTGCAGCAGGAGCTTCTGCTGCATCTACTGCAGGTCCACCTGTCACAAAAGACAAAGATCCAAAAACTAATGCTATTATTGCGGCTAAAGAAGATGAAATTATTGTTATAAGCGATAGTGATGAAAAGATGAATGCTGATACCGCTGCAACTAAAGTTACTGCAGTTCCCAAAGACATTACAGTTGATGGGTCTGCTAATGCAGAAATGACTATTACTGAGAAAAAAGCAGAGAAGGATACCCAAGCTGTTAATGAAACTGTCATGGAGACCCCTGAAACTGAATCTGTGATAAAAGAGCATGAAGCTGCATCCTCAGTTCCCACGACTGAATCTAAGATTGAGAACAAGGAGCTTGAAGTTGAATCCTCTGTTCCCTCTTTAGAATCTGCTGTTTCAGCTGAGTCTGGGAAAGCAGAGCTTAAAGTTGAATCATCAGTCCCTGCAGAATCTGCTGTTTCAGTTGAATCTTCAAACAAAGAGCATGAAGTTGGATCCTCAATTCCTGCTTCAGAATCTGGAAAAACAGAGCTTGAGGTTGCATCGGCTGTTTCCACTTCAGAACCTGCAGTTTCAGTGGAGTCTGCAGAAGCAGAGCATGAATTAGCTTCCTCAGAAACTTCCATTTTAATAGACTCAACTGATCAAACAGGGACATCGCTTAAGAAAAAAGATCAGAATGTCCTGCAGGCAGAAGATGTTCCTAAAGAATTAGTTCCTACATCTGTGGAAGAAAGCAAAATTGACAATTCAAAGTTAGAAGATGACAATAATGATGAGTCCAAGTCAGAAATGGAGATTGTTGCTTCAACTGTTAGCAGTGAGGAAACTGCAGTAGAGGCCATGGAGACCCAGAGTCCAGAAGAACCTACCAAAAGCACTGACGTCAAAGATGATGTTTTGGAAACACACAAGCTCAAGATTGAAAACGAGGGCCAAACGAATGACTTAAAACCAACTGAACCTTTAGAGATGGACATAAATCCACAGTCTAGTAATGAAAATGAACCTGATAAAGAGCATGTCCCTGCAACTGTTGAATCTGACACCATTCCAACCTTTGATCCTGCCTCTGAACTACCCTCCACTTCTGATCAAACAGTCAGTAATTCATCTGTCACAATTACATGTGCCTCAAACAGTCCTCAAACGGTGCTTGAGCCCTTCCAGATTGATGACAGCTCTCTGGACTTTCCTCCAGTTACGCAGGAGATTTTGAAGGCCCTTGAATTAGCTGTCCATCAGTGTCGCTTACAGTCTTCACTAAAACGTGCCGAAGAAGAAGCCAAACAGAGGGCAGAAATGGAGAAAAAAGCTGCAGAGAAGAAAACTACAAAAGGCCCGTCAAGCTCAAAGAAGCCTGCTCAAGCAACCAAGAAGACCACTCAAGCAGAGAGCAAAAAGATTCAGGCCGAAAAAGAGAAAAAGTCTCAGAACTCTGGGTCAAAGAGTAAGCCTGCAGACACCTCATCCCCAGAGAAAGAGCCAACATCTAGGCACAGGAGCAGGGGTAATTCTGAAGAAGATGCCCCTACCAACAGGCGTGGGGGATCCTGTGGGTCCTCCTCCTCCTCCCGGAGGAGCAGGCGGGAGTCCACTCCTCCATCAAAACATTCAAGCCCTCCATCAAAGCGTTTAAGGGGGCATGATGTTGATCACAGGGTGAGGTGTACCAAGTATGATACCTTGATGTTTCTGCTTTTATTAATCAATCTGAAATTTTAATCTTTCTTTCTTGATTTATTTGCTTGTTTATAGAGTCATAGCAAAAACTCACAGCCTTCGAGGAGTCACTCAAAAACAAGGACCGCTGAAAAGGTAAGTGTCAAAATTTAACATGTCTGCAGTCTAATAACTGAAGATAGGCATTGCTGATTAAGAATTTGTGCTTTTCAGGAAAAAGATGAGGAACCGTTTCCATTTAACATCGATGAGTTTGTGACCGTTGATGAAGTAGGGGATGATGCAGAGGACACTGTGGTCTCAAATACTGAGTCTTCAGTCAAGGATGAGAAGATCGAGGATAAGCCCGATTCCTGCTCCATAGTGTGTCCTATTGCAGAGTCAGATCCAGCTGATCAAACAAAACAAACTGACAAGATTGTTGCTTCTGAGATAGGAAAACCTGAAGTTATTGAATGCGCAGATAAAATAGAAGCCAATATTGAAGAAACCACACCAGCTGCAGAAGTTGTTGCATCTCCAAAGCCAGAAGAGCAAGAGTCTCAGGAAGAGAGTGCTGATAAACCACTGGGAACAGATAAGATGGAAACTGCCAATGAGAACGAGACAACAGAGCCTTGTACTGTAGCAGAAACTGCTTCAGCAGAGATGGACAACAATGTTGAGACCCTACTAACCATGAAAAAAGACCCTGACATTGGGGCCTTGGATGAATTAGAGCCAAGCCAGTCAGTTTCTTCCTCTCCTTCACAGAAGGAACTCTGCCCACCAACCTCTGCAGAAACCTTTGAGAAATCAGAAGATGTCCATCCTGAGGAGCCTGAAACCTCTGCCCCAGTGATGGACAATAATGATGAGGCAACAGTGGTCTCAGAAATTCCATCCCATGATGCAATGGTCACTCTTGATGAGGTCAGTGAGGGTGAGGAAGATTTTCTCGATGAAACAAATGAGGAACAGCATTCGAAGACTGATGAAGTACCTGAGACACTTGTAACGGTTGATGAGGTTGGAGATGATGAAACGGGGGGCGAAGAATATCAGTTGGACAAAGACCTTCAAGGCCTAGTTACATTGGATGAGATTGTTGATGAAGAGGAGGAGTTTGATTCATTCAATCCTGAGGTCAGTTTTTTTTGGTTAAAACAGTCATTAAGGCTACCTTGGTTTGGTTTAGTACTTGTAAGTTGGCATGACCTCTTCTTTGTCTTTCCAGACTCTTGTAACCCTGGATGAGGCCAAGGGTGATGATGAGGAGAATGAGGAAGTGGAGCATAGTGAAGACAAGCCAACCACCTCAAGCACCACACCACCAATTATACCAGAAGAGCCTGTGAAATCGCCAAGCCAAGAAGAGGATCCCTGTGACCTCGAAGAGCTCCGCAAGATGAACTTTGTAACTGTGGATGAAGTAGGGGAGGAGGAAGAGGAACAACCACCCAGCGAAGATGTCAAAGAGGACAAGCAAGTTAAAAAGAGAGCTACAAGGGCTAAAAAGAGAACACGGCAGACTCCAGGTGAGTAAAAGAGAGAAAGCAGCTTTCTCATTAAGCCCAAAGATTAGATGTATTTCTAAGTGCAAAGTGACAAGCTGGTTGTCTCCTTTTGCTCTCTGTAGTGAGGAGATCCACAAGAGGTAAAAGAGGAGCGACAAAGATTGCTGAAGAAGCAGAGGAGCCCGAGACAAATGCGGAGTGTGAAGCAGAGGCTGCTGCTTCCGTAAGCGAGAGTCCTCCTGCAGCTGTCGAATCCATGGATCTCGATGTTAAGCCGGAACCGCAAAAGGCTGAAACCGTGAAAGTTCCAGAATCATCGACTGCAGAGGTCTCTTCAGGGTCAGAAGAGGACAGGACGAGAGCTAAAGATGATGACAACTCTGCAAAGTCAGAGAGTGATGCTGTTGACACACCAGTCTCTGACAGAAAATCCACAATCAAAGGTATTTAATCTCATTGACAGTTATTTAGCGTTTCTTTGTACCATTGTTCTTACCTATTCCTTTCTTCCATTTTCATTTGCAGAAGAGTCCAAGCAACGGCGGGAGACTGAGCCAACACAGGAACCAGAGGCTAAGAAGGCCCGCTCTCATTCCCCTGTGATTGAAGACTTCACCTTGCCCCCGTTTAACCCAGACAATCCCATTGGTAAGAGATCCACTTGAAAGGATGCTACCATCAGCGCCAACCTATTGGCTTTATATAAATTCTTTGTTTGAAAATGCTGCGATCAATAACTGAATTAAATGAATTTTTTTTACAACATTAACACCAAACAAAGTTAATAATATATATGTATATTTTTTTGTCATGTTTCATAGGGGTTGACTTTGTGGTACCCAAGACGGGTTTCTTCTGCAGACTCTGCTCTCTATTCTATGGCAATGAGGAAACTGCTAAGAAAAGTCACTGTAGTAGCCAAAAGCATTACCAGAACATGGAGGTACAAGTTACTATTTAATTCTGAATGTTAACTGCACTTTAATTTCTTAATGGTTTAAAATACTGGTACTTATTTAATTTGAAGTACTGTATTCAAGACTGAACATCTATTTACAGTGGTGTGAAAAAGTGTTGGCCGCCTTCCTGGTTTTTTAATTTTTTGCATATTTGTCACACTTAAAAGATTCAGATCATCAAACAAATTTTAATATTACACAAAGATAATGCAAGTAAATACAAAATGCAGTTTTTAAATTATGATTTCATTTATTAAGGGAAAAAAGCTGTCCAAACCTTCTTGGCCCTACGTGAAAAATTAAGTGCCCCCTCCTATTAAATCATGAAAGAACTGTGATTAACCACATTATTTTAGAAAGCTGAGTTAAATTTCACAAGCCAAACCCAGGCCTGATTACTGCCAGACCTGTTGAATCAAGAAATCACTTAAATAGAATCTGTCTGACAAAGTGAAGCATGTTTAAAGAGCAACACATCATTCCGCGATCTTATGAAATTCATAAACAGAAGAGAAACAAAATAGTTTACATGTATCAGTCTGAAAAGGGTTATAAAGCTATTTCTAAGGCTTTGGGACTCCAGCAAACCATGGTCAGAGCCTTTATCCACAAATGGAGAGAACTTGGAACAGTGGTGAACCTTCCCAGGAGTGGCCGGCCTACCAAAATTACTCCAAGAGCACGAAGACGACTCATCCAGGAGGTCATAAAAGAACCCAGAACAACATCTAAAGAGCTGCAGGCCTCACTAGCCTCAATTAAGGTCAGTGTTCATGATTCAACAATAAGAAAGAGACTTGGCAAAAACAGCATCCATGGGAGAGTTCCAAGGCAAAAGCCATTGCTGACTTTTGGGCAAATATTCTGTGGACTAATACGACAAAAGTTGAACTTTTTGGAAGCTGCGTGTCCCACTACATCTGGCGTAAAACCAGCACAGCATTTCATAAAAAGAACATCATACCAACAGTCAAACATGGTGGTGGTAGTGTGATGGTCTGAGGCTGCTTTGTAGCTTCAGAACCTAGATGACTTGCCATAATTGATGGAACCATGAATTCTGCACTCTATCAGAAAATCCTGAAGGAGAATGTCCGGCCATCAGTTTGTGACCTCAAGCTCAAGTGCACTTGGGTTATGCAGCAGGACAATGATCCCAAACACAGCAGCAAGTCCACCTCTGAATGTCTCAAGAAAAACAAAATTAAGGTTTTGGAGTGGCCAAATCAAAGTTTGGACTTAAATCCAGTTGAAATGCTGTGGCATGACCTTAAACAGTCCATTCATGCACGAAAACCCTCCAATGTGGCTGAATTAAAACAATTCTGCAAAGAAGAGTGGGACAAAATTCCTCCACAGCGATGTGAAAGACTCATTGCCAGTTATCGCAAACGCTTGATTGCAGTTGTTACTGCAAAGGGTGGAACAACCAGTTATTAGGTTTAGTGGGCAAGCAGTTTTTCACACAGGGCCATGTGGGTTTGGATTTTGTTTTCCCTTCATAATAAAAAACTTCATTAAAAAACTGCATGTTGAGTTTACTTGTGTTATCTTTGATTAATATTTAAATTTGTTTGATGATCTGAAACATTAAAGTGTGACAAACATGAAAAAAAAATCAAAAACCAGGAAGGGGGCCAACACTTTTTCACACCACTGTATGTAGTTAACTTTTCTCCTTTTTTTTTTTTTTTCCCTCCTCTCCTCCAGAAATATTACAAGAAGCTCAAGGCTCAGCAGCAGGATGGCTGCTCAACACAGACAACGCCCAGTCATGGTTCTGCTTCTGAATAGCCCCTGTTAAGAGTTTTTCTTTCTTTTTTTTGTTAACAGATGGGTCCAATTGTTTTGTTGTAAAGTTTTATTAATTTTTCTTGTTTAGAATGAAATGCATTGGCTCATGCTAAATAAAAGTAACATATAATCAGATATCTCTTTATGTGCATCTTTAATTTTTGAAATGTCTAAGACATTGAAATTGTCTACTCTATAATGAAAAACATAATTTTCAGAATGATTACAGGAATACTTATGTCTTAAAGTTTTTGAGATTGGTTTCATTAGTATTAAAGAAAGTTGATTACAAAGTAGAAGAAACCTAAAGGTCTGTAGGAAGGTACAGACGAGCTAAAATCTCATGCTATGCACCATATTTGGGGATACTCTGGTTCACAAATTAAGACTACATCATTAGAAGTGTTAACCAATTCTGGAGTGCTGAATTTTGCACCAATAATTATTTTAAAATATATACAGTAGTCATTTTTTACACGCATATCTAGGTTGTCAATGGTCCTGCTTTTGTGTCGACCAGGTTTGAATGTCAATTTAAATTTGCAGAAGCATAAATGAGATTTTGCTTCTGAATAGAGTCCTTTGAAAGAGAGCACACGTGTTATAGGAAGCAATTTTATGTTTGTGTTTTTTAAGCTTTATACAGCCCCAGTTTCCATCAATGTCAGGTTAAATTAATGAGATTTCAGTTTGGAGTCAATTGTTGCTTTCATGCAATTTCTTCTCAGCCCACAATTATGGTAGGAATATAAAGATGTATGTTCCTTGAATGTTTACAAACCTTTAATGTAAGTCTTTTGTTTTACTGTTACAGCTTAAATGCTCCATATGTAGCTGACAACAACCTTTTACGGGTTAATTGCATACTTACACACTAGAGGGCATTGTTAGTCTTTCTTTATTAGTCTATACCTGATGGTCCTAGTACAGTATGTCCAAGTAAAAATAATAATAATAAAAATAAGGGTTAGAAGAGTTTAAGAATGCCTGCATTTATTCCACTGTGACTGAAGATGTCAGTATGAGATGAACCATAATTAGGAGCAAAACTCATCGATAGATTACCATGCACCCAAGAAGGACCCATTTTTATCAGTATTTATATTTCAACATTTGCATGACAATTATTGCATTATTTAATTTAACTGCTTCATATTTTTCATGAAGTTTTGTAAACAACATCTGATCTGTTCATATTTGCGTAAATGTTTTGGGCTTTAAGGGAAAATCCATTTAACATTTGTCAAAAATTGTTTAACATTTGAGCCACTGGCTTGTTAACAGGAAATTTCTGGAGAATAATAAAGGAATGTCTTCCTCTTCCAATGGCACAGTTCTCAGATAAACAGCAAAGACTTGGTTTCAGTGTGACAGAAACCAAAACTGTCACAGCTCTACTCACATTTATTTATCAAGCCTGCCTATTATCACATGTCATAATGTTGAATTTGGTATCATACCTGATGTGTACTGACTTTCACTTTACATTTGCAGAAAACTTTAAGGGAAATTCCATTTCAAATTGTCACATGGCTGTACTTGAACTGAGAAATGTCCTCCTGTTTTTTGTTTGTTTACCTTACAAACTTGGGAAGCAACAGTTTTTTACATTTTCTGTCATTTTTTCCTACTTTTGTTTTCAGTACTGATTAAATATACCATGGCACAATATTTCTCAGCTAACTGATTTTATTGTTGTATATTAGAGCAATTTATGCCACACCTGGAAAGGCAAAAGAAAATTTAAGAGGCCATGTCTAAAATATGAAAACATCTTCAAATTCACTCTCATTTATGCCTCTGCATGAGCAAACAAATAGTTAAATTAAGAACATGCCATTCTATTGAAAGAATAAAAGAGTCAACATAAGAACAATGGACATAAAGCCTTCACCTTATATACTGTAGATGATTTTTATATAGCATCACACACAAAAGGAATAAACATTTTAACACAGTTTTCTACATGGCATTGTGCATTTGGCACACTTTAATCCAAAGCAACTTACATTGCATTCAAGCTACACATTTTTCACATTTTATCATGTCACGTTTACATCATTTTGTTTGGCTGCTTCGATGGTTTTCAATTTCTGTTCCAGGAAGGAATGGAAGTCTGCCGTGGCGCGACCCCATCTGAACAGGCAATGAAGTAACTGCTTGTTTGCAAGCATACTTGAGTGACTTTCAGGCAAACAAAGCAGAATTCTACCCTGCAGCGATTACATATGACATTCTTGCACCCTGTTGTGTCATGCTCCACAAGGTTGCCACAAGTGGGGCAAGCTCGCATTGAGGGACAGCTCACATTTTTGACTTCAGGTAGCGTTACATAACGACATTTTGCCAACTTTTCAATGTCAGGATTGGTGCAGCCGGGATTGTCACAGCGGTCAGACCGAGGGCCTGGGCCTTTCCACTCTCTCATACACTGCCAGCAGAAATGAAATGTCCGACCCTTCTCAGCCGTGCAGATTGTGCACATGACACAGAGGTTGGTAATGTCGGCCCTCTCTACGAATGTCTGGCATCCAGGACACTGAAGATAAAGTTAAAGAACAGTTCAGTGCCAACTTTTATGAATCTATTAAAGAATGCAATTATTCTTGGATGTATGTTGTGATTTATGCCAAGTAACTCACTGTTTTGTGTTCGCAGTACTCAGCTGCAGCAAGGACAGCCATTGTCTCTTCAAAATGGCACTGCTCCTCTTGTGTCAGTACAGCCAACCTCCGCACCTCCACATAGGGCCATTCTGCATTGCATCTTTGTATTGTGCCTTCTTTAAGTGCAGGGCATAGGAACTTGTGCTGACCCTGAGAATATAACGCAGACATACTTTTAGTTTACTGCATGTGCCTGTTAGCAAGAACTGATTCTTTACTTTGAATAAATGTATTACCTGGTCCAGCAGACTACGACACCATGCAGTCAGTGATTGTGGAGTCACTGCATGGCCACATGACATCTCAGCACGACGAGTCTCAGGGTCATCATCCCCAGCTGAAAGTATATTAGTAAACTGGGATCTTAAGATTCAAGAAAAATATTAATAATTATATTATTCATTTAAATTAACGCATTCTAAGGATGCAGGGTAACTGCTTAAATGATCACATTAAGGACTTAGCATACAATCACTAGAATTCATAAAATACAAAGTTTATATGCAATACCTAGATAATCAGTTTACCAAAATGTTTGGTCATCGCTCTTTTGTGCAATGCACTGGACTTCGCCATTTCAAGTGTGATGAATGAACTGGAAATAATATCACTCATTTTTAATTTATCACTAAAAGACATTAAAAACAGCTGTTAAGATGATGACTGGATGAGTCATAATGAGGTCATGTGACAAAATATTGTAGAATACTACCAAGAATACTGCCATAGGCTACTGTTTATAGGCTACTTTAAAAAAATTATAATAATAAAGTAGCATAACTCAATATTCAGTAATTAGCCTAAACATTGCCTTAAAAACTAGCTATATTTAATAGGCTATTAGATCGCTCTGAGATTTAGTTAGCCATCAGTATAAAGTGCGCTCAGTAATTTTTGTTACTCATCTTACGCGTAGGCCTACTCAGTATGCAACTAGCTAGACAAAGCACACTTGTTTTTGGTTTCTCTCTAAGGAACCCTACTGTAAAAAAGGCTATAAGTTTCTACTATTCTAATATCTCTCTTTTAAATCTCTCCCTCCTGCATGTTGAGTGACACGCACACACAGACCACTTCACCTGAGCCAATCAGTGTTCAGAAACCGTGACCACGTGATCTCCCCCCGCCCTTGCAGAGACTGTAGTTGAGTGCAGCAGCATGCGGAGACGGACGTTTAAGTTTCTGCGACATCATAGTTTACGGACTGTTTAAAGATCACCTTTTGGACAAAGTGTTGTGCGTGAATGCAAAAGTAAGTTTGGATTGTTAATGATGTAGTTGATGTGAGACTAATTTGCCTTTGTAAACACGTTATTACGCCTGTGAGGTAACGATATCTACGTGCGTATGCGTGCATTCATATTAAGTATGCGTATAACCCTGTTGCTTATGTCTATACATATCTTCCATCTTGTGAGTGTTAGAGTTAAATTTGTTGTTATTAGTACAAGTTATGTTCCCGTTTGAAGCAAGTTCATCGTATTCTTTATATATATAACGGGAAAAGTGTTGTAACAACCTTCTACGCGCATGCACTGTCGTCACTCAGACAAAGTGGCGCTGTACGTGCAGCGTGACTCTAATAAGGTATCAAGTTACAGCTGTGCGCTGCTTATAAGATAGAAATTACAGTCTGCCTTGTATTGCTACCTATCTTTGCCAATAATGTTCATGTTTAATTACTAAGCGTAACTTATTGTGTTGTGTTATTGCCAGTTTGTTATAATTTGACTATTATCATGTATATTCTGTATATTCATGTTTATGTCACTGCTTTATTTTGTAGAAAACCACAACTACATAACATCACAGCCTCGACTACAGTCTGTTGAGTGATGACAATAAATGGGTTATTCTCATAAGACGAGTGCATCTTTGCTTTGTCTCTAATCGGACAGTCTTTGGTGGATCAGTACCCTGAACCGCAAATAATTATATGGTGAATAGCTACTAAAGCTAACCATTTTTCATGGTCCTTCGAGCCGGATTCTCGACTTGCCAAAGAAATAGAAGATGTCTCAGCAGGCAGAGGAGGAGTCAACTGTGCGCGTCAGAAGGAAGACGGTCCTTCCGTGCGTTATGAGGAGTACGATCTCACTGGATTCACCACTAAGCCTGTTACCCAACCCATGTCACCACTCATCCATTCGACCAGACTGGCTGAAGGCGATCAAGCAGAGGAAGGCGCAACTGGCTTTACTCCACTGCTACCAGGTGATGAAGCTGACAGTCCGCTACAGTGGTCCGACGAAGAGTATGAATCTGCATCAGACATCATAAGGAGAGAAAATGAGGATCTCCGCATTGCCTTGCAGATGATACAGCAGGAAAGAGACTCATTCCAGAACGTAAATGACAAATATGCAGAGGAGCTTTCTCAGCTCAAGCAACAGATGAAGCAGCTACAAATTCAGATGGATCAGCAACGTCCTAGAAGTCAGCCCCCTTCACCTGTTGCCCCTCCGAGGCAACATAGCTCCAGTCGTCCTATACCTGCACCACGCGTCCAGTCACTGGTACGTCCTGTTGAAATGAGCTTCAAACCTGTACCAGCTCAACGCCACAGAATACAAACGGAGCCTCAGACTGAGGACAAGTTTCGAAGTCCATCACATAGTCCAACTCCAGCATCCGCTCCTCTTACCAAACAGACCTCCTCCTATCATTATATGCCACAAAAGGGTCAGAGATCAGACGTGTACTATTCCCAGAAACAGGACTCTTCCAGTTCTCCATACAGGGACTCTCAAGACCCTGCCAGGCATCCACAACCACGGTCACTCACTCCATCTCCTCCACCTGATCAAGAACTGATGTATCGAGGTCCAACTCCTACGGTCCCTGACTTCATACATCCCAACCCAAGAGAGTTCTCGGCTAAAATTGCTCTGGAGAATGTCCTCCCAGCTAATGCGACAGAAAGGTTCAAATTTCAGATACTGATGGACCATCTGAAGTTAGAGGAGGCTTTACTAATCGCTGACTCATACTGCCATTCCCAACATCCTTACACAAGGACAATGGCTGCTTTAGACCAACAGTATGGCCAGCCACATCAACTGGCTCTCCAGCGGATTGCAGAGTTAATGGATGGCCCCTGTATAGCTAGTGGAGACCAGAAGGCATTTCGTCTTTTCGCTCTTAAAGTCCGTTCACTGGTTGGCATGCTGGAGCAATTAGGCAGGAAGGGCACTTTCGAGTTACAGTGTGGTTCTCATGTGTCTCGGCTGCTTGGGAAGCTTCCCCACGACCTAAGATCAGGGTTTCGGAGATTTGCGCATCCACATTATGTGCCTATCCCTACTCTTCTGAATTTTGCAGAATGGCTGGAGTTCGAAATTGAAGTTCAAGAGGACACTACCAGGTTTGTAAGCAATCAGCGCAGAGGGCCCTCGACACGAACAAGAGAGACTATCAGAGACTCTAAGTCAGCCACGAAAGGCACCACAATCTTCCTGGGTACTGAGAAGGCGATTCCTGAGTCTACACCACCTGCTCCACCTTCAAGGAGTTCTATGAGACCGTACTGCCCGTACTGTGACAACAGTAAGCACTCCCTCAACAACTGCAGCAACTTCAAACAGCTTACTAAAGAGCAAAACGAAGCTGGGTCAAAGACAACAATAGATGCTGGCGTTGTGGCAGAACCCATAAGTCAGCAGAATGTAACCTGAAGATGCGTTGCAGACAGTGCAGTAGCCGACACCTTATGGCTCTGCATGACATCAGTGCTGGGAAAACAGAGAATCCAAAGCTCGTCCAAGATGAAACTGCTGATTCCAACAGCTGTCTGTTCAACACTATGAATGAGATTCTTCTGATTCATAAACCACCTACCAGCAGGAAGGTTCTGCTTAAGATCAGTAAAGTGATTCTCAGAAATGGAAAGAGGAGGATGAATGCATACGCAATCCAGGATGATGGATCAGAGAGAACTATCCTCCTCCACAGTGCAGCTCAGCAGTTGGGCCTCAAAGGTCAGCCTGAAGACCTCCCACTCCGAACAATCAGGCAGGAGTTACAAGTTCTCAGAGGAGCAGCAGTCTCATTTGTGATCTCGCCAATTGCTCAGCCGACTAAAAGGTATCATATCAAAGGTGCCTTCACTGCTCAACAGCTAAGCTTAGCAGAACATTCACACCCAGTGAAGAATCTGAGAGAGATATCAGCACCTCAAAGGGCTCCCACTGCAAGACTTTGAAGCGGTCTCTCCTGTGTTGCTCATTGGATCAGATAATCCCCATCTGATCACTCCTGTGGAGCCAATCAGGTTGGGGCCTCCAGGTGGACCAGCTGCCGTAAACACTGCCTTGGCTGGACATTACAGGGTCCGGTCCAACACTTATGGAAGGACATGACCGAACAACACTGTCTCTTCACCTCAGTCTCATTCCCGAATCTGATCTCTACAAGCAAGTAGAGAAATTATGGCAGGTGGATGTACTTCCTGGTGCAACGAAAGATGTGCATCAGATCCAAACATGACCAAGAGGCGGTAGAACTTCTGGAAAGGAAGACCATAAGGGTTGAGGTGGATGGTGTCAGGCGATATGCAACCCCTCTCTTGCGTGTCAAGAACATGCCCGAACTCAAAGCACCTAAAGAGGCCGTCTTATCGCAGCTGAGGGCCACTGAAAGGAGACTGGTCAAAATCCGCAACAAGCAGCCGCTTATACCACAGAGATTGCAAAACTGGAACAAGCAGGTTATGTTAACAAGTTGCCACTAAATGCTGTGACAGACACATCCTGCTCCTGGTACATCCCGCACCACATGGTGCATCACAACGGGAAAAACAGGATAGTTTTCAACTGCTCGTTCCAATATCATGGACAAAACCTGAATGAGCTTCTACTTCCAGGACCAGCGTTGGGGCCATCCCTACTTGCGGTGCTACTCAGATTTAGGGAACATTCAGTGGCGGTCAGCAGCGACATCAAGGATGTTCCACCAAGTTAGACTGCTCCCAGAGGACAAATCACTTCTGCGCTTCCTCTGGAGAGATCTAAATGTACAGGACCTACCCAGCGTGTACGAGTGGCAGGTCCTCCCTTTCGGCACCACCTGCAGCCCCTGCTGCGCCATCTTTGCACTCCAGAAACACGTCCTTGACCATAGCCAGCCCGGAGATGATGTCTACAATTCTGTGCTGAAGTCCTTTTATGTAGACAACTGCCTACAAAGTTTCACTTCAGTAGAAGAAGCAAAATGCTTCGTTGACAGAATCAGGAACCTGCTGGCAGATGGCGGGTTTGAGTTGAGGCAGTGGTCGAGCAATGCCCCATCAACGATTAGTCACCTGTCCCACAATTCCATATCAGACAGTGCAGAGCTCTGGATTTCACAAGGCCGAACAGACGTCCAGGAATCGACATTGGGGCTCCTCTGGAACCATCAGTCTGACACAATCTCCTACAAATACCGTGCCAAGAACAGTTGTGAAACCACCATGCGCAACATATATAGAGTACTGGCTAGCCAGTACGACCCGTTGGGCTATCTCATCCCTTATACCACCCGTGCCAAGATTCTTGTACAACGCCTGTGGGATAAAAAACGGGATTGGGATGATCCACACTTGCCAGCAGATCTGTTACAAACCTGGACTGAGTGGGAGGAGGAGCTACCAGCCCTACAAAATATTGTTCTTCCTCGGTGTTACTGTAGCCCCATCAAAGACACCGCAACGAGTCTAAGAGACATACACGTTTTCTGTGATGCCTCCGAACGTGCGTATGGCTCTGTGGCATATCTTCGAACGGAGGACCAACATGGGCAAACGGAGATGGCTTTCCTAACCGCCAGATCTCGTGTAGCACCAAAAAAACAACAATCTGTTCCCCGACTGGAACTATGCGCTGCACTGACTGGAGCTCAACTTGCCAAAGTACTCCAAACTGAGTTGAATCTGCCCATACGTCAGACAATCTTGTGGACTGACTCAACCACCGTCCTCACATGGTTACAATCTGACTCATGTCGATTTAAAGTGTTTGTGGGGACTCGGTCGCAGAGATCCAGGATCTCACAGATAAACACAGCTGGCGATATGTACCCTCCGCAAGTAATCCAGCAGATCACATTACTAGGGAAAGAGTCTCTGTGAGCTTGGCCCGAAAGCCGCTGGTGCCAAGGACCCCTCTTCCTGAGAGAGCCACCCAATCTATGGCCTGAATGCCCCATTCCAGAGGAACCAAATGATAAAGAACTTCGTAAAGTTGGTACCTGTACTCTTGTCTGCTTCACTTTTTCTGATTTCAGTCAGTTTAAGACTCTCGAGGAGCTAATCGAGTCCACGGCTCTTCAAGGGGCGGCCGATGGTAAGCCCACAGCCAGCGACTACAGAAGTGCTGAGATTAATGTTTTGCAGCAAGCACAGCGGGAATGCTTCCCATCAGACTTGGAACAATTGAAGGCTGGTAAACCACTTTCGTGCAACAGCCGACTAAGAGCACTGGCCCCGGAACTCGATGGAGAATCCAAATTAATCCGAGTCGGCGGACGCCACGACATAGCACTTACCTGGAGACCGACAACATGCACCCTATTGTACTGGATCCAAAGCACCCCATCACAAAACTTATCATCCAAACCTATGATTCTAAACTTTGTCATCCAGGCCCTGAGAGGGTGTTCGCTGAACTCCGCCGTAAATACTGGATCCTGCGTGGAAGAGAGGCCATCAAGAGTTTGCAGCGAGAGTGTGTCCAGTGTCAGAAATGGAGAAAAAACCCAGAGGTACCTAAAATGGCGGACCTCCCCCCCGCCAGGCTGCGTCTTTTCAAGCCCACCTTTTACTCCACTGGCGTAGACTGCTTTGGTCCCTATGCTGTCAGAACGGGTCGGCGCAGTGAGAAGAAATGGGGAATAATCTTCAAATGCCTCACCACCAGAGCAGTATATATCGACATTCTCCATAGTCTGGAAACCGATTCCTTCCTTATGGCACTCAGGCGGTTCATGGCTAGACGAGGAAAACCCCATGAACTCTTGTCAGACCAAGGCACAAATTTCAGAGGGGGTGAAAGAGAGCTAAGAGAAGCCTTTACAGCTCTTGCCCCAGATCTGCAGAGACAATTAGCAAAACAGCAGATTGAATTCCATTTCAATCCCCCTAACTCACCACACTTCGGAGGCTGTTGGGAGCGAGAAATTCGTTCTTTGAAAAATGCACTGATGGTTACTCTAGGAACTCAATCTGTGACCTTTGAGGTCCTGCAAACTGTACTGGTGGAGATTGAAGGAATTTTGAACTCCAAACCATTGGGATATACGTCATCCGATGCTTCCGATCCTGACCCCATTACTCCAAATTGTTTCCTAATGGGGCGGCCAGATGCTTCACTCCCCCTGACAGTATACCCTCAGTCTGAGATGGTCAGTCGGAGACGGACGTTTAAGTTTCTGCGACATCATAGTTTACGGACTGTTTAAAGATCACCTTTTGGACAAAGTGTTGTGCGTGAATGCAAAAGTAAGTTTGGATTGTTAATGATGTAGTTGATGTGAGACTAATTTGCCTTTGTAAACACGTTATTACGCCTGTGAGGTAACGATATCTACGTGCGTATGCGTGCATTCATATTAAGTATGCGTATAACCCTGTTGCTTATGTCTATACATATCTTCCATCTTGTGAGTGTTAGAGTTAAATTTGTTGTTATTAGTACAAGTTATGTTCCCGTTTGAAGCAAGTTCATCGTATTCTTTATATATATAACGGGAAAAGTGTTGTAACAACCTTCTACGCGCATGCACTGTCGTCACTCAGACAAAGTGGCGCTGTACGTGCAGCGTGACTCTAATAAGGTATCAAGTTACAGCTGTGCGCTGCTTATAAGATAGAAATTACAGTCTGCCTTGTATTGCTACCTATCTTTGCCAATAATGTTCATGTTTAATTACTAAGCGTAACTTATTGTGTTGTGTTATTGCCAGTTTGTTATAATTTGACTATTATCATGTATATTCTGTATATTCATGTTTATGTCACTGCTTTATTTTGTAGAAAACCACAACTACATAACATCACAGCCTCGACTACAGTCTGTTGAGTGATGACAATAAATGGGTTATTCTCATAAGACGAGTGCATCTTTGCTTTGTCTCTAATCGGACAGTCTTTGGTGGATCAGTACCCTGAACCGGCAAATAATTATATGGTGAATAGCTACTAAAGCTAACCATTTTTTCACCTACCGAAATGACTGTCATCTTCATCTAACGTGAGTTTACATAAATGTAAGGCTATATACATACTTATGTCATCCTGTCGCGTTACAAACTTAAGTGTTTTGTCGTTGGGATCGTAGCGTTTTTCCTCCTGCTGTTGTTCCGTCATTGTCGCTCCAGCTGTCAGTTTAAAAATGAAACTTAGGTTATTATGTTGACAGTGTTTTGTTCTCTTTCCAGTTTGTCACATGGCTTCCTGGCTGAGGGCTCGAGTTGGATACCTGTCACGTTAAGTTACAGGCTAATAAATGAGTAGCTAATTTTCCAGTGTTTGTGTTTCCTCTTTCCAAAGAAGCAGCTATAATTGTTGCAGAATAAATTATAGAATTAGAATAAACTGAATAAATTGATACATTTTAACGGCAAAAGTAGATAGTGTGATTTTTTTTTATTTTTATTTTTTATTTTTTATTATTGTTATTGTTATTATCTAAAGAGCAAAGATTTAGGCGAATATGACCCTATTTATTTTTTATCAAATAGCCTAGGCTAGGGCGTCAACATCTCAGGCATATTGAACAGAAAGTGAAACGTCCACGGTTCATACGGAGTTTTCCAGTAACTTGTTTAGGTGTTCTCCTAAAATGGGAAAGATTTACCAGATCATTGTGGTTGGAATAAAGGGGGAGAAGAAAACGGTCGATGTTGCGACATCAGAGGAAGAATTCAACACGACGACAATTTTGCAATTCAAAAAGAAAATTGCAGAAAAATTGCCCGGGCAGGCAGGTAAGATCAAATGCTAAAATATGTTAATCCATTTAGTCCTAGTCTAATTAAATACACAGGCCTATGCATGTCTTTAAAAGTTAGCTGTTTTATTTCCGGTCTGTAACCGATGGTTTAACCTTGTTTCTTAAATCGTATCATAGGGGATGATCCATCGTCCCTGAGGCTGCTGTACACAGATAAACAACTAGAAGACAATGACACGCTTTTAGACCACCAAATTAAGGATCGCTCCACTCTCTTCATGGTCTTACGTCTACCCGGAGGTTTCCAAACATGCTGAGAAGAAACGAGTCCCTGCCGGAATGAAGTCCAGCTTAAGGGTCTCGTCGACAGGACAACATTTTAAACACAGAGACACTTCTTGATTAATGAATCAATGTGTTGTTATCCAGCCTATTGTATGCTATTATGAGTGTGGGATACTGTAAATGGGGATCTGTCACCTCACATCGGGGATATAGCCTAATCAGAGCAGTCTTTGAAACCCATTTCAGGAATTTTATCGATAAAGAAAATACAATTTGATTTTAAGAATTATGATTTATGATTGTTAGGCCTTCTTGGATAAATTAGCCTATTTTATTTAGTTGGCAACAATTAATAAATCCTAACTGTTTAGTTTTTTCAAATGAATATTATCAAATGTGAAATAAAATGATAAATTTTGAATGATGTTCTTTGCATTTAAGTTCTGTCCTCTTGACAGTTTCCGTTGTTTATACATTAACGCGTGAATTCGAAAGTAAAACTAGGCTATTAAGTTACTTGTCAGTTGTCTGGCGAAGTTGGACGTGCTAATAGTTTGAAACTGAGGTAATTAATCAGCAATAAGACTGTGCTTTGTTCTATATGAATTTCCTCCGTGTACCAGAAGAAAAGGCGATTTTCAGCTGAGGTAAGTTCGGATGCAAAATATTCGATGCATATTCGAATAGTCTTAATCATTTAATTCACTATTAGTTTTCTTTGTGATAAATACTCGCTATTGTTTTATCCCACTAAACTTAATGGAATTTAGCATAAATTAGGCCTATGCATTTAAAAAAATCTGTGAATTTGTTTATTCATACACGTATCAAACAAAAGGGCAAAACTGGTTTGCCTTACAGACACGTTTACAGAAGCCTCTGTCCGCTCCTTAAACGGCATGAAAACCCCAGGACATGTCATCGAGAAGCGCGAATCTCCCAGCAGGTGGGTTGACTAATCAACACATATAATCAGAGCTGGTAGATTACTTACAAATTGTAATCTGTAACTGATTCCAAATTACATGACAAAAATTGTAACGTAATCCACTACATTACACACTATAGGCAATATAATCAGATTACTTTTGACCGAACTCGTTTATCACATTGATTTAAACAGGATAATCTTGTACCATAATGATGTAAAAATACAAAGAGTGAGAAAATATATTACTTTCATTGTAATTAACAACATGAAATGTATTAAACATTACATTACATCAAGGTTTCCCAAACTGGGGCTCGTAAAGAAACTGCAGGGGGTTTGTGAGTTTAATGAAAGGCAAACATGTAATTAAATCATGGAAATGTAATGTTGAAACACTTCTTAAACCTGAAATGATTTTTGTAAATCCATTGGTCAAATGCTGTGTTGCACCTGACTAATGACTAGTCTATGTGTGAATGTCCACAAAACTGGACTTTCTGAGTATATAGAAGCGGTAGACTACAGAAAGGAAAGTTTAAAAGAAAAAAAAAGAGGAATTAGAGAGAATCAATAAATGATGAATAATTTATTGCTATTGTGTGAATATTATGTAGTCATATAATCAATAAAAAAAGTAACTGTAGTCTGATTACGAGTATTTTAAAATGTAATTTACTCTAATTACAAGTAATCTGATTACGTAATCCAGATTACATGTAATCAGTTACTACCCAGCTCTGCATATAATCAATGCTTAAAAGTAACTTTCGAAAGATCAAGGTTAAACATTCTTATTGTGTGGTCTGCTTATTGTGTAGGCTATCTGTTGTTTTATGTGAAATACCTTGCCAATACAGCCACACAGGACGGTTTGAGGAACGAGCGCGTGCAATGGACTAATGGACTCTGTTACGTGTGTTACTTCTGTAGGCTATTCGGGAACAACGTCCAATATAATGGGCTGAAAAATCAAGGTGCCACATGCTACTTAAATGCAGTATTGCAATGTCTATTCATGACCCCAAAATTCAGAGAGGCAGTGGTGAGGTAAAATGAATGAATAAATAACCTTAAAACGTATTTATTAGGCTACAGAATTATGATTATTGCTATGACTGATGATACAATTCTTTACTACCATTCTAATTTTTTCTTTACTGCTTTTTTATTTTCGCTGATCTATTTAGTTATGAAGCCCTCCCAGGAGATTGTGGTGAAGAAAATCTCTTGTTACAACTTAAGAAACTGTTCAAACAGCTGTCAGGAAAAACAGCCACAACTGAAGGAATAACCAAGGGTCTTGGAGTAAGAAATGGTGGGTTCATTTAATTTTCAAGTCAACACAATGTTGACATGTGATAAATAACCAACATTCATACTTGAATAATGGTTTCGTTTCACAAAATAGGTTAAATGCTCATGATTAAAACAATTTTATTATTTCCACAAAATTGTATTTGTTTGATGAAATTATTTACATAAAATTTAGACTGTTTTCATATAATTTTTTTAATCTTCAAGTGTTTGAGCAACAAGATGCGGTGGAGTATTATCGGAAGATTTTGAAAGCAGTAGGGACACGCACCTCTCAGGTATATCACATATTCAGTGTGTTTCGATTTGAGTGAGATTAAACAACTAACTGTATAAGTCTCTGTTATTATCATTGATGGCTTACGAATATGCAATAACATTAAGAAGTAGCCTACATATCAAAAATGACTTGCACATTCCAGGCCTTTGAAGGGAAAATGAGCAACATAACAAAATGCTGTACATGTGGCAAGGAGACCAGAGAAACCAACAACTTCATCTCAACACTTCTGTCTATCGATGTTGGAAACGATGAGACGTATGATGTGGTAGGAAGACTAATCATGACCATCATATACAAAACAAAGTTTATTTTAGCAAAGTTTTTTTTGTTCTTGGTATTGCTTTACAATATCTTCCCCCTAAAACCGCATGGTGTTTATTTTTTTGGGGGTTTTTTTCATGGTGACCCATAGGTAAACGGTCTGAAAACCTTCATTAAACATTCAAAACTAGAAGAGGATGACTGGATGTACTGTGATGAATGTGACCAAAAAACAGAAACAGAAATTGTGAGTAAAAGAAAATATAAACATCCATCACCCATTCAGATGACCGTTCGGAACTGACAAAAAAAGAATTTATGAGTTTTCAACATGTGTTTTTTCTTGCAATTTTCCAACTCTTGCAGTGGAGTAAAATAGATGAATATCCCTCTGTTCTCACTCTGCATCTGAAGAGGTTTGACTTTGATTACATACAGATGAGATACAAGAAGAACGAATGTCATCTGGATGTACCTCTAAGTTTACCTCCAAGTACCTCCAATGAGGTATCATTAATAAATCATCGTACCAAATGTAAACTGCTATTTAAAATCAGTACAAAATAGTCTAAACCTTAAAAAACCTTGTCTGTCTCTGCAGGATAATTGGCCTAAATATGATCTTTATGCCGTTATCAACCATAAGGGTGGATACACTGGTGGACACTACGATGCAATCATCAGATCTTATGAAAATAAAATATGGTACCGTTTTGATGACTGTACCGTAACACAGGTACATTTGTTTGTTGGTTTGATTAGCATTATAGGATAAAGCTAATTTATATGACTCAAACTGTACTTTTATTCTTTAATATTCATGTCAATTTTTACAGACTTCAGAAACATCACTGAAAAAGTGAGTGTTGTTCTCTCTCTTGTGATAAATGTGAAAGGTATTTCTTGGAAGTAGTATTTAGTAGTAAAAAGTATTTTCTTTTTTCTTTGACAGCTCCAATCTACCATACATGCTGATGTACAGAAAAGGTAAGGGTGAAATACACCAGCTCCATTTTTTTAACATGTTGATACTTCAGAGACAACAACGGCTGTAAAATATTCATTAAAATGTTTCGTTTATGTGTATTTGTTGTTGAAAACAGCGGTTCCACATCCTTTAAGGATCCTTCTAATAGGGCCTTCCAGATCTGGGAAAAGTACAGTAGGCAACACCATCCTCGGTGGAAATTACTTTCCTTGTGGAAGTGGATCAGAGACTGTGACCAAAGAGTCCATGGCAAAGACAGTGGAAAAGATCACTGTAGTGGACACTCCAAATCTCTTTTCCCTCGATGAATTGAGTTGGAGAAAGGAAATGGAAAGATGCATTGAGTTATGTGACCCAGGCCCCAATGTGATTCTCTGGGTCACACCAATATGTAAATTTAGCGATCAACAACAAGGTCTTTTCCATGCCTTCAGAAAACGACTAGATTCAGGAACCACAAAACATATGATGGTTATCTTCACAAAAGGGAAAGAGCTTGAAAATCTTCAGGAAACCATTAAAATATTTATTTCCAAACGCAGCAAGCTTGGTAAAGTGGTTCATAGCTGTCAGGATAGATATCATGTTACTGACAGTCACAATTACACCTCAGATCTGCTTGAAAAACTCAACGAGATGGTGACATCAGAAGAAGCTACTGCAATTTCAAAAAGAAAATTAAAGCGCTGTGCGAAAAGGAAACAGTTCTTAAGAAGAAGATGAAAATACCATAAACATTAAAGTTGTTGAAAAATATCAAATGTCTTGGGTCTTGCAGACAAAATAACTGAAATGTAATTGAGTGCACAAAAGCTGTAACTAATGAGAGAAGATTTTCTTTTGGAATGTGTTTAATCACTGAATGTTTTCTTGTGTCATCTCATTTTTAGTTGCAATTTTGAGTGTTTTTGCCACTTACATACTTTCAAATGAATCAAATGAGCCAAACTTTTTTATTTTCATGCAGTTTTTGTACATTATTATTTTAAAAACATTATTATTTGAAATTGACAAACTGAGTTTTTGAAGAAAAATGAACATATCACAATTCTGAAAATTGAAAATAAACTACTGAAAAAACAATAAATGAAACTAAATGAATCTGATGCTTTATCCACATATTTGTTTCTTTGTATTAAATGTGTAATAACCCCACTGTTATACATACATACATTTATAATTTCCAATAATGACATTCAAATTCAAACAATGTAACAGACATCAGAATATTTTTTAAAAAGACTGAATTGATTATTTTGATTAATTATCATTCATTGTTGAATTTAGAGAAGAAATAAAGTATGGTCATACTTGCAAATAACACCATTTAGGTCTGAGAGGGTTAAGACTACAAAGACTCATTTTAATAGTTCCTTTAAAAGTTGATTTATTCGACTGGGTCAACGGGTGTAATGATCAGAGGATGTGAGTTCTGCCCTTGCTCACATTCTCCAGGACTGAAATATGGATAGAGCTTTTCAGGAAAAGACTGCCCAGTGAAAGAATAGATATGATACCTGGCTTCAACATCATAAAAAGAGACCAAACCCTGCTCAAAATCCACAAACACTCCCACTTTTACTGGCTTCTCTTTCAAGGTGAGAGGGACAGGAAGGCGGTCATTCGCTGCATACTCAGTCCACTTCCTCAGCCATATAGTCCAATATCCATTCTCTGGGTTGAGTCCAATATCCCCTTTTCTGTCTATGGATTCTTTTGCCACACCTAAATCCCAATCCATCCCACTGACTTGAACCTCATAGTAAAATTTCTGTGAGGAGAACCCCTCCTTTCCTAAGACACATGAGCAATAATTAAACCTTTTTGGGGTGTCAGGAATGTTCTGTGACTTGCCGGTATTCCAGACCGTTTTCCCATCGTCAGACAGCATGAGCTCAGGATGAGCTGTATCAGGGTCAAGTGTCACATCCACTAAAAAATGATATAAAGGTTCATGTAAACTTTTGGCCAAGTCATTATTTCCCTTTTATTCATGTAAAACTTTATTTGGTGCTTAAGAAATCAGTATAAAGGGTTATTTTCTTTTCTGTTATAAAGTTTAAGGCCCCCCATATAATCCTGGTGTAACGTCATCAGGCTAAAACAAAGTTTGTTTCAGGAGTTTGTTCTATGGTTATTTTGTTTGGAAAGCACACAGCACATTACATATTCATCTAAACACCACTCTCAACAGCATGGGTCATGTCGGGATGCTAGCTATCAGTATCAGTATCCTATTTAAAGCAGGATGGACTCTGATTGGCTGTCAGTGTTTTTGTCTTTTATCAGCTGGAATAAAAAATTATTCTCAAAGTGATTTAAACTATATATGTCCTTGGTGTGAATGGGCCTTAAGGTCCTGATATACTCACAGCGAAGTTCCTTTTTATTCTTTGGTCAAGGGTAAAAAGAAGTATTTTAAACTAACTTAGACAAAAACACTGACAGCCAATCAGAGTCCATCCTGCTTTAAAGAGCTCAGCCATTTAAAGCGGCAGACGCTAAAACAGCAGCACATAAACAGTTATTGTCCATTGGTGAGGATCCTAATATAGTTATTGTTATTGTTTAGTATGAACGGGCCTTTAGTTTAACTGTTAATTTTTAGTATGCTAAATGTAACTTTAAGCAGTCAGATTTACCATACCTGCATAATGTTTTATACTCCGCAGATCTCTGCCAACTACAACAAGAATGAAAAAAATATGTTTCTGTCTGATTAAAGAGTGTATGGAGTAAATATAATAGGTTACATGGTGAATATTTACCAGTTTCTCTCATTTTCTCATCCAGGACGCTCTGAAGATGTGATATGGTCTTCCTCAGAATACCTCCATGTTCAAGAGTGCTAAAGCTGATGTTTTTTGAGCGGTTGGTATATTTGGGGTCGCGCAGGAGGCTAATAATCTACAACAGAGGGGAAAAGGCCCTTAAACCAAGTGTGCACGTGGCTTCATTTCTTACCATGGTTTGTTGACAGAGACTGACTTGTGTGAAATCCATAGGATGTGAGAGCTTCTCCAGCTCAGTTTGTCTTCTCTTTAGCTCCACAATCTCTTCATCTAGCTCTCTGATGAGCTTTTCTCCTCGTCTTTCTGTTTCTTTATGCTTTTTCTCTGTGAGCTCAAGTAGCTCCGCATTGCTTCTATCAAAGACGTCCTTAAAAAACTTGATGTTCTCATCAGTCTCCTTCTCTTTGGCTTGCTGTTGCGAGTAAAAATATTATATAATTAAATGGAAAATCATCACTACACTGTCAAAGCATGATACAAAATAAAACTAAATGATCTTGAGGACCTTGAAGTTGATTGACCAAACAAGTATAAAAGCAATGCATAATTTCTTCAGAAATAAAATCCTATTAATCAAATCAATGCCACTTACTTTGTTAAACCTCAAAGAATGTTTAATTTCTTTAATCTTCCTGAACCTGTCCTGAACTTTCTGCTGCACCGCAATCTTTTTATTCATCAGTAATTTCTGTGAAAAAAAGACATGGATGTAGTATAGCATCAGCATGCAAATGTTGGTAATATTTATAATGTTGGAAAAATTTTGTTCATTTTCATAGTGAGTGTTCTAGATATAATTACCAAACTCTCCTTCTCCAGAGGAACAGTATTATGAGTCTTGTGGTCACTCTCGGTGCAGAACTGACAGATGGCTGTCTGATCATCTCTACAGTAAAGATCCAGAGGTCTTTCATGATTCTTGCAAATGTATTCCTCAAGATTCTTCACAGGGTTAATTAGTTTGTGTTTCATGAGTTTTTCTGCAGTTTTATGGGGCTCCAAGTGAGACTCGCAGAAAGAGGTTGCACAGTGTAAGCATGACTTAATAGCAGTCCGCATTTTTTTCTTTGGACAACTATCACAGGACACTTCAGACTTCTCCTCGACCCGTTTCCTTTTGATGCCCTCTGCAATTTCTTTAATGATTCTGTTTATGTTAAAATCTTGTTTTGAGTCCAATGCCTTCCCACACAGTGGGCACCTTGAGCATGGACTGCGGTCTCTGTGGCTTCTGATGCAGACCATGCAGAAGTTGTGGCCACAGGAAGTGGTTACAGGGTCAGTGAACACATCCAGACATATGGAACATGTGAGGCTTACTTCAGACACACTGCTGGAGGAAGCCATGACTTTACAGCTAAAATCATAAACAAACAACCCTCAGTTATACATCAGTTATAGTAACTGAATTTAGCAGACAAACAGAAATAGAGGAAAAAAACTTTTGAAGCAAACTTTTCATTAGCTCCAGAATTTCAAATTATAAAAGAAAATTACATTATTTAAAATGCCAAAATGTCATCCTATAATGCTGTTGTTATTCATGCTAAAAATCTAAGAAGCACATCTGCCATTTTTGTTTTTTCCATAAATTGAACAAAACAACTTCACACTGGTAAATGTTTTGGATGGTAGACACGTAGTTGTTTATTTATTATAATTAATAGTGTTAAAGATGTGTCTGATGAAGTTGAAAGCATCATAAAGCATCATAATTTGCATTAACCTCTTGTGATGGCAAGTTTGGGTGTGTAGACGATCAGTTTTGCCTTAGGGTCTATAGCCAAACCTCATAGTCAAACCTGATTTTCAGGTTTTTAGCATAGCCTATAAAACACATTAAGAATCAAAGTAACATATTTATCACTTTTCTATTCACAATTAAAATGCTTAAAGGTCCCCACACACTCAAGACAACTTTGTGAAATCGTTCGTAAAACCATTGCTAAACTGTCTTCAAAATTCAGTGCATCAATTTACCGTAAAGCTTGTCCATGTCTAATCAAATTAAGTCTAATCAAATGTATTCAGTTCTACAATTATATAGGCTAGCCTACTTACCATTCAGTGATTGATTCAGTCGCTTAATAGTCAATGGTTATCCAAAGAAAGACGAGCAGCTGAATCACATTCAATCACAACAAAACTGGAAACTTGGACGATTAAGATGGGAAACTATATAGGAACAACTTCTTGGCCAGCGCAGCCAATGAAGCTGCTGTAATTTGCATTTGAAGCCTCTACGCATCTAATTTATCATATGTTTTAGACCTAATTAATTAACTAACTCAACCTTGTAGTATACCTATTTCTCACAACTCAACAAGGATGATATGTGACGGGCGTTTGTTATGCCAGTTTCGGATAACAGATCCATGATTTCACCAAAGCAAGTAACAGTTAGAGAGAGATTTCCAAAACCAACTTTCCTTGACTATTAGCTACACGCTGTATTTCATGAACTCAAAGGAAAAATTATTATTAAAACGGAAACACCTGCACATATAATATATCGCAGGCTACAGCATTGAAAAGTCCTGTTCGTTTAAATAAAAACGAATGAAAATAAAAATAAAAACGAAACGGAAAACATGGCTGTTTTTTTAACTAAAGTGTAGCATAGGTAAGCCTCAAAGCTTCATTCCATCTGTGTAATTTCAAAGATAACACACAGCTTCACAGCTTTATTTCAACAAACGTGTTTTTCAGGGATCACAGTGTTGCTGGTTTCGGTTTTACATTTGAGGAAGTCTAACTTTACAGCTGAGTGGTTACAAGAAATTATATCTGGTTCTATCTAGGTCAGCAGATCTAGCAAACTAACATGAAGACATAAATTATGCAATTTGGCATGTAAACTGTTCAGAATTTATTTATAATTTAAACAAACTGAACAAAGCAGTAAATAAAATGAATAAAAATTTAATACATCGTGTTCACAGTAAAATATCCAGATGTTTACTTTCTTGATTTTATGGTCATAATATTTCATAAATAATATTTCAATATCCTTGTCCACTTTTCTTTTTCAAATAAATTGTAGGAAAATAGTATAGTTTAACATGGAAAAACCTACTTAAGTATACATTTATAAAGCTAGCTCATTTGATTGTATCAATCCTTTAATCAATTGTTTTTAACTTTATTTGTAAAGAATTCTGGGTTGGGGGGGGGGGAGTCAAGTTTCGAGCTGGACAACAAGCTAAATCTGTTTACTTTATAATCAAGGATAATATGAACATGCAAACTCATTAAAATGTCAATAAATCCTTGTTTTCTTCAAACATGAATTCCTGAGATGACAATAAAATAAAAAAATAAATCATGTTAATGAGGTCAGAAGTTGTGGTTGCTGTGTCCTACAACCCAGGAAAGAGGTAGAATTTCTTAGATAATGTTGTTCTTTCCTTGCATGGCATTTGATCAGGATGTGACATCTTAAACTTCTTAAGGACCTGTTTCAAAAATAAAAATGAATATCACAACATAAACTACACATGACCTAAAACAAAAACATAAAACATTAAAAAAAAATTAATAAATTCTTTATCCTAGACCTTATTGTTACTGATATGGAATACTACTGATAACAATGCTAAATAACAAGAAAAAGTAAACATCAACTATTCAATCAAACATCAAAAAACACATATCAGCATTGATGTCTACAGATTGATGTCTGTCTTGCTAAACAATGCGACTTTGCCTTTCTGAAGAGCTCCTCGATGTCGTCCTGGTGGGCATGCTGATTAAATATTTCCACAATGTCTTGGATGAAATGTGAGCCTTTCTCTTCGTTTCTGTAGGACACAGTATCTGTAGAGAATACAAATTATGTGGGTAAAAATGTGGGTAACCAAACTGTTCCTGGTTCCCACTGACTTCAATAGTATTTTTTCCCATACTATAGAAGTTAATGGGAAACAGCAACTGTTCGGTCACATTCTTCAAATATTATTTTGTGTTAGGAGAGGAATGAAACTCAAATGGATTTGGAACTTGAGGGTAAGTAAATGATCACAGAATTAGAATTTTTGTATGTCACTCCAATTAATCATTTTTTTGTGTGTGTTTTATGAAATATTATAGTAAATGGAGTGGAATAATGTAAGGAAATATCTACCTGGAGTACAGGATCTCAGGCAGCAGAAGTCTTTTTCACGGTGCTCTTTTGCTCTGTTGCGTCTTGGCACACTGTCCTGGACATCCACACTGCCTTCTTTATCTATAACATGAGGACAGCATTTGCCAAAGAATGTTGCTTGAAATGGATGAGGCTCTGACCAATCAAATATGACAACATTTTAAAGAGTTCAGTTTAACAACCATTTTTATTTTATTTTATAAAATAGTATTTTGTAACTCACCACCCCTACACGCCTGGATAAGGATGATTTTTGGCTTGTCCCTCAATCTAGCACAGTTCGGAGTGTTCAAGCAATTAAAAATGTCATCTACTTGAAAAACGTCCTCTTCATCTTCATTCTCGAAAGAGTCAAAAACCCCACAGATTCCACTGGCATCTCCATGGGACATCAACACCACAAAGCAGCTGTCTGATTCAGTGTGTTCCTCTCGCTGGGCAAAGTCTCGCATGGCAGCAAGCATACCCTGAACACCAGACCATTAATTTCAAATATCAAAAAAAAAATTTTTTATAAAAAGTCAGCTTATTTGACTTAAATACACTTGAATGCACCTGTGCACTGAGGTCTCTGAGTGTGATCACAGTGTAACCCAGACCTTTAAGCAGCACTTCCATACTCAGCTCATCCTTGTCTGCCCCGGTCCTGTCACTTAAGTTTTTAAATTCTACATTGTTGATAAGCAGTGCCAAACGTTTTCTGTCAGTAGATTTGTCTTTTATTGGGTATATCTTGACAGAGAAGAAAAATTTTATTATTATTAATTTGCACATAATATTCAAACATAAAACAAGACACAATAAAAAATACAACAAACACAAAGTACTTTCTCTCATCCTTAGGACAATTACCACAATATGTGTTTTAATGATAAAAACATTGCTTTAGAGTAGCCATTTTCAATTATTGTCATATATATACAACATAACTTACATCGTCTCCCTTTTCTTGAAGCATTTTCTTTTTAAACTCAGGTTTGCATGGTATAAGTGGATCTGAAGTTCTCTGTTCGGATGCAACAAAATCATGAAATGTTGTCAGAAAAGACTATATGTTTGATAAAACACATTTATTTGATCAATTAAGTTAGATTTTATTTACCACTCTCTGTCCACAGCCATTATTGTTACACCGCCCAGAATTATTGGCCGGCCCCTTCCATTCCCTGCGGCAGTTCCAGCAGAAGTAGTAATTTCGTTTCAGGTTGGCCGTGCAGATAGTGCAGTGTGCACAAAGGTTACCTCGATCTCGTCTTTCTACATGAGACTGACATCCTGGACACTGCAGCATTGACAAGCAGATGCATTTTAGATAGTTTTACTTGTAATAGATTGTAGTAAAAATTGCATTATTACACACTATTTAATACTGTAAAGCTGCTTTGACGCAATCTGTATTGTTAAAAGCGTTATATAAATGAAGGTGACTTGACTTGTTGTGTAAGAGGCCATATGCATGCAAACAGCAGACAAAATGATATATCTTACGGCTTTAAAGTCAAACAGTCTTCTAGCAACGAGAGCAGCGAGATTCTCCTCTATGAATTCCCGTTGTTTGTCTGTCAGTGGTATCAGCCGACAGATGTCCTGATAAGAGAGATTTACACTGCAGGATTTCCCCTGAACATTAAAGCGAGGGCAGGAAAATTCAGTATTTTTCTGAAAGACAATAATAACCAGTTGAACATAAAATTGTAGCACAGGCATCAAACTCAGTCAATATGTAAACAGTGTAAATAATATACACCAACCTGTTTAAGATAATACTTGAACCAGGCAACAACATAGTCTGTCGGCATTCGATGACCACAGGGCAATGCAACTGATAACAACAACAACAAGATACTTTACAAAGTACACACATAAACCAAATGCTGAAATCACACTTTTAAATTTTAATTCCTATTAGAATGCTGATTAATTTGATCCATGTTTAAATAGGTGGTCAACTCACCAAAGTCCACTCTTTCATTTGATGGCCGTACTTCAGAATTAAGACCCGATTCCCCAATAAGTTGTTTGTGGATATCTGCATTTTAAAAGCAATAATACATATTTTTCTTTTTTTTCCTCTAAAACTTCTTTTTACAGTAAGTGATGGTCAATTTCACTTTCGGTTTTGGTTGTTTTGTTTTTGTTTTTTTATTCCAGTATTTAATCAAATAATCTTATTTTTAGCATTATTTATAACACATCAAGAAATGTTTAAATGGGGGGGAAAAATGATAAAAGTCAATACTCAAGTGTTGGAAGACTCTTGCTATCGCGGCGTCTTCTTCCAAATCTTCATCCCAGTTATCATCTTCCGTCATTTTTACGTATAAAATTAAGTTATATCGTTTTCTATAGCGTTACTAAACTACAGGTAAGACGAGATCCCCTGAAGCACCCTAATGACGTCCTCCTCAGGCAGCCAGCACACACAGACATCAACCAAGCCTTCAGTGTATATGGTTTTATTTGAAAGGCGAAGGCGCCGAAGCGTATTGTCCCTTTGCGCTCACCATACAATGTGTTTATTCGATCCAAGATGGCTGCGCTCAGGGGCAGAGTGGTCACAGAATGTCTTACAACATGTATTTTTCGACAAACAGGCACAGCGAGCATTTCCACTCTTCCTATTGTTGTGACAAGGGATAAGGTGAGTGGCATGTTTATCTGTTTTAATTTGCTGCCCAAAATACGCGAAAACGGAGTACTTCACATGACATGACTTTGACACAAGCTAAATAGCATAGCTGAGGTTGTGCAGATTTAGACCCAGTGTTCACGTCTCTTAACTTTATCTTCAAAACGCTTCACTTCAAAATTAAGTAACATTAGGTTTATTCTTTACATAAAAACTATTTATCTGATTGTTGAATTGTTGATGAATAGCTATGTTGCCTGGTAGCAAGGTGTCATGATCTGGGTTGTGTAGTGGGATCAATAAGTACATTTCACACATTGTGCATTTTATGTGATATGTTTGTGTGTGGTTTGTATTATGTACATTTAATGCATAATAACAACCAACATAATGTGACTGATTGCTCACTTCCCTTACAATTTGTCTGAATGATTAAACTATATAATTTAGATCAGTGGTTCTCAACCATGAGTCAGTGGCCCTCTAGGGGAAATATACACTATATTACCAAAAGTATTGGGTCACCCACTTCTAATGAACAGGTTTGACTACTTTAGTAATTTCCATGAGTACAAATCGTAATGTTTAAGCATATAATGATATTCTAGGGAATTGTGTGCTTCTAATTTTAAAGCAACATTTTGGACAGGACCCTATTCTGTTCTAACATGACAATGCCTCTGTGTATAAGGCAAGGTTCAAAAAGAAATGATTGATTGAGTCAAATGTGGAAGAACTTGACTGGTCTGCAGAAAGCCAAGTCCTAATCCCAGCTGAACACCTCTGGTATGACTTTAAATGTGGCTCTTGAGCCAAAAACTCTTTACCAAACACCAATGACTTGTACATGCACTATATGGACAAACGTATTGGGACACCCCCTTCTTTAAAACAGAAAAAGGCACTTCCAAAACCGTGGCAACAGTTTTGGAAGTGTCTAAAATTATTGTACCCATATGTACAAGTCATTGGTGTTTGGTAAAGAGTTTTTGGTATATTGAATATATTGATCTTGTTGCAGTGGTTTGTACCGAGATCACATCTTCACACTGGCAGAGGAAGTAGGGGTCCTCTAGTTAGGGCGCTTCTTGGGTGTCCCAATCATGGCAAGTTCCTGCTGGTCAGTGCTGTGGCGGTCAGACACAACAGCTCACAGGTGGGTTTCTCAAAAGGAGTTTTATTACAGTGGCAGAGCATTTCTGCTACTTCATTTACTCTTTTCCATTAATCTCAGTTAAATTAAATGGGTCTCCGAAGATCCTTTTGTGAATTGACTTCTGTGATATATTAAGAAGTATTTTGCATATTTTACAGACGACAGAAACTGTGCAGAGCATTTCAACTCCAGTTGAACCTGTGGATGCTGCAGTATCTGTCCCAGTCTCCATTCCAAGTCCTTCTGCTGACTCCGCCCCTGCAGTCACACCACCAATCACAGAGCAGGTGGCCGAGGCTCCTCTCACTGCGTTGGATGTTCTGCAGGAGGTTGGAGCTGAAGTCAGTCTATCAGAGCTTGGCCTGGGCAGCCACACTCCTGTGGGCCTGATCCAGAATATCCTGGAGTTTATGCATGTTGGCATTGGGCTGCCATGGTGGGGGGCCATTGTTGCAGGTAAAAAGGTGTTTATGATGAGTTTAATTTATCGATAAATGATGTCATTTATTATTATCTTTTAAATCCATTCAACAGCCTTTAGTCTTGAGCATCTTTGTTAATTGTACAACCACTTAGTCTTCAGAGATGACAAAAAACTGACAACGATAAATTTGTACATTATTAAATGTAATATTTCTGTTCTATTTGCCTGGTTCTCTGTAGAATAATTGTACTTATTGAATATCCACCTGCATGTGCTATTAAAAAAAAAACATGGAATTTATTTGGAATTCACATTCTCTCTTTTTTTTGTTGTATGTAATTTATTAATTCACTTATTTTAATTTACCATAACTTTCTGTCTGTTTTTCTCAGGCACCATTTTAGCTCGGTGTGTTGTGTTCCCAGTCATTGTAAAGGGACAGAGGGAAGCAGCCAAACTGAACAACGTCATGCCAGAAATGACCAAGCTCACCAACCGCATGAACGAGGCCAAGCAGAGCGGTAACAAATTTGATTGTAAGTGTCTCATTTTCTTTGTATACCGTTTTATTTATCTTTTTCTGCCTTTGATATATTGTCAGAGTGTATAAATGATTGTATCTTATGCATTGACTTTTTTTTATATCCGCTGGTGTTTTTTTAATGTCTAGTCCCCATTCTAGTCTTTTTAGTAACGGATTACACAGTTTTTTAAAATTATTTTCAAATTTAAAATGACTAATTTTCTTTCTCCAGTTTCAAAAGCATACACTGACTTGATGATGTTTCAGAAGAAACATGATGTGAACCCTTTGCGTGGGTTTCTAGTGCCCATGGTACAGGTCAGTGACCATTAATGCTTTAATTATTGTCATAAAAATGGTTTAGGTGTCAAGATCAAATAACTTGATTAGTCAACTGGTGCTTAGTACAGGGGTGCAAACTTGTCCCCTTTTTTCCCCTGTTGGCAAAGGAATGGACCCTCAACCAACCAATCTCACTCCTGAAGCATAACTTTTAGACGCTGCAGGCAACTATCCATATTTCCAGATGTAAAACGTGAAGGAACAAGCTAATGGCAAGCAACTTATTTTTGAAGTAATTGGGCTATGCTCGTGGTTAGATTAGCCTGTTTGTAGCTAGCTAAATTAAGTTCACTGTAGAGCAGGACAGAATGCATTTGTATCTGCTGTAAATTGTGTTGCTAAATGGTGATTACCGCGTGAGGCTGCGGTTTTTTATTTTATTTTTTGCTTGAGGCTGCTGTTGCAATAGCTATAAAGATGGTAGGTTATGTTATCGCTACATTAGTTTGCTACCCTTTGCAAAATGCTCCTCAGTCTCGACCTTAACATTTGTCTCACTATTACTCTGACATGAAGTCGATTTGAGAACTGTTCGACCTACAAGTAAAGCATAGTGTTTAATGTACAGTAATATTAGTATCACTTAGCTCAGGTGGAGGCAGCGCTAAGTGTCAGCCTGTTTCAAGACGGAGAAACACCTCGCGTTTAGCCCGTCAGCTGCTTCAAACATTCGAGTGCTGAAATGAAGATTTACAGTGGTTTATTTGCCCTGACTAAGTTCATGTAACCAGGGGCGTAAATTTCATCTGACAGTAGGGGGGGACAATAAACGTAAAATTTCTCAAGAACAATTTTTGAAGGGGACACAAATAATACAGCCAAAATTGTACTTGTAAGGATAGATATGTGTACACAGCATGTCATATTAATTATTATTTTGCGTCATCCATAGTATTTTAGGTTTCGTCTGAAACCTAGTAACGTGTCTCTTTTGCATTAATTCAATCGCATTAAACCCACTGATCTGCCACTTAACATCATATTGAACGAAACCCAACACGTAGGTCTACAATATTAGCCTAATATCAGTTCACACACAGGCTTATCGCCATGTTAGTTGTAGTGGGTGACAAGCTACGGTATTAAACTTGTTAACCTTATAATCGCTCATAGAAAAAAACATTGGATGTCATAATTTTTTTATCATGACTAATTTATTAATGATCCAGCATCATCTGTATTAAAGAGAAAGAATCATTTCACCCGATGTTTAAAGAGAATAAAATAGCCTTGACAGCCTAAGTTACTTACACACAACTAACTTGCTCTCTCTCACCGGACTCGTGTGTGTATCGGTAAAGAAGGAAAGCAGGCAGTGGACCAAACCACTGTGAGGAAAGGGAGGGGGGAATCAAAACATTTCTCAACTTAAAACGTTTTTTTGCGTTTATTTTGTTTTACTACTCACAGAGTTATTTTAAGTATATGTCAATTATATTATTTTCAATACACAGAGTCGCTTGTAATGATATTTTTAGGGGGGACAAGCCTCAGATAGGGGGGGTCCTGTCCCCCCCGGGATTTACGCCTATTCGTAACATCTTTTAGTAATATAAAGGTGTTTATCATTGAATGGTGCACTGCAAAAAATGATTTCCTACTTAAGATTTTTTTGTCTTGTTTCTAGTCCAAATATCTAAACATTCTTAAATCAAGAAGCATTTTTAGACAAGTAAAAATTGTCTTGTTTTCAGAAAAAAAAAAAAGTCAAAATTAAGTGAGTTTTTCCTTAAAACAAGCAAAATAATCTGCCAATGGGGTAAGCAAAATATTCGTATTTCAAAGCGAAAACAAGATTATTTTGACTTTTGACTTATTTTTTTCTGGGAAAATAAAAAATTATTTGATTTAAGAATTATTAGATAATTGGACAAGACAAAAAAATTTAAGAAAAACATTTTTAGCAGTGTGTAACATTTTCTCCCTATAAAGCACTTTGGCTTGCCATTGTGTGTGAAATGTGCTATGTGAATTAACTTGCCCTTAGTTTTAACACACCTGTGTGGGTGTGCGTGTGAGTGTGTGGTTGGGGGTTGTATTTTGGTTTGTCACCTTTTTCACCCCTGACAAGTTTGCACCCCTGTTAGTAATCTTATATACTTTTTCATCCCAATTTCTCTTCAGGCGCCAATCTTCATCTCTTTCTTCATTGCCTTGCGTAAAATGGCATATCTGCCCGTACCAAGTTTGCAGACTGGTGGCCTCTGGTGGTTCACAGATCTAACCGCAGCTGATCCATTTTACATTCTCCCCATTGCCGTGACTGGCACTATGTTTGCCATCTTAGAGGTAATTATTTAAGGAGTAGTTCATGAAAATTGTGAAAAATTTACCATTTATTGACTGTCGTGTCATTCCAAAACCATTTGAAATTACTTTCTCTAATGGAGCAAATATTTAAAATATTTTGAAGAAACTCTTTTGCATACAATGAAAGCGTATTGTGACATTTAAAAAAAAATAAAAATCACCATATTTCGACGATACATTTTAAAACATTTCGATTTTGGTCACTGTCTCACACAAAGTTATTGTATGGCTTCTGAAAGCTACAAATGTAGTCACAAGTTGTGTGGACCATAATAATGGTGTATTTTGACAGACACATTTTTGAGGTATTGCAACCATTTAAAATATTTCAAATTGTTTTTTACAGTTGGGAGCTGAATCTGGTGTAGACAACCCCAATCTAAAGGCCATGAAGACTGTCTTCAGGATCATGCCCTTTGTGATCCTCCCGATGACGATTAGCTTCCCCACGGTTAGTCTCTCACACTCCTTCCTCCCTCAACTGTATTTATTATGGGATCTGATCCGTCTTCTCTTGTCATGCTGTAATGATTTCCATAGTGTCATTTGATCTGTGTGTTTTACAGGCGGTGTTCACCTACTGGATGACCTCTAACCTCTTCTCACTGGGTCAGGTGGCCCTGCTGAGGCACCCGGTCGTGAGACAGAAGTTACGCATCCCAGAACGCATCACACACCCACCTTCAGCGCTTCCTCCCAATGACGGTTTCATAGAAAGCATTAAGAAAGGTGAATTATTTTTCAGCTTCATCTTCTGTATCAATGTTGCTTCAGCATTATTTATATACTCTACTAACATAGTATTATAATTTTGAATCAGCTTTTATTTCTATACTGAGATTTCATTGTAATTTTAGTTCAAGTTTTAGTCATTTTATCTGCTTTTATGCATTTTATGTGCACTTTTTGATATTTTATCAAATATGTATGTATAGCTTTTTATTTCAGTTTTATTAATTTGAGTATTTCAGTTTAAACTTATTTTCGATAGTTGCCAAGGTAATATTTCTAATTTAAATTTTCAAGTTTTTCATATATATTTATAGTTTCTCAGTTTTATTTCAGTAATTGAAAATGACATTTAATATTAGTTGTAGTTAACAATAACAACACTGTTCTGTATCTGAATCACTTCTTTTTGTCTCTTTGTCCATTTTGCCTGTCTTATACTTTCAATATAACATTTCTGTATCTGTCCACCTCAGGATGGAAGAATGCCCAGTTGGCTCAGCAGCTGGAGGAGAGAGAAAGGAGAATTAAAGGACACCTGGATATGGCAGCCAAAGGTGAGGGTTTGCTCTCTATAGCTCTGTTTTAAAAACCTAGTGAACTGCCTATGCTGTCTTCTGCCTGCACTACTGCTCAAAATACAAAAAATAAAATTTTTGAAATTAGATTGATACATTTTTGTACAGAATGAAATTTAAGTGTATCTAAGTTGAGATACTTGTACCTCTGTTGGCATACTATGAATGTGTGCGCAGTTGTGAATCTTTATTGGGTGTTTTTTAAGTTGTTCACATTTTCCATTTATCCCCGCCCCTTTTTTTAAAGGTCCTCTGAGGCAGACTTTTACCCATAACCCCCTTCAGCAGTCAGCAGCACCAATGTCGACAGGAAAATCAAGTCGTTCGAAGCAAGACAAGAAGAGGCCGTGGGAAGATACGATTGGTTAACACCTCGATGGAGAATTGTGAAGGCTTTGTACATATGTATTGAGAAGGACTAAGGGATGGGTGGTAAAATTAAGACTAAATAAGTGTTTAATGGAAAAGGTGTTGCGCTGTGTCCTCTTGCCATTAAAGTGCAATCTTACTGCCTTACCGCTCTCTCCATACATTTACATGCATACATACACAAATGTATGGAAGGATTTTCCGGACTATTTTCAAAAGCAATTGCAAATTGTATTTTCAGTTACGTTTTCCACATGTGGACGCATAAATTGGGAGATAATCCAAATGACCACATTTTAAATGAAAAAACTAAGTCCATTTGCTACCGTATTTCCCATGTCTTATGAGTTATGAGCCTGTCATATTTACATAGCAATATTAATTACCACATTTGCTTTTTCACTTTCTCTGCGTCGCACATGTAACCTGCCAAAACTCAAATGAAATCACAATTCCTTTTGCATTTGAATTTCCGATGTCTACACGGAAAGCTGTCAATCATTGTGAGGGGGCGGGGCTATACTAGGGGGCGTGTTTGTATTGGGAGGTGACGTCACTCACAGAATGCTTTGATTAATGGAGGTAATCGGTGAAGGCTCCGCTAAAGGCAGCTGTCAATCAGTTCGTGCCTGTGTGAACGAACAGACAACCTTCTTGGCACAATGCAGAATTCTGTCTTTTTTACCCCAAATGCAGCTATTATCTCCTGCTAACAGCGGGAGCAACAACGGCACGCACAATAAGTCAATATTCACTATTAACGAAACGCTTTTCACCTGTCTCAACATCTCTCACTGCTTCTCTCTTTCTCTCACTCCGATTGACGCAAATGAGTAAACAGACAGTGCAATTATACACTTATTACAGTACATTTTATTCCTTTCTTTTAATCTGTAAAAGAGCGTCACACCTGTCTCAATATTTTTTACTGTTTGAAAAAAAAAATGCCAATCTATATTTATTTACCCATTTTCCACCTATATCTATATCTATATATATATATTATTTTCATATTTTAACAGTTTAATCCGTTATGGGGCACGCGTCCCATGGGCCGTGGCACCAAAGCGTCGCGCAAATATCAAGATCTCTCTGTGTACTGCGGTCAATCTAACCGCCGCGCTGTTACTATGCGCGCATATACTGTGCATTACGGCGGTCTTCCGCCGGTCTTTGCGTGCATTCACTCAGCCATTTTTATTTATATTTTATTTATTTATTTTTAGTGCTTAAGTTATACATACAAACAAGAACAGAGAAAGAGTAAGGGTAATATATATTAAGATAATTAACAAAATAACTCATGTGGAATTACAAAATAAATGCCCTTGACCTTGATAATATTTTTGCTAATTACAATGATCTGATTAAAAAATGTAATCTTCAAAAGTCAGATTTTTTTTCGTTACCTCCAGGTTCGATACTTTATTCAGGCCCATTGCTCTGTGTTTCCTCAAATGCCCTTTGAATCAGGATTGGACTTAGTTCTTAAGACCCCTACACACCTCAATGGCCTCATTTCCAAAATAACTTAATTATGACATTCCAAAATATATCAATAGAGAAGATCAAAACAGAATGGATGGGAGAGTTGGGAATTTACATATCCGAAGACATTTGGGATAAAGCTGTTGAAAGAATAAATAGGACTTCATCTTGTGCATGACTCAGTCTGATTCAGATGAAAGTTCATACCGTAATCACTAAAACTACTATACCCAAATATAGATCAAACATGTGATCGTTGTAATGCACCTAAGGCAGATCTAACACACATGTTCTGGCCATGTACTAAACTGAGACAATTTTGGTTTTCAATATTTGAAATTTTAAACTCGGCATTTAATTTAAGAATTCAGCCTAACCCAATAATGGCTTTGTTTGGAGTTACAGGTGACGACATTCACATAACTAAAGATAAGGAAAATGCCTTGACATTTGCAACAATAATAGCTAGAAGAAGAATTATTTTTTGTTTGTTTGTTTATTTGTTGCGGGTAGAAAAAGTGAAAAATGAATGCCTTTGAAGGTGCTTCTGTCACTGAATGCTTTCAATGTACCTTGTTAAATTAAAAATAAATAAATAAATATAAGCCCTCCAAAATCTCATATAAAGGGTGTTTTACTTAGCATTTCAGATAGCCCTAAAAAGGAAAGTCCCTGTTACCACAGACTACATTTCGGAGTGGCGGCTGGCTTGACTGCAGTTGTAGGTTGGTCGTTCGCGGTGTTGACCAAGCGAAAGCTGCTTGTTTTGAGAGTAACTTATGTGTAGGTAATGCTTCATACATAAGTATGTAATTGACAATACACAATGGACCCTTTTCGCTATTTAGTTAATTTTTTTATTTTATTATATATTTTGTTATTTATCACAAATCCACAATAACACTGCCTTTGTCATTTCAGTCTTTGGAAAAGAAAAGAAAATATGGAAAATACTGTTTTCAATATTCAGATACAAACCTGTAAAGATAAAGATATTGTAGTGGCAATTCCTTCCTTCAACGCACAACAAGGTGTTTTACTAGACTTTCAGTGTACACGTATCTAAATTTATGTTCAGTTTTAGTTCAAGTTTATAGCTGTTTCAAAGCAATGGTACAAATGTCTCTAAATAATTCCTCCGTTATCAGTGCTATAATTTCATCATCTTACCAAGCCCCACATCATCCCTTAAGAGTCCAAAGGTAGTTTCTTCATACTCGAGTTTGAGTTGGTTTACTGTTCCCCATCAAACCAGCATAAATATCTCTAATAAATACAAAGGACTTGCTTTGATTGGGGGGGAGTTTTCACTTGACATCATCTAAAATGATATCTGTGTAAACCAGTGTGAAATCAGCAGCTTGTGTGATGCATGTCCAGAGATATTCCAGTTTTCTTGTCAGTGCATCGTCCACTTCTACTCTGCCTTTTCATCTTCTTTGTCCATCTCAGTAAGAACACAGTAGCACACTTTCTGAATGAGGATACCTGAAGATGCTGGTGAAGAGGGAATGAAAGTAGACATGGCACATATCAGTTTTAGAAGCAGTTTTAGGAGCTCTGTAAACCTAAACCGCTATTAGGAGACTTACCGATAAACTTCCTGATCCACATAGGCCTACGTGTGGCAGGTAGATGGCAGCACAAGAAGTAGACGGGGACTCCCGATAAAGCAATGGCAATGCCGATTAATGAGTTGATCGTGTCGCTATATAAAGGCACCACCACAAGAAATACTGTGCAGAGGCAGAATATAATTGGGAAGAACAGGCTGAGCTGAAAGAAAAAGGAAAGGTGAGATAAATGAGAGAGTTTACTTATTCAATGAGTCTGAACTTTTTAGAGTTATTTCCATTAGTAGTTCATCTCATACGATGCAAATCGTATTTTGGTGCTCCTTTGAGATATATTTGTGAAGCATAAATCTTTGATAAAGATAAGAGTAATGACAATACCTATGGTTTATTTATGTACTGTATGAAAGCGATTGAACGGAGTGCGTTTCCTCATGCGAACACTAATATAATAATATATTAATGCATATAATTTATGATGACTACAACAGCAGAATGCCAGATATTTACATTTCGCAACTGTGACTTTATTACTAATAATCGCAACTTTCTAGGCTTCATAACAATTGCAACTTTATATCTCACAATATGACTTTTATTGATTTCAACAGGTCCCTATTTTTTATTTTAATTTTTTATTAATTTTTTTTCCTCTGAGGCAGAAACTGCCTTCAATAAGCAACACTTCGGCAATGCATTGGTTTGATTGAAATAGAAATCAAGTGTTGCTGGATTTAGCTTTCTTACTTACTTCAAAAATACCAAATAATGCATGGCAGACGCTGGTTTGTGTGGTTACCTTTAGTGGTCTTGGTCTGTCTGGTTGTTTCCATCGCAGGTACAACTGTCCCAGGATAGACAGACCCACAAAGAACCAGTAGCTGAAGCTGTAGTAATTGATCAGTTTAAAGACATCTTCTACACACAGGTACACAAGAGCCATGGCACCCTGTCACACAACAAGACATTTGAGAATAACTACACAGATTTACATACGCCATAAAGACATGGAACACAGACAAATACGTGATCTTAAGAGGAAAGCACAGGATTGAAACAGAACATTAGTACATGTAATACAGCATATTATGACACAAATGGAGATGATGAGATGGGAACTGACATTGAAGAGTAGGGCAGGGATGGGGGTGAAGCGTACGACGTGAATCATGCACAGGTAGTCTGGCAGGTGGCCCTCTCTGGAGCCCACGAAAAACAACCTGAGTAGAGATATGCAAATGAGAAATGAGCTGAGAATGAAATTTAGAATGAAATGGTGCCTGAGATGAAATAATGTGGTGAATCAGATGGCAACAACACTGGTTATGCTACATATGTTAGATACTCACCTTGATGCAGCAACTATTGAAGCGTTCAATCCTCCAAAGCAGGAGAAGGCAACAGCGACTGGAATTGTCCAGTTAAAAAACCCAAATACCTGGTCTGCAAATGTCTGTGAAATAAAAATTTAATTAGCCAAGAAACTCAATAGAAAAGCTAGATGATTAAAGCTTGTCCCAGCTCAGTTTATTTAAAGAAAGAAATTAACATTTTTTATTCAGCAAGAATGCATTAAATTTATCAAAAGTGACAGTAAAGGCATTTATAATATTGCTTTTTCCCCTCAAATAAATGCTGTTTTTTAACTTTCTATTCACAAAAGAAGACTGAAAATATATTATGGTTTCTAGAAAAATAGTAAGCAAAATATCACAATGATTTCTTAAGATAGTGATAATGATTTTCTTGTGATAGTGAAGACTGGAGTCAGGGCTGCTGATAATGCAACTTTGCCATTACAGGAATAAATTATATTTTAGAAAATATATTTAAAAAAAGAAAATGTAAAATTGTAATAATATTTGACAATATTACTATTTTTACTGTATTTGATCGAATAAATGCAGCTTTGGTGAGTATAAGAGACTTCTATCAAAATCTTATCAATCCCAATCTTTTGAACAGTAGTGTATGTTATTGCATTGCCCTTTTTAAAAATGAATAAAAACATATTCAAATGACCACCAGAGATAAATACTCACCACAGCCACGGCGTCACTGTCTAGGATGGCAGGAATAGGCAGGACTGTGTAGTAAGCCAAATTGGTAAGAATGTAGATCACTGTGACAATGGGCATGGAGATAGCAATGGCCAGCGGGAGATTTCTGCAAAACGAGATGACCACCAGAGGGCAGCAGATTGCATTATCATGCACACTACTTGGCCTGTAAACCTTTACAATTAAGTCTACAACTCTCAAAGCTCCAAAGACCCAAATGGAGAAGTGCTTGGATAGTCACATGACGGACCGGAGCATCCCACAAAAAGGCATGTGATCCAATCACATGTTTGCTGTGTTCAATTAAACATTCAGTGATTTGACAGGCAAACAGATAGATAGATAGATAGATAGATAGATAGATAGATAGATAGATAGATAGATAGATAGATAGATTACCTTTCAGGGTTTTTGATCTCCTCGGTGACAAAGTTGAGCGTGTCCCATCCAGAGTAGGAGAAGAGAGCAGAATACAACGCCAGAGCCACATCACCTGGATCATGAGATGAACCTGAGAAGAGCCCTTCAAAATTCTGTGTGTAACCTAGACCACAAACACACACAGAAACCAGCATAGTCAGATTATATTATATATATACAGATACAAAGTTGAAAACCCTATACAGGTGTAAAACGTATTTACCCTGAAATATCTTGACCAGGCCAGTGATGATGACAGCGATGAGGGCGATGACCTTTGCGTAAGTGAAGAAGTCCTGAACGCGTGTTCCATACTTCACATAAGCACAGTTTACAAAGGTCAGCAAGCCTACAGAACAAACACAGGTCAAGATTAAACACTTTTTTTTTTTTCTTTTCTCAATATTCTGCGACTTGCACAGGCCCTGGTGTTTTTGTGCTCAGGGTGGATATCTATTAAGCTTTAAAAAGATAGTACAACCAAAAATGTCATGATTTACTCACCCTCAGGTCATTCAGAACCTGTATGCTAATCTTTTTTTTTCTGCTGAAAAGAACATATTTTGAAGAATGCTGATTACCAGTTTTGACTCCCATTGACTTACTATCAGAAGAAAGCAATTATCATACAGGTTTGGAATGAGTAAATAATGACAGGCTGTTCATTTGTGGTTGGACTATCCCTTTAAGGATCCACATGGGTGTTCTTGTGAGTCTAGTCACAACATCACTGCGATAACATGAAATGGATACGGTCTTCCCTTGTTTTCCAAGAGGATCAATGATCTTCAGGGGTTACTTTGTTCTGATCCTGGAATGTCTTGATTTGTGTGAGAGGTTCAGACAGAGGGAGCATGTGAGCGAGTGTGTGTGTGTGTGTTTGTATGTGTGATCATGTGTGTGTCTTTTGTAAGGTAGTCTTCCTGGCTTGAGGAAGCAGGGCTGCTGACTCTAGCACTCCTGCTGGTTGTTTTGCAAGGAGCTAAATAGCTTAGAGCAGCACTAAAGTTTGCGTGCGTGAGCGGGGCATTTTTTTTTGGCGTACAGAAAATCCAGCTGTAAGCACCTGCGCTTTGATACTGCATTCCATGAGGGCACATGCAATCAGTTCAAAACAAATATGTATTGCTTTGTACTGCAAATACCCCTTGATGGTGCATTCATACAGGAAATAAAACAATGGAAACTGAACTGAAATTGAGAGTAAAACTGGGCAGTTTGTGTTAAGTAGCCTTAACTACAAATGAGGAAGTTACAATGTGTCACATGACTTAAGATACTGTCACTGTCTGACCCATTAAACAACTGGAAAAAAACAATATAATATGTGGATGTTACAATTATCTCTCACACAAACCCTCCTTGAGTCCTTTAAGCTAAGGTCACATTTCTAAAATAAAAAATAAAAAAATGTTTTCTAGTCATGCTCCCACTTCATCTTATCTGTTATGGCTGCTATCAATGTTGCCTCAAGTTCATAAACTGCTCGCACACCCGTTTCTAATCTACAGTCTCTCTGCTTAAGAAGGCCAGATAGCACAGAGACAGATATGTGTCTCATTCCTGTATGGTTATGTCAAGTTTTATAATGAATAAACAATGAAAATGTAAAACTAACATCATTCACTTTCACTGTATAGAAACTAATATCTAATATGTTATATAACGAATATCTAATATCACTAATATCTAATGTTGTGTTTCATGTGGTTAAAATGACACGAGTAAGTGATGACAAAAATTCCTTTTTTTGTGGACTATGTCTATGTTATAATGTGATTATATTTTATTTTAGATGTATGCTTAAAGGGATAGTTAACCCAAAATGAACAGCATTCTTTCATCATTTTCTCACTCTCATGCCATTCCAAATATGTTTGATATTCTCTCTTTCTGTGGAGGATAAAAGAAGATATTTTGATAAATGATATAGATAAATATTGATAAATGTCATATTTTTTCCCCTTACAATGGAAGTCAGTGGTCACCAAAAAGTGTGGTGTTTACCTTTTGTCTTCCACAGAACAAAGTAAGTCATACAGGTTTGGAACGACATGAGAGCAGGCAAATGATGACAGAATTTTTATTTTTGGGTTGAACTATCCCTTTAGGACAACTATTAATAATATTAACATTGTTAACATTACCGTGCCTTTTATCAAAAGAATAGTACACATTGTATTCGTAAGGAAAGACAGAAATGATAGTGTGTCTTTTTCCTGAGATTCTAGATGTGTCTACTGAGACAGTTATCGCACTCCCTCTCATTGTGCTTTTGGCTCTATTCCATACTGAGCTCTCATTAGCTATTAGTCATACGGGCAAGATTGTTAATCGGAAGGACTTTACCTTCCAGAAATCAGCAGTTCTTGGTAGTGCTTCTTATCTTTCAATGAAGCATGCATGTGTGTGTGTGTGTGTGTGTGTGTTGCAATCAGGGTATAATATGTTTAAACGCATTTTATGAAAGACAATCATTTATTTTAGTCTGGCACAAAATATCTTCATCTAGAGTTCCTCAAATGCGGCACAGTTTACACATCTCTTTTTTTCTGGCAGGACCAGGGTTGAGAACCACAGAGTTAAAAACCACTGAAATAGATCAGTGGTTTTCAGTCCTAGTCCTGGAGACCCCTATGTGCATACTATCCACACTATCTGCCCTAAATAGTATTGAAAATGACTAATATCACATAGAATTTAGGATGGATAGTATGCACATTGGGACACAGGCAATGCTTATTTGTATGTCTCCCTTATTTAACATCATCAGCTCATTAGGTGAGAGCTTGATGAATTTAGCTGAGTGTGTCAGGACCAGGATTGAAAGCCATTGATTTAGATTATGTGGTGTGTGAAAAAATTTCAAGAGCATTTCAAGAACTGCCAGTTCAACTGGAATTTTTTGTTTCAGTTTGCACTTTTTTTGGTATCATGCATGTCTGTGCTGAGCGAGACGAATCACGTGAATGCAACCTTCAACATCAGCAGCACTGCTCTGACACATTCTCTTCTCCTTCCCTTTTCCACTCAACATCAAATACTGACAGGCTTTCATTATTGCTTATAACATCATAATTTATTTTTTTCTCCATTTTCCAAAAAGTACAGTGATGGTACCACGGTAAAGTGATATGGCATCAGATGATAATACTATAGAACTTTTTTACTTTGTTTGTGAGAGTCTTTTGAACTCAATATATTTCTTGTGATGTTTTATGCTACTTCATACATGTCTGTGGTAAATGTAGCTATGTGTTTATGTGTTTGAGTAATAGTAAGCTGCTACCTACTACCCACTTCCTGCTGACAGTTCTCTTACTATTCACACAGTCTTTCAAAGTGTTACTTTCCTAACAAACTTTAAATGAATGCAGAAATGCAATTAAGCTTTGAATTCAAGAGTCTGTCATCATTTACCTTTTACACACCCTTATGTCATTTCAAACACTCTTCTTTTTTCTGTAGAACGCAACAGGAGAAATGTTGAGAAATGGCCACTTTTTACATAAAAAAAGAAAGTAACAAACTGTCAAGCTCCAAACTGGCATAAAACCACCATAAAAGTATCATAAACATAGTCCACTTGTCTATATTGCAACTTTTTGAAATTTTCGAGGAACGGATTGAAATATATGTCGCTACAGTGGCAAAGCACATGAACGTTCAAAGGTTTGGGGTCAGTAATGTCTCTTATGCTCACCAAGGCAGAAAGAAATACAGTAAATTGTAATATTGTGAAATATTATAGCAATTTAAAATATTAATTTCAATATTAATGTATTTTAATGACATTTATTTCTGTGCTCTGTGATGGCAAAACTGAATTTTCAGCAGCCATTACGCCAGTCTTCCACTGTCAGCTAATATGCTGATTTGGTGCTCAAAAATAAATTCTGATTATTATCAATTTTAAAAACAGTTGTGCTGCTTAATATTTTTGTGGAAACCATGACACATTTTTTAAAAGATCCTTTTATGAAAATAAAGTTCAGATAAACAGCATTTATGATTAATTGAATGCATCCTTCTTTCAAAAACAATGTACTGACCCCAAACCTTTGAACAGTGGTGTATATTCTTCAAAATTTTTCCTTCTGTATTCCACTGAAGCAAAAAAATAATAATTAATTAAATAATAAAAAATCATATAGTTTTAGAATGATAGGTAGGCCTAAATGATTCTGGATGAACTATTCGTTCTTTTAGCTCAAATTTTGTTCTTAAAGACTTGAGGTCCACAAACCTTCACAGGTAACCTACAAAAGCAACTCCCAAACATATAGACACACATCCACATGCATCAACTCACATATGCAGGCTGCAGCCAGCAGACGATTGGCCACGTAGGGTGCTATACACGTGGGGAAGATGGGCTGCACCATGTAGTTGGAGAAGGTGATGGCTATCACAGCCTGACTGGTGGGCTCGATGATCAGAAGAGAAGTCCATAGACGGATGAAAGCCAAAAAGCCTCCAAAGGCCTCCAGGATATAGGCGTAGCTGGCACCCGACTTGGTGATAGTGGTCCCGAGCTCAGCATAACAGAGCGCCCCAAACACCGAGAAGATCCCACCAACTGTCCACACTACCAAAGACAACCCATAGGAGCCACTGTACATCAGTACGCCTTTGGGTGAGACGAAGATCCCGGAGCCGATCATGTTTCCCACAATGAGACATACGCCATTGAGCAAAGATATTTCTTTTTTCAGTTTCATGGACTCCTGCAAGCTGCTTGCCTTCAGGTCTCCATTTGACACCTCTGAGGACTGCTCCTCCGTGGGTGCAGGGCTGTAGGACGCCATTGTTTTAAAGGGCAGATGGGTTGGATGATACAAAAAAGACTGTCTAAACCAGTTCTACAGTCAGCTACAAGGGTTTTAGGAAGGTCTGCAAAGTTCCCAGCTAGTTCTTGAGATCTTCAGGTGACATCTGGGGAAAACAGAAGAAGAGTGTTCACTATTTATACACACATGCATGCTCATATAATAATCTCCAAAGAAACAGGGCAGTCATAAAGAGCTCACATACACACTCTTGCTTCTCAAACGTAAATATGGCTATTACGGATCCATTAGACGTCATGGCAAATGGCTTTTTAAAGGTGTGTAAACAGAGCCGCACAGAGAAAAAGGTCTACATGTAAGAAAAACATCCAGATTGCTCATATTCCTTACTGCGTGAGACAGGATTGTGTGTCTTAGTCAATGGCTTAATCAATCACCATCCCTGACGTGGACATTGATCCACCTGATCTCCCAAGACCAAATGGAGGGATTTTTAATACGTTAAATCCAATTCAACTCTCTCTCGTTTTATATCTCTCTCTCTCTCTCACTTTTAGCATGGAGACTTCTTGGTGCGTCAGCATGCTGATCTGTCACATGCTCCTCAAGGTTCAATGGACTCAAAAGAGCTACGCTCAAGTGCACAGGCAACGAAACGTCTTCACATGACGATATGAAAAATATGCACATGCAGGAACATGAGTAGTTAATTGACAGCTTGTATTTTTGAAGCTCAAAGTTGAGAGCCATTATTGCTGACTATGCCAAACTGTACACTAATTTTGGCATAGGTTAACTAATAAGAGTTAATGACATCCTGAAATTTGAACTGGAAGTGAATGGGGGTTTTGCATTGTTATACATTATACATTATGGCTGTAGAATTCTGGGTCACCTGATTGTTAAAATTCTAAATTTTAAAAAGGTAGTTTAAAGTGTAGAACTCAAACTCAGAATTTGAAATTGTTGCATGCCATTTTAGACCTGCTGGCCCTTAGAATCATTCCCACCTTTCACACACTAACTCCAGCAGTCCTATAGATCAGATTAATTACCCTGTGTAATGATTGGGAAGGTCTTATCACAAAAGAAGAAAGTTGCATTCAGGAAAGACAAAAAGCGATAGAGTGGATGATTAAAGAACTGAGAGATGAGTGGGTGGACAGTAGGCAATTACTGCACGTGATAATTAAACAGCCACACCAATGCAAGATCTTTAGGAAACAGAGAGCAAGGTTCACGACATGCTGATAAGCGCTCTGAAAAAAACAACTATAAAACAAAATCACTCAAGGTTACAGCCTAAGCCACTATAGCCTTGCTGTAAAGCAGAATATTAAGTGAAAATTATTTTTATCAGTTTACTATATAAACTAACTGTAAACTACTTGCAATATCTATGAAAAGAACATTGTAAGAGTAAAGGTTTAGACTATATTGATAATAAATTCATAATAATTATGTACAGTAAGCTTAAAACGTGTCCATATAAAACCTGTAAGTATACAACGTGCGTTTTACAATGAGGTCTATGTAATTTAAAGCTTTAGGGAATAATAATTCTGGCTTTAAATGACGGCAAGTACAGCTGAGCGGAACGGTGTGCATTACCTTTTCCTCCAGGTGCTGAAGTGGCATCAGGATGCAGCTTGTACTGATGCTTTATCTGCTGTTCATTTTCGCAGACACGATCGAAGTCGATGTGCAGTTCATGTTATTTCGCCGTGTGAGATCTCAGTCACGGCTCGCGCTCGAGTTCCCTTCCGTTCAGCCGTTTGAAGGAGATTGATGAACTTCTGCTCTCAGTCAAATACAGACTGCAAACACAGACAGCGAGTAAGGGGAGGAGAAAAGAGACAGAGCGCAGCTCTCTAAACTATTGAACCATCAGATAATGAGCGTCTGGATGAACTTATGATACGTATAAACAGACCTCAAAATGAAGGACATTTTGTTCTCGAGACATTAAGGTAAGCTGTCTGAATATAAAGCACTGTTGTTATAGCAAACTAGCTATTAAACATAGTTATTAAAAATATAGCTGAAATAAAATAAAATAAAAATATTAGATGAAAAAACGTCAACTTAACAAAAGACTTAAATGAAAATTAAAAATGTTGCCTTGTCAACTAAATGAAAGTTGAAGTAGCCCACTAAGATACTGAACTACTGAAAAAATTAAAATAAAATTGGAGCTATATAAAATTTTCAAAATTCAAATGACAAAAGAAGGCCTAGCCTACATGACAAAATGATTAAAAATTAAAACATAAAAATAAAAGCTAATTCAAAGTATTAATATGTACCAAATAATAATAAACAAAACTCATATGGCTTACAGAAATGGAATATGGACGTCTATTGGCTTCTTGGATAGAATCCTTAAAAATAAAAATAAAAATATATCCTGAGAAATATGGAGTAAAACGTGACAAGCCCCGAGTCATTTACGTGAATAGAAATGAATAAAAGAAAAGAAAAACATTTAAATAAAATAAGATTGTATTATAGCCTTCGTTTTGGAGAAGTTTTATATATTTTATAGCCTATTCATTTTATTTTATTTTTCTAAAATGAATAGAAATAAAAAAAACGTAAAAATTTTAGGATTGGTTTGAATTTCAGCCATCTTGCCTACTGAATGTTGTATTTCCCCATGTACCGTATATGAAAATTATGTAATTCTCAAAATGAGTTCTTGCAACTATGATTATTTACAGTGCACACCTGTGTATGTGTCGCCATCGTGTGGTTAAAATGGGATGTTACACCACATCTGTTTTTCACAATTTCACATTGTTGCTGTTTTTACTGGTACTTTAGTAGATAAATGTTATCTATTTTATTATTGCAACTTTTTTTTCTTTTGCTAATATTTATTTTTGGAACTTGTTTATGGCAAGATAAATATTAAACTGCCATAAATGATAAAAACAAAACAAAAAAAATCAAACAAATAGTAAACATTATAAAAGTTAAATATGCGTATCATATATAAACATAGACAAAATGCAGTTGTAAAATCATTTACAAATATATTGTGGGGTTACTGGTTTATTTACCACCTGCAGTGCCGAGTCTAAATGGAAAGAAACTTTACATTCACTGTTTTCATAAATTCATCTTTTAAAGACCTTACTGCTCTTGTAGAACCATTTATCACATCTTGCTGCTTTTTTGCCTCATAAGGCACTACATTTTGGCATATTTGGCAATGTCTCCCGAAGATTTCCTTATTTTTGATTGAGACATGTCTTTATCCCTTCCTGAATGCATGTGGACAAACTTCTACCACATGCCTTGTTTCTGGCTCATTGTTCGTCTCCCTCTCAACCTCAAAATTTCTCTCCTTGGTTACAGGTTGTCATGGTTTCGAGGGCCTGGCAGAGGCAGGATTAGGAGCCATTTTAGGGACAGCTGGCCGGGTTGGTCTCCACCTCCCCTTCATCCCGCGCAGAGACGCTCAGGGGGGATGAGGGGGGACATTGTGCGAGGATTAGAGCTTCCTGTGTGTCAGCCGCATTACACAGGGAGGGGGGGTGGGATGGAAAGAGAGTGAAAGAGGCAAAGAATGAAACAGAAAATGAAAGAGCGAGCATATGAAAGAGAGCATGACACAGAAAGCGAGAGGGTGTTTGAGGGGAGGGAGTGAAGTCTGTACAGCTGCACACTCAATCACATTACACAAGTATGTGTGTGTGTGAACAAACACACACACACACACACACACAACATACACGCATACAGCCATCAACATGCACACCACCAATCTGGGAAACTAAACATTAAAGGAAGCAGACTTTTTTTAAAAAGGGGAGGGGGGTGAATGAAGACAATTGCTGAACAACAAAATGCCTTATGGAACAACAAAAACAACAAAAAGCCTCATCGGATGCTGAAAATAGCTTAACAGGTGGCAGTTTTCTGTTCAATGCAATTCAAATAATGCACAGACATAAAAAAAAAAAAGAAACAAATCTTGAGACATTCATTCTGACTTTATTTCTCTTTTTGACAAGTTAGGACCACATTACATCCAAAAAAATGACAACAAAAAGTTGTTAGAGTTCAACAGGGCCAACAAAGTTGCTTCAACCTTCAAGATTACAAAAATATTGAAAGCTTAAATCTTTAGCAATTTTGAGCTGCTTTTGCTCATCTGCAGCATTGTGAAAACTAATATGATTTGCGGTTTTTCATAGTAAAAAAAAAACAAAACAAAAAAAACAACCTTAATACATACAAATCAGTGGGGATTTTAAATAAAGAAAGTTGAAAAACAGGCATTGTGCAGAAAGTAAATCTGACCCTCTCAGAAATTCAGTCCCATCATCGTCATCATAAACCTCCCTTGTCAATAAGAGTTTCAGCAGTCACAGGTATAGTGCAGCTATTTAGAGAAAAACCTACAAAGTACAGCAGCATGAAAGTAGATAAAAACAGGGTACATAAAACAAAATTGATATTTACATTCAGCTGCACATCAGTTGATCAGTTTTGGTATGATCCCTATTATCCTCTCATCTCACACATCAGGTCAGTCCCTTTTTTCCTAGATTTTGCTCAAAATTATATATTTTTTTTATGTTTTACATGTATTTTTATGTATATCCTTAAGTTCCAAATTGATTTCTGAAATTGCACTTAGACACACAATTAATTTGCTTGTCATTTGTTACACAAAAACGCTATTTTCAAGATCCAATTTCTGTGCATCCTGATATTTGAAGTAGACCAAGTCTTTATCAATATGATTTAATTGTCTTCATGAAAAGGCACTACTATTACATATGGACTGATTTACTAATATTCTACAATATCAAACAATTAAAAACTACTCCTAACCACAAAGTTGAAAAAAAGTTGTCATAGAAATCAGTAAACAAGAATAGTGCTAAAACCTAACTAATCACATTCTTTTAAGCAGTGTCTTCAGGCCTGTCGTCAGTAGTAGACACCGAATGCTCAGTCAAGGACAATTTATTTGTACTTTCCTCTGACATGTTTTTAGCATCCTCTCCTCTCAGTTTTCGATGGGTCGACTCCTCCATACGCTCCACAACTTTTCCCTCAGAGGACTGTGAGGATGCAGTACTGGCCAACTGATTCATACTTCCGCTGTGGATTTTCATATGCCCCTGTTGAAACACACAAAAATTGTAAGAATTGTTTCTAACATAAACAAGATATTACAGATTATTAATGAATATTTCATAGATATAAATGTCATCTAACTTTCCATCTTTTTCAAAATAGATGTACCTTCAATCCACTGCGGCTAGCATACTCTTTTCCACACTCTGTGCAACTGTAAGGTTTCTCTGAGCGCTGTGGTTGTGGAGGGGCTACAGGAGTCTCTGATGATGCCACTTCGGTCTTTTCTTTATCTTTCCTTTGATCCTCTTCTGTCGACTCTTTTGCATCCTCAGCTTTCCCCTTCTGCTCTACGGCTGGAATGTGCAAAGAAGCATTCTCTGTGGCTGGGTGAGAGTCACCATCATTGGGCTCAAGAACATGGTCTATTCCATTCACATGAAGCGTTGTCTGCTCGCTGCTTTGGTCTGATTTTGACTCCGTGGACAACCCTGGGCTGGAGGGTGGAGTGAGGGCAGGTGACAGATTGAGAGCCTCAGAGTTCAAACTAGGTTTTGGCCCGCTGATCACTGTTTGATGTGAAGCACCATTGTGCCATTTTTTATCAAATAAGGTGTCCTGGGAGTTGGTCCGGGTACAGAGAGATAAGGGCGTGTCTTCATCTTCTTCTGCAGAGCCATTGACAACTTGAGATTTGCTCTGATGGACTGTGCCATAATGGTTCTCATCTGAATTGTCAGGTGGACTGTTTTCTCCTGAGGGGCCCTCCTTCTCCAGGGTGACGGTTGGACTAGTCTCAGGTGTGTTGTCATAGGGATCTTGATCTGACTCCATGAGCTGATCTGCATTACCTGATGTAGCATCTTTTAGGCTAGCACCAGACTCCAGTAAGCTGGCAGAGGAAGACATGCTCATATTTAGAGGAAGAGACTGAAGGTTTTTGGGTAAAGAAACCCCATCCATTTGACCAGGGTCTTCCTCTGACTGCAGGTCCCCATTACCTTCCGGAGGCAACTGGCCCCCCAGATGCATCCGAATGTGATGCTGCAGTACCACGGCATTGGTAAACTTGCGCTGACAGAGCGGGCATGAATTCTGGCCACGTGCATTGGCTGGACGTGCTCTGTGTGTGGCCAGATGAGCCCTTAGACTTCCCTTTGTGGAGAAGGAGCGGCCACAGAGTTTGCAGGGGAATGGACGTTCACCTAAGTGAGTGGCCTGGTGGAGACGTAACGCCCTTGGGCAGCTGAGGACACGGAGGCATACCCCGCACTGATTAGGAACCAAAGAGGAGGCCGTTGACCTTTGGAGCTCTTGGCTGGCCAGCTCACCGCTGGGATTCGGGTTCAGCCCTAAGGCCGCCATCATCTCCCTCCTGTAAGCTGAGATAGCATTAGCGTTTGAGGTTGTGGATATATCATTAGCCTGAGCCTGGCCTTCATTGGTGCTTTTTGGGAGAGGCTGCTTCTCTAACTTCTGCGCCAGTCTCTGCAGCTTGGAGGTGTCAGAGGTGGCGGAGGATGAGGATGGAGAGGAGGATGGAGGAGAGGAGTTTTGAGGTTTGGGGTATGAGGAGAAAGGGAAGGTAAGTGGGAGGTGTGGGGAAGGGAGGTGAGGAGGGCGAAGAAGGGCAAGGCTAGGATGGTGGGCAGAGGGGCCTGATGGGAAGAGAATCTTCGGAAGATGTGCCAGCTGGGAATATGGAGAACCAGGATGTAAGGTAGAGTGTGGTGGTGTATTCTCATCAAACCTCTGCTGCTTTGCACCTTTGAATTGACCAGTCATTGCAGAGGAGGTGATGGATGAAGATGAAGACTGCACACTAGTGGAAACAGAGGCTGCGGCTGCAGCTGAGGCACGGTTTAGCTGTAGCAAAGAGTGGGCGGTGGAAAGCAGGGCCAGATCAACACTGGGTGGCAACGGAAGGGAGGAGGGAGATGGATGAGATGACCCGGACAGGAAACCAAGAGTTAAACTATCTGGCACACCTACACTACCTTTAACCCCAAAAGGCTCCTCATCCTCCGCTCTACGTTTTCTGCGCCTCTGTGATGGCCCTGAGCCAGATCCTGATTGGCTCTGCTCAGACAGAGCAGGTGGCAAGAGAGAGAGCGACAGCTCAGGATTTTGCTCACGGTGACGGAGGAAGTGGGCTTTGAGGTTTCCACGGGTAGTGAAACGACTAAGGCAGACCGGACACTGGTATGGACGCTCACCGGTGTGGGATCTCAGATGGATTTGTAATGAGGAGTCACTGCTTAGAACCTTCCCACAGAACCGGCAGATGTGCTGCTGGCGGCCTGAAGAGGAGCTTGACGATCCGTTTGACGTACTAACAGTGGAACTGAGAGATAGCTGGTCCTGGGAGAGGCTGACCGTGGGCAAGGGAGGAGTTGAAAAATTCACGCCATTGCCATGACTGATGGAGGTGTTAGGAGACTTTTCATTGAGGTAACGAGGTGGAAGTCCTAGTGTTAGAGAGAGAGGGTGCACAGAGGCTGAAGAGGTCACTAAGGATGAGGAAGATGTTGAAGATGAAGTTGTGGAATAAGGAGCTCTAGTTCCATTTGTGTGAGATTGGTTGGGCTTGGATGTAGGAGCTTGGGGAATTAAAGAGGCACCAGTATTACGTGGGGAACTAGAGCCTGCATCACTCTGTTGACCCTCCACAGATCCCTGAGGTGCATCTTGGGCACTGACCATACCACCTAGGCGCAGCACCTGCCTGCAGATCTCTTCTGTAATCTGCATTTGGTGAATTTGTCTTTGCTGTAGGACCCTAAGCTCCTCTAACAGTACAGCAAGGGTTGGAGGCACCTGGAGTTGCTCTGAAGGTGATGAAGGAGTTTGGTGGATGGGACTAGGACTCCCTTGATGAGGTGGGGCACCCAGCGACGATGAAGAGGATAAAGACGAGGAAGAGGAGGTAGTGGTGGTTGCAGAAATACCCATTGGTGGGGATGTCACAGTGGAGTGGGGCTGATGAGATGGAATGTGTGTGGATTTCTGCTGGCTAGGGGGAGGAGAGTGGGTCTGGGATGACAGGGAAGGATGTGGGAAGTCCGGAGAGAGAGATGAGTGTGCATTAGGCAGAGATGTAGAATATGAGGCAATGTGATTTGGCCAGTGGGGAGGAGATGAGCTCTCATTGGGGAGCGAGGGAGCGTGAAGGCCACCAGGAGATGGTCTTGGGGCCAAAGGAGGCTGACAGTCCTGAAGGGATGTAGGAGAGGAGGACGAAGATGACGAGGTAGCTTCAGAGGCAAGAGAGGTGGATGGAGATTTCACTTGAAGCTGGTCATCTGGAAAATAAAGAAAGTAAAGAATCAGTTTATAAGTATATAACATTCATTATCAGACAATGACAATTATTTGAAAACAATATTGTTATGGCATAGTTTCATTATTTTATAAATCAATTTATATATTAATTGTTGTAATTGAGTTCTATAAGAACGAGTTATGAGAAAGCCTTCTTAGTTAGGCCAGCTGCTTTTTCAACAGTTTTCTTTCACCAAATTGCTGAATACCACTTGTCATTCCGCATTCTTAATGATCCTTCACCCTTAAATCACAACCTTCATATACTACACTCACATCTTCTGTCCTCACTCTTGCCACAACTCACTAACCACCTTGCAGCTATTGCAACGCTTTTTAGAGGACAATAGATATCACCACAACAACCCATAACCCCTCTTAACCCAACCCTCTGTCCATCAACTACATCTTTCATCTCTCTATTCACCCTTCCCCCCTAACTCCACACAGGGTCAGAGGTCAGGGCATAGAAAGGGTTTTGGGCACTGTCCATGCGCTCTGATTGGCTAGATGACCTAACCTCATGAGCTCTAAGGTCAAATTCTTTTAGAATCTTGAGCGCAGAAAAAGAACTAGAAGAAGGGGGTTGGGAAAATAGTGGGTTGACTGACAGACAGACAAACTATTTCCATTTTCTGGCATACTGATACACAAAATGACTGTACATACTTGTGGAATCTAATCTGCTGAAATGCACCAGAAACCCTCAACCCTAAAAAAAAAAAAAAAAATCCCCTCACAACTTACTACCTGTTTTTGCCAAAAGCTATAGAAATCAAAGGACAAAGGTGCAGTATCTTAAAGATTCCTCAGCTAACTTTTTCTTCCATGCATGCACGCAACGGTGCATTCTTTCTCCTCTCTGTATTCTAACAGTGGAACCCCCAACTGAGCAGAGGTACAAAGTGAATAGAGGCAAGGGAGTGGGAAGGGGGGAACACGGCGGGAGCAGAAAAGAGGAGCACATGGAAACATGAGAGAGAGAATAAGGGAGAAGAGGAGAGAATAGAGTGAGAAGAGATTAATCTTTACCCAAACACCCCCTTCGTCCCCTCCCCCTTGCCTGCACCTTATTCACACTGAATAGGAGACTCCTCTAAATGCATAAAAGACCCCCAGCAATCAAACTGACTATGCTACAAGTCTCTTGGAGGATTGACATTAGTGAAAAGCTAACGCAGTTATGGCCCCTGAGTGATTCATGTCAACATAATGACCGGCCATACGGCTGAACACCTTTAGACCACCTCTCTGGCCATATCTTCAAGAGCCTTCTTTCAACATAACACATTTAGCAGACATTTTGAGCGGGAAATGTCAGCAAACTACCTATTTTTTAAAAGTCAGGTCATGGCAGAAATGTGAGCTGTGCGCTGCAGCTCTTAAACAATGGCTCACTGAGAGGGCCAAATGCACTAGTGCTTTTAAACCTGTATCATGATTCTTCAGGTGTTAAAGTGTTTCTATTTTAAACAATAAAGAAAAGAAGTATATAAAATATTTTTGGGTAACAGGTGCTCTTGGTAAACTACAGTAGGCTACAGTATCTTTCATCAACGTTGTCCTACAACCAAAATGCTTTCTTGTCTTAGGACAACTTTGATGAACTTTTTTGATCCACTTCAAATGTTGACTACTACATAACCAGTTATGCAAAACTTGAATTAAGCTGTCGTTTAAAAAAAATAATAAAGCACAAACAGTTGCAAATAATGTAACAAATAATTAACAAAGGAATGATTTCCTCACCTTGCGGCATCAAGCGCGTGCCCCCGGGGTCTGCGTTAACGAGCTGCTGGGGCCGTTTCTGTTTCCGGCGTGACATGATTCACGAGCAGCCGGTGAGAGTTACGAGCATCAACAAACTTTGCAACGCAAATTATAAAACCGGTTTTGAATAGATAAATACCGAACTCCTTTGTTCGTAAATAATCCACCTTGTAGGATGCGCCAAGACAACATAGGCTTCTTTTGAAATAGTTAAAAAATAAAATAAAATAAAAAAAACTTAAAATTCGCGTGGGCTCCTGAAGCGGACCGTAACGTCGTCCGCTGTTGCTGTGTGAACTGGCGAGTGCGTGTGTGGCTGTTTTTCCTCAACAAGTCCCCTCTTTCTCAAACTTGTCCACTCTGCAGACTCACTCCCCTCCTCTCCTCTCCAAAGACACACACACACTCACACAAAAATACAATCTCTCCTTGTTCTGACATTTGCATTTCAATGGCGCGGAACACCGTCTCTTTTTCTTTCTTTCTCCCTCTTTTGCGTTTCTCTTAATGCTAATAGCAGCTCTAATTTAGACAACTGAGCTATATATCAATATGAGTCAATACGAAATGTCCTTGCTTTTTATATTTGAACATACGCTTGTAATGTATGCAAAAAGGGAGTTTATACTCCTCAAGATTCTTCTGACATCTGTCTGTTTTAAACAACTTAATGACCACACTTCATTTAGTGCGCCCATTGAGAGTATTATTTGAGAACGAGACACTTTTTGTATTGGCAGCAGGTCTACTAAGATTTATGTGAAATCTAAATAGGCGACATTACAAATCGTCTGATTCACAGGGAGATTAAAAAACAAACAAATTAGACTGTAACTGTTATCAGGTTACCCAGGAAGAAAACATAAAATAGCTCAAGTATCGAAAGGAGTATAGTGTATCTTATGCATGTAAAACGTTCACTAGATGTGAAGGCTGTGTATAGGCAATATATTTCAAAATTGTGTGGAAGCAAAAAATAACTTAAGGGAGATGATGAGGAAGGTGATGGGATGAGATAATACATCAGGCAGCTTATAGACTATAACTGCAAGGGCTGCTGGAATAAAGACCCCCTGCGGCTCGCTCACTTTGTCGGTGCGTCCGAATATTCGGAGCTCTATTTAAAATGCATTGAATAGGAAGGGAATTTCCAACAATGGCGACCTGGACACAGTTGAGTGGGCATCTCTTTCTCTCTCCTCACCCCCAGGATCCATTGCCGCTCCGCACAATGCCCCCCTTTCACCCCCGCCTCTGTTCCCATACACCACGTGGAGGAGGGATGAAGTGAAAAGCCATTTTTAATTAGATGTATCAAAAACAAGCAGCCGACCTGCACCGTATCTCATATAAGGCCAAGCTATCCACTAACCATAAGGCAGGTTTTTTCTTATAGGCTACAGGAGTGTGTGTGTTTGTTCATGCAGGTGTATTTACAATAACAAAGTATAATTTAAGATAAAAATTATTAAAATAGTCATAATAATATTATACTGTAGATTTAAGACAAACTAATAATTAAAAAAGAGAGACAGAGTAGAACCATATCATCGTTCACATGCATCTGTTGCATTTCTTCAGTTTTTGTTAATTTGTTGTACAAACTCATCAATGTTGCCAGATTGGAATGGTTTACTCTATATTTGGCTGGTTTTAATTGAATACACGTGGTTGGGTGGACAGAATTTAGGCTGATTTGCATAAGTTTGGGCATTCTTCTAAACATTTAAGTTAAGAATTTGCATTGCTTAATTGTACAACTAAAAACTGCTTCTCATTTACTCAAATCATCTAGAACAGTGGTTTTCAAACTTGTTCCTGGGGACTCACAGCTCTGCACCTTTAGCATGTCTCCCTAATTTACACACCTGATTCAGATCATCAGCTCATTAGGAAAGGGCTCCATGAACTCAAATGAGTGTGTCAGATAAGGGAGCCATGCAAAAAGTGCAGAGCAGTGTGGGTCTCGAGGAACAGGATTGAAAACCACTGATCTAGAACATTGATTGACTTGCCAGTCACTTGGAAAAAGTGAAAAATAAAATACGCTTAATCAATATTTTTTAAATATCCATGAAATGAAGACACCTTAAAATGACAAGAAATTGTATTGTAACTAGAAAAAATTTTAGTGCTCCAAACAGGAAAAAAGTCCTGGTACTGCAGGTCCTTGTACTACAGGTGCGTAGAGCCAATGGTATACTTGAGAATGAGCAAAAAGGATGGCTAACCGCACACTGATCCACTCAAGACTGGAAAAGTCTACAAAAACATTTTTTTATTTTATAAATTGCATCGTGCAAAAAGTGCAAAGTGCATGTGAGTTAAAAACAGCTAGACACCAGCAAGCAAACGTTTCAGCACATTGCTATCTTCAGTGCTCCTTCTGGTGTCTAGCTGTTTTTAACTCACATGCACTTTGCACTTTTTGCACGATGCAATTTATAAAAAAAAAAAAATAAAAAAAAAACCTTTTTGTAGACTTTTCCAGTCTTGAGTGGATCAGTGTGCGGTTAGCCACCCTTTTTGCTCATTCTCAAGAAACTGTATTGTGCCATCTTAGGCTATGTAATTTATTATTTTATGACAATTTTTCTACCTCATGTTTTGGTATTTTTGTCAACCCTGTTACCGACACAAGCAATACTACACTCTTAAGAAAAATTGTTCTAAACAGTACCAGAAAAGGGTTCTTCAGCTTGTAACAATAGCAGAACCCTTTTTATAGGGTTCCATAAAGAACCATGCTTTGAAAATGCTATATAGGACCTTAATGGTCTTTTTCATTATAGTTTATTTTCATTAATATTAGTACATTACTATAATTATATCTTTAATAGTATTATTCATATTATTTGTATATATGATTTATTAATAGCCTATAGTTTCTTACCCCTCTATCTGCCTGGTCTTATATTATCTTGTAGCCTCTATTAGGGTTTTTACATAAAACAACAACAGCAGCATGTAAATTAGTTACTTTTATTTATTTATTTATTTTTAATGACATGCAAAATTGTAACAAAAATGACTGCTTTAACAAGTTATTAGCAGAATATATTAATAAATGACAATTGACATTGAACATAAATAAATACTTAAAGTAAAACAAAACTGAAACAGAAAATAGTGTGATGAAGACCAAGTTCCAGTGAAATACTTTTTATAATCCTCTATGATGCCTGAAAGTCCATCATTATGCATATTTTGGTGTGATTGAGTGGCAGTTTCTCTCTGCAGATGACGAGGTTGTAGGATGTGACAGCATCTGAAATGCACAACTGAGTTTACAGTTACAATGTGTCTCCTTCCATTTGTTTAAAACAATTGTTTATGAAGGTCAAAAGTAGTATGTTAAAAGGAAAAAGTGATATAAAGTCATGGGATAGCTGTGACTCGGTATGTTTATGCATAAACCCAAGTAATAATAATAGTCATAATATTCATCATCTCACATAAATTCTATCTTTGTTATTTACTTGGTGGTGAAGAGGAGATAAGTATCTTTAACTGAACAGGGCTGGTCACACTTACATATTCTGTTCAACTAAAAAGAGACAAAAATACATTGGTAGGAAAACAGTTACAATTTGAAAGTTAAATTATAGACATTTTAAGAAAGAAATTATTTACCTGTTGAATGTGTTGACAGTCTGTGTAGCTGAATGGCTGAGCTCCAGAAAAGCAGTACTGAGCCTTTTATATATATACTTATACATATATGTGACCCTGGACCACAAAACCAGTCTAAAGTCGCTGGGGTATATTTGTAGCAATAGCCAAAAATACATTGTATGGGTCAAAATTATCCATTTTTATTTTATGCCAAAAATCATTAGGATATTAAGTAAAGATCATGTTCCAAGAAGATATTTAGTGAATTTCCTACCGTAAATATATCAAAACTTAATTTTTGATCAATAATATGCATAGCTAAGAACTTCATTTAGACAACTTTAAAGGTGATTTTCTCAGTATTTTGATTTTTTTGCACCCTCAGATTCCAGATTTTCAAATAGTTGTATCTCGGCCAAATATTGTCCTATCATAACAAACCATACATCAATGGAAAGCTTATTTATTCAATTTTGAAAAATTGACACTTATGACTGGTTTTGTGGTCCAGGGTCACATATATAAGTGTAGCCTATTAGAGTTTTGCATTAAAACAATAACAAGAACAATGTTGTGTGGATTGGGTACTTTTTTATTGACATGTAATATTGTGGCAAAAATGTCAGTGCTCTTAACAACAGTTATTAGCTGAATACATTAAAAAAAGACAATTGACAATGAACATGAATAAATAAACAAAGAAGTAAAACAAAATAAAAACAAAAACAGATGTGATGAAGACCAAGTTCCAGTGAAATATCTTCATATGCCTTTAAATCCATCATTATGGTGTGACTGAGTGAAGGTTTATCTGCAGATGATGAGGTTGTGTGATGTGATGCATCTCCAATACACAACTGAGTTTAGAATTACAGTGTGTCCATTTGTTTATGTAAAAACAACTATGTTCACGAAGGCCAAAAGTAGCAAAACATGGACAGTATGTGATCCCTTCAACAATCTTAAAAGAAAAAAAAGTGATATAAAGTCACAGCTTTATAAAACCAAGTAATAATTAAAACAATTCTAACAGTATGGATTATAAATTCAATATCTGTTACCTACTTAGTAGAGAAGAGGAGAGAAGTATCCTCAGCTTAAAAGAGCTGCTCACACTTACAGGTGCATCTCAATAAATTAGAATGCTGTGGAAAAGTTCATTTATTTCAGTAATTCAACTCAAATTGTGAAACTCGTGTATTAAATAAATTCAATGCACACAGACTGAAGTAGTTTAAGTCTTTGGTTCTTTTAATTGTGATGATTTTGGCTCACATTTAACAAAAACCCACCAATTCACTATCTCAACAAATCAGAATACTTCATAAGACCAATAAAAATAAACATTTTTAGTGAATTGTTGGCCTTCTGGAAAGTATGTTCATTTACTGTATATGTACTCAATACTTGGTAGGGGCTCCTTTTGCTTTAATTACTGCCTCAATTTTGCTTGACAATCCTCATAAGGCTGCGGTTCTCTCGGTTGGTTGTGCATCTTTTTCTTCCACACTTTTTCCTTCCACTCAACTTTCTGTTAACATGCTTGGATACAGCACTCTGTGAACAGCCAGCTTCTTTGGCAATGAATGTTTGTGGCTTAGCCTCCTTGTGAAGGGTGCAATGATTGTCTTCTGGACAACTGTCAGATCAGCAGTCTTCCCCATGATTGTGTAGCCTAGTGAACCAAACTGAGAGACCATTTTGAAGGTTCAGGAAACCTTTGCGGGTGTTTTGAGTTGATTAGCTGATTGGCATGTCACCATATTCTATTTTGTTGAGATACTGAATTGGTGGGTTTTTGTTAAATGTGAGCCAAAATCATCACAATTAAAAGAACCAAAGACTTAAACTACTTCAGTCTGTGTGCACTGAATTTATTTAATACACGAGTTTCACAGTTTGAGTTGAATTACTGAAATAAATGAACTTTTTCACGACATTCTAATTTATTGAGATGCACCTGTACATGTGACCAAAAAAACTGGTATTTAAATTTAAGAATGAAATCATTTACCTGTTGAGAGTGTGTTGACAGTCTGTGTAGTTGTATCACTGAACTCCAGAAAACCAGTAATGAGGTGCTTTGACAGTTACAGATTTGAAAAACAAAAGGGCAGGAATAAAGAACCCTAAACTCTAACACAAAGAACCATTTCAGCATAAAAGGGTTCTTCAGGATGCTATGGTTCTAAATATAACCGTTACTACATGTAAAGAACCTTTAAAGAACCATCATTTTTAAGCGTGTAGATACTTTAGTTTAATTAGAACTCGTATGCCACTGAATGATATTGGCATTAGCTCGATAATATACCGAGGGTGAACTATAAAATGTTTGAATTTTACACAGACAATCTTTAAAAACAGGGTCAAACCTAATCTACGTCATCCCTGTTACCAAAATGTCAAAACCTGTTACTCTATAAAGTAACAGGTTGACAGTAGCAGGTTTGATTTCGATCTCAAACTAATTTGCTAATTGCTAGCTAATAGTCAAGTTCACAAAAGCACATATTGTACACTTTGAAAGGATTTTACTTGTAGATATTAATTATATTAAATGTACGAACTAATTATTTAAATTTACATTTTAAAAATGGTAACAGGATTGACATTGCATGGTGATGAGGGTAACAGGGCTGAAATGAAATCAGGGTACACCAATAAAATGATTTAAAGTTTGTAGAAAAAATGCATACTTATGCCAAAAACATTGCTTAACAATGAGACTATATTTAGAACAATGTGCAAATGTGATTTTTAATATAATTTTGCAAATTAAAAGAAAAATCATAGTGAGGCACAGGCCAAAAACTTTACCCTTACCAGCATAAATGCTATTTAAATTATTTAGGATAATATTTAATTAACTTTTTTTTTAAATGTAATATTGATGAAAGCATACATAGTATTGTTATGTTTTTAAATTGCACATTTATTTGTTGTTATATTAAATTAAAAGGCACCGATTTCGTGGAATGACCCTTGCATTATTTACTGCTGTTCGGAGGAGGTACCATTTTCCAAATTCATGGTTGCTATTAGTTTTGGGTAGTAGCTACCTAGTCGATCTAAACAATGCAAAATTGTGATATATAAGAAAAACAGAGAAGAAAAGAAAAGCAGAAAAATGTCAAGACTTACCTTTCTCATGCCCAGATGATGCATTCAACACTATGAGAAATGCTGCATCTGTGAGTTTCTTTTCTGAGAAGGCCATTGATGTATTTTGGCTATAGAGATATGCTGGAGAAGAATATATGTAATTTTATTGGTACTTTGCATCCGTTTTGTATTATGTGCCTTGCTTAATATTTGTTTATTTACATTTACCAGTGCCATTGTATAGGCCTATATATATAATGTTTAATAAAAAAGGGACAACCTATTATCATGAAATGTGTTTCCTTAGACCAAACCACCACATATTTCGGTAAGTGCAACGTAGCCTACTTGACAAGTGAATGTCAATTTTTTTCTTATTCGTCTTCCTCCGAGTACGTATAAACATGATTTTTGACTGTTTTACATAACGTTTGTCCCGAGGAACAAAAGTGTTATTTAAAGTGCATCATGGCGCCTCTGGAATTCTTTTGAGTTCGCTCAGTCAGCAGCCAATCAGATGAGGCCAGTCAAACCCCGCGCGCGGCGCTCTACCTGTGACTGACTGACTGTAAATAATGAACAACACACGTGCAAATTCTCGGTAAACTATCCTGGGTTTATAAAGCTACATATTTGTGAAGAGCGATATATATACATATATATATTTTATAGCCGCATTAGTTTGATTTGGGATTCGAACATAACTAAGAAAGCTTGGGAATACTTTTCCCGCGCTGCTAGCTTACACATAAAGCGCACACATAGCCTAACCTTTTATCGTTTTTCGTCAGACTCAGCTTAACCAGTAAAACAGTATACATATTGTATGATGATATAATACTTTAAATTTCTGTTTCCTTCCACAAGAACCGCCATGTCTGCGTCTAAATTCACCTTGCTGTGTAATTCGCATAAATGCCGGGCGAAGCTGAGTGGGTTCGCGTGGGTCACGGCCTGCTGTCATGTCTTCTGTGATCAACACGGTTCAGAGGAGTTCAGCCGCACTCCTGCCATCTGCCCCGCCTGCTCCTCCATGCTCTCTGGCAAACTGGACGTCTTTAGAACCGAGCTGGCACCGTCAGAGCAATTCAAGGCTATGGTTTTGGTCGGACTACAGCCTGAAACTGTTCTGGAAATCAGCCACAAAGCGTTAAACTTTTGGACATACCAGGTTTGATGTCTGCAGAAACAGAGAGCACCTTATCAATGCACCTTTCTTAAAATTTTACTTTTCTTTGTGGTTATTTCAGGTTAATCAGGAGAGGATGCTGATGGAGTACAATCTGTCCAGGGCTGGAGGACAAGTGCTTCAGATGGAGAAGTATATGATCCAGCAGAACCAGAGCAAAGAGCTGGAGTTAAATGCATTAAGAGGAGAGATTGCGTCACTGAAAAAGGTCCCAAATATGATCATGCCATCAAACCAATGCCCACTCTCACTGTTTATACACAGTAACAGTCAAAATAACTACTTTAAAAAACAACAACAATGTAAGTGCTATAAAAACATCCATTTCAACAAGTGGATGCATTAAATTGATCAAGTGACCGTAGAGTCTTTTATACGGTTATAAAAATGTATTTAAAATAAATTGTTCTTTTTATCTCTCTATTCATAAAAAAAAAATAAAGAACTTAAAGGCCTGGTTTCACAGACAGGGCTTAGACTAAGCCAGAATTAGGACATAGTTCAATTAGGACATTTAAGTAACTTTTATAAACGCACTTAGAAAAAAACATTACTGGTGTGCATCTTGAGACAAAACAACGGCACTGATATATTTTAAGATCAGTCAGTGCAAGTTGAGCTCAGATTTTAGTCTAGGACTAGGCTTAACCCTTGTCTGTGAAACTGGGGGAAAATGTATAATGGTTTAAATATTAAGCAGCACAACTGTTTGAAACATTGATAATAATAAATGCTACCATTTGTTATTACATTACAAACTTCGCCATGAATAAATGTTTTTAAATATATTTTAAAAAGATTTTTTTATTTTGTTGATAAGTGTTTCACAATTTCACTGTATCAATAAAAAATGTTTTGTGATTACACATATTGGAGTGCCTTTAGCTCACAATGTAAAAGTTTAAGATCACAAGTAACATTTAATCAAGTGTGTCCAAGTACTTTCTATATAGAAACATGAGAAGGATGCTTTTTTTGTATTTCTTTAACAACAATCAGTGTCCTCAGTTTCAACTTTTACATTCTCCAGGTGCTGGAGGAATATAAGGGAAAGTACAATGAGGTTTTGGAGCGGCTGAATGAACGAAATAGGCAATATCAGAAGCTGCAGGGACTTCTTGACTCACTACGGATGCACACGCTGGGAACGGGAGAGAAAGATCACATTTCCCACCCTTTCACTACAGGTCAGGGGGCAAAAAAAATGGGTAATATAATGGTTCCTTATTTAAACAAATGATTGTAATTGTCTATATTACCCTGCATAAGTAAAATCAGGTCAAGAGTTCTTTATCCAACTGAGACCAAAATTGTTCAGATGTGATCAACTGTTGTAAAGCACAGAATCTGAAAAACCTTTGCAATTATTGTCATCAGGTTCGGTCAAACAGCGCTCACCGCATAGCAGTCCTTCATTCCTGGCACCAGAAGGTGACAGGTTCTTCTCACTGGGACCAGAAAACGCTAAAGCTTTCTTCCAGTTCAGCACACCCACCCGAGACAGAGCCCAATCTTTTATCAAGAAAAACTAAGTTTGACATGAGTTTCACTAAGATGCTTGTTCCTTTCACTTAGGAATTCTGATTTCAGTTCTAACTGCCAAAAATGGTTGATTCTGTTTAGTTCTTTCTGTTCTTTCAAGTTGGTTATTTATTGATAAAGCTGTTACACCGTTTAAAGAAGGTGTTATGCTGTAAATACTCACAACATGTTTCCGCTAATGTAAATTACCTTATTGTGGAAAATAACTCATAATTAAAATATGTGAAAAACCCTCTGTAAATTATGTTTATTACCTGTAGCAACTGCCAAACTGATGAGTAAGGTGGATTTTTTTTTTTTTTTTTTTCACAACCCAAATATGAAACAGACTGCAACACATCTAAACAATGATACCCATCAACAAACAAGAGGAAAATTAAAAAAGGGAAATTATTTGGAAAAAACATGTACAAAGAGTTTTTCTGTCCTCACAAACAGGAACAGAACAAAATATATACAAAATGGAAAAACACTATCCTCATTGATCTCAATGTTCTCACTGTATGTCCTCTCTCTGGGTTTCATTCACTTTGTGGTTTGTAAGTAACAAAGGCTGCACTTTGGCTTTTCGTCACCTGTCTTTTCCCATTGACTATAAGGAGCAAGGGAGAGTCCACACGTATACTTCGGAAGTCATATGACTGTATAGGGAGAAGCAAAGAAGAAACATATTATAAAAACATTGTATTTATTACACCTGTTGTAATGCAAAAAATAAGCACTTTACATTCACAATTGGGTTATTATAACTGTGGCCACAGATAACAGCTGCAAACTTGTTTATATTTGCTTGATTGTGTAAATATGTACACTACTGTTCAAAAGTTTGGGGTCAGTAAGTAAATATATTTATAAAGAACTTAATTTTATTCAGCAAGTATGTGTTAAATTGATCAAAGTACTGTTCTTTTGAACTTTCTATTCACCAAAGAATCCTGAAAAAATAAAAATAAATAAAGTACCATGTTGTGACAAAACATTAGGCAGCACAACAGTTTTCAACATTGATAATAATAAGAAATGTGATTTCTGAAAGATCATGTGACATATTCAAAAAAATTCAGCTTTGCATGACAGGAATAAATTACATTTTAAAACAAAAAAGAAAACAGTTTATTTTAAATTGTAATAATATTTCACAATATTACTGTTTTTTACTGTATTTTTGATCAAATAAATACAGCCTTAAGGGATTTCTTTGGAAAACATTTTTCAAATTTTAATGACCCCAAAATTTGGAATGGTAGTGTAAGCGGAGGTATAAACCTTTAAAGTATAATGAAAAGTCTTTACAAACCTTATCTTTATGTGTTACACTGTGCCGTTTAACCTGTGGTTCAGGAATGACTACAGTATCCCCTATTAAAACACCCCAGCTGTCTGCTGTATTATACACCATGACTACACAACAGGTCTCATCACTGTCCACCATCCCAAATGTGCTGCAAGACAAAAACAAGAAAACCATTTTAAAAATAAAAACAATACAGTCAGCAGCCAGTTAGCTATTTCCAGTTACCTTCTAGTTTTGTTAGTAAATATTTTTTTAGAGGTTAATGCGGCAGAGGCATTTAAACTCACAAGGCCATACGGCCCTCCGAGGCCAGGCTGAAGACCACTTTTCCTAGCGCTGCCACCCCACCGTTATGGCCGTGAGTGAGAGAGGATAAGCTGCGGGGTTCAAGGCTCCCCACGTGGCCCGAGGGAGACCGGAATTGAGGGGAGGAGCATGGGCCCAAAGCGGAGGTACTGAGTGAGGAGAGCATGTTACGAAGACGCCGCGCTTTTACTTTTCCCTGAAACACAGAGAGAGTGGGGTTAATGTGATTTCTTATGGACCTCCAGAATATTGTTTTGACTGTACTTTTTGTCCTCATTTGTAAGTCGCTTTGGATAAAAGCGTCTGCTAAATGACTAAATGTAAATGTACTCTACTGCTATCTCCTGGAAACAATCCAAAATAACAACCAAACAACCTTTTCAATCAACAGAACTAAATAAAGCTCTGTGCCTCTAAACATGCTACAACACTTCACATTCGGGGTGTTTTGTATCAAATGTATTTAGCCAATACTTTTTTTTTTCCCAATATAATAATAATAATTATATACTCTGTAACAGTTGGACAGATGCAAGCTTTGTTTCCAAATGCCAAAAAAAAAATCAAGATGTATTGTCAATTTGACACACCTTTGTAAAACCAGATAGTCGGTTCTCAGTGAAAGAGTCCAAATATGTAAATAATATGATTTACACTCTAAATTCAACAGAAACTCCAGTACAATACGCAGATTTTGAAATGCTCATGACAGACAACATTATCCACACCTGACAGTGATTGGCTGCCACCTTCCATTTTTCACTCAATGTTTGAATAAAGTTGAGCATGTCTGAACTTTTTAACATCCTCAGATGTTATCGACACTTCTACTGTCAATATCTCAGCTCCCATAGAAATGAACTGAAAATTCCTGTTCTGCGCCAGTGTAAACAATGTCGTTGTTTATTTCTCTCACCTTATTCTCTAATAACGTTGTAACCTGGTCTAGGTAATTCAGCAGCTGTTTTTCTCTCTCCCGAGTGTCTTCCCAGCCAGGATCCAGAGCTGCAGCACGGCTGTATCCATCCAGAGCTGAACTGTACATCTCCTCATACTGGAACAACTGGTGACAGAAGGGAGTTTCTTAGGTCTGCTTCACACAGTGGAAATGCAATTATATTATATTATATTATATTATATTATATATATATATATATATATATATATATATATAAAACAAAGTGGATAAGATGCTGGTTTTACTTTGACACATTTGCTGGTGCACACCCATCAGTTTGAAAAAGTGTGAGAGAAAGCAATTGAAAGAACTGTTACCGTAGCTCTGTTGAAGTGGAGGTCAGGATTCATTGAGGATGCTTTGTCGATTTTCTCCTGTAAATATGCACAGACAAAATTATAAGGTAAAAAGATGACAACCAGCTTTGGCTAAGTAATATTAAACATATGAATGTTTGGATGATACATGAGTGAGACAAAGAGGAAATGCTCACAGCCTGTGCATAGGCACTGAGGGCTTGTTGAGAGAGCTGTGGGTTTTGTCCACGGGTAAAAAACATGGAGATGTACGCGTTTCCTAAAATATCTGTTGGGTCAAAGCAAAACAGTATAAAATATTTTATTTACATTTTTTTTCAATATACCAACATTATAAACTATCTCTGTTCAGAAAAGCTGTTAGGAAACAAGCTGCGTTGTAATCGACAGCATGGATATCTGTTGGAGTTCACTTGACAAAAACATTCATTTGGATTGAATTTCACTTAAAAGCATAATTCACCTGAAAAGGAAAATTCAGTTATCATTTACTCACCCTCATGTCGTTCCAAAACTGACTGACTTTCTAAGATAATAAATTTTGAAGAATGCTATAAACAGTTTCAAATTCCAGTTGACTTCCGTTGTATGGACAAAAAAACAAAAAAAACAATGAAAGAAAATGAGAACCAAAACCGCTTGGTTACCAACAATTTTCAAAATATCTTCTTTTATGTTCCATGGAACAAAGCAAGTCATATAGATTTGGAAAGACATGATGGCAATTAATTAATGACAGAATTTTTATTTTTTGAAGAACTATCCCTTTAAATTAGCGGAATAAACTCCATTTTACAGGGTATTTTACAGGGTATTCCACAAGGAACACACCTAATGTGTTCTTTTCTGCAATAGCCGTGTAATATACTCACACCACGAAGTCCCATCAGTGACATCGAGTTGCACGGCCTGCCTGGCCAGCTCCACGCTCTCCAGAATGCGTTTGCTCTGCTGCTGTGCGTCTTCTTCCGGTGGCAGCTGTCGCAGCACCATAGACAGGCTTCTCAGAGACACTTTATTCTTACTCTGGATGAAGATAAGACACCAAGAGTTCATCTCTGAGCTTCATGAGCAGTACCATATCAAAAGAGACAGACATCCTAAAAGATATTGGGTCTCATCCACTATTATTTCCATGGATTATTGCTTATGTTTTGTGTGTATTATTTGTTTGCACAATGTCCGACTAAAAATTCTACCTAATTCATAATTTACCTAGCAGCTTGAGCTATACTGTATATGATAAAATATATTTAAAGGGGTCATATGATGCGATTCCTTGTTTTCCTTTTCTTTAGTGTGTTATGTAGCTGTTTGTGCATGTATACGATCTGCAGAGTTACAAAGCTCAAAGTCTCCCACAAAAGGACTTATTCTATCTAAAAGAGAAGGCTGATCCAGACCGGGCTGAAACGCCTCATTCAAACACAACCCCACATGTCTACGTCACGATGTGGAAATATTTGCGTAATGCCGCCCAAATGTTCACGCAAAGAAAGATGGCGTGGTTTCAGTAACCGCAGTAGTGTTGATGCAGCCATGTCAGGGAGATGCTGTGTGTTTCTATGCGAAAGCAAAAGCACTTTATTTGGCCTTACAGAAGTAGATGCAATTAGGAATCATTGGTTAAGATTATTTACAAAAGAACAGCACAACCAAATGTTCGAATTTGTGCTACGCATTTTATGGACGACCGTTTTGTGAACCTAGGAGAGTACAAAGCTGGCTGTGAACAAAGGCCATTTCTAAAAAAAAAAAAAAAAGAAAAAAAAAAGGGGTCAATTCTGACTTAGCTATGACAATCTGGCGCTTCTGAATCAGCGACTGTAAGTATGTTTTGTTATTAGTTTAAGTATTTGCTATTGACTGTTCAAATGCGGAGTTATGCGCAGTGTAGAGTAACACGTCGTGTGTGTGTGTGTGTGAGAGAGAGAGAGAGAGAGAGAGAGAGAGACAGGGTCACATCACAGTGGAGTCAGGTTTCTTAACCGCGGCTTGTGTGCAAATACAGACGAGCTTCATCACTGCGTCTGTCACGCGACTCTGTTCCCCTCTCGGGCTTGGATTGATGGTAAAACTAAGGACATTATTAACCGTCTTTATATTTACTTTGAAAGCTGAAGCTTGCCATTATGGTAAGGGGAGTTACATTTCCGACACGTGCTTGTGGTGTTCGGCCAATCACAATGTACTGGGTCAGCTGGCCAATCAGAGCAGACTGTGCTTGTCAGAAGGAGGGGCTTTGTAGAAAACGACACGTTTGAGAGAGGCGGGGCATAGAGGAACTATAATAATGTACAGCATTTGAAAAATAATGTGTTTTTTGAACATTAAAGAATGTCAACATACACCAAATAATGATCTTTAAAAAGCATCATATGACCCCTTTAAGATAAAATAAAGTTTAATTTTAACATGATTATAGGTGAAGATTAGGATATAAGATAAGAATTCTAGAAATACAGGATAAGAATTATAATATTGATTATACCACGTGTATGCACATTTAATGAATGATACCCATTGTTCATAGCTATTATAAAAACTTACCTGCTGTAGTGCACCTGTGAAGCAGGTCTTGGCCGCTGTCAGGTCTCCTTTTTTCCAGTACTGCTCTCCCAGTGTGTTCCAGCCCTCAACCAAACCTGGTTCCAGTTTAACAGCCCGGGACAGACACTCCTCTGCAGTCTGACTGAACCCCGAAGCGACGTTCAGACACCGACCCCGTTGCAGCAGGAACTGGGCGCTGTGTTTGTACAAGTCTGTTGAAATTATATAATAAGCATATAATAATAAAATAATACCAATAATCTTGTGGCATTTTTAATGGTGCTGAGACAATAATTCTGGTGTATTTTCTATCAACATATTTTTTAATTAATTGCCAGAATATATTACAATTTCTTTGCCATAAAATTTGGGGAACACAAAGAAATCCCCACCTTCTTTTTCTTCCAGTCTCATAAATGTCTTTGCCATCTCTTGAGCAACATCATTCTGTTTCCTACCAGCATCTTCAACACTGTGCGTCTCAAAGTAACGGTCCCTAAAGGAGTAAAGATCATCTACCAGCTCCTGTGAGAGAAACATGCTATTATTAAACAACTGCACATTTGAAGATCCTCAAAAACTCTAAGAGATTTCATGCATTAAAGGAATCGTTCAGCCAAAAATAGTTTCATCACCCTGTGAAACACAAAAGGAGATCTTAGACAGAATGACAGCCCCAGTCAGCACTCACTTGCATTGCAATCTTTTTTAATAAAATAGCAAATGGTGACTGAGGTCTTCTTTTGCCTTTAAGAAGAGATTCTACTTCACTGCTTTCTCTTACAAAGTTACAATTAAATCGTCAATCAAAATTTCAGGAGTAACTGCAGTGAAGAAAAACTACTGTAGTTGAGAGAATAAAATTGTGGCACAAAATTATGTGTCATCAAACATGAAATGAAAAATTATGAAAGCTTCTTAGACTGTTTAAAGAAGAACCCAAATCAATTTATTATAGTTTTACAGTACAATAAGTGTCTCTTGCAGTGAGAGGTGAATGTTGTGTAAAACAAGCATTACACGACATAATGGAAAGCACATTATGATAACACGATCAGGCTACACACCGCATGGAGTTTAATCAAAGATATTCAGATGCTACTTGTCCTAAAACCTGCCTTTTCTCCGTTGTTACAACGCAGTGTATCAGTTGTTATAGTGACAGGCGCTGCAGCAGCCACTATGTGTACATTATACACCATCGATATCATCTGGGCGCTGTGATACCTATTTATTTCTACCTCACCAAAAGACATGAAATGAAAGCGTGAGTTCAAACCTTTAACACTTGCAAGTCATCTTTGTCTGTTGTTTTCTGCTCCCCATCATTATCAACCTCGGCCATCTTTAACATGTAAAGCGTGATAAACACAGACGAGTGTGTTTGGGCGCCTCCTACTGGTCAGGAGACGGGCGGCTTTTATATAAATTTTTCTTTGACCAAATGTTTACTTTATAGTTTGTGACACAAAAGTCTAGAAGGAAGTTATTTTGGACATTGGCAAATCTATTATCCATTTTATAGCATTATTCGCACTTAAAATATTTAAAAATATTTTTACACTTACTCACAGCAAAGCACCTCTTTGGAAAACGTCAATAAGAAAGTGATTTTTAATTTTTAAGATTTTTATTTTATTTTATATGCAACCATCTAAAAGCAACAAATAGATAAACATAAAATAGGAAAACGAGCTATAAACGAGCAAAAATAAATATACAAAATTGCATTATAATAGATAGATAGATAGATAGATAGATAGATAGATAGATAGATAGATAGATAGATAGATAGATAGATAGATAGATAGATAGATACTTTTTGCGGAAATGTAACACTGATAAAATTTTTCAAAGAAGCTGCTAACACAGCGAATGAAATGGGAAGTAAAAGTGCGCATGCGCATGTGATCACACGCAGTCATGAGACTCTCCTGAAACACCGGTTGTGATGTTTCTATGATCTTGTAGTGGCAATGGTGTTTTTGTCTTTATTTCTCGGTTTGCTGCTCATGACAGTCTCTGAAAACGATGCAGCCGAGAGGATTGAAGCTTTCGTCGTTCCTCACAGTCATATGGATGTTGGCTGGGTGTACACCGTCCAGGTAAAACGCAGACATTAATGGCTTGTATGTTTTCTAAGTGGAGCTATCTTCATCAGTGTTGTCAAACTTCTCTGTTGTAGGAGAGCATGCATGCATACGCCAGCAATCTGTACAGCAGTGTAGTTGAAGAGCTGTCACGAGTCAAAAGCCGTAAATTCATCGCAGTTGAACAGGAGTTTTTCCGACTCTGGTGGGTGAATGTGGCAACAGATTGGCACAAGAAACAGGTAAGCACTTACAGATATCTTAGTAGTTGTTTTAGTAGTTTTAATTATTACGTAAGGAATCAGTTAAATGATTGTTTAAGACAGATTTTCAAATTGGAGCATGGAAAAACAGTGTAGAAATGTTCAAAAAGTTAAATTAAATAAGTAAATAGATTAAAATAAAATCAATGAGTCAAATAAATAAAAAATAAATCAATAATTAAATCTAACTACAATACAGTTGTAAGTAGAAAAAATAATAATGTAAAATATAATAGTAAATAAATAATTTACAAATTATATTTTACATATATTTATAATGATATAAATACATTTTTCACAGTATAAATTGGGTGTTTTTATGCATGAATATATATATAGCTGCTTTTTCAATTTTGGGATGGGGTTCTTGTAAGTAAGATCACGTTTGAGGTTTGTGTATGGTTTGTGTAAATTAAGAAAACAACTTAATCAATTTGACAACACACGTGCTACAAATGCTCACAACACAACCAAATAAAGAAACGCACTGCAAATAGAAAAAGCACCAGCAAATCAAGAAAACATCTTCGTTTTGACAGCAGGTTCTGCAAATGCTCACAACACAACCAAACAAAGAAACGCGCTACAAATAAAATTCTTTATTTGTTTATGTTGTGAGCATTTGCAGAACCTGCTGTCAAACCGATGAATATGTTTTCTTGATTTGCTGGTGCTTTTTCTATTTGCATGTGTTTTCTGAAGTTGCAGCGCATTGAGCTCTCTCAGCCACCATATTTGTGGCATCTGAAAGATCAAAAACAAACAAATAAATAAACAGGTTTAAAGTGACTTGTTTTATATGTCAGGTGAGACAGCTGTTAAACGAGGGTCGTCTGGAGTTCATAATCGGGGGTCAGGTGATGCATGATGAAGCAGTGACAGATGTAGATGATGCCATTCTTCAACTCACAGGTGCGTGAGCATGAAACACTCTTTACAAATATCAGCGCTGAATGATTACCATTTTTATGTAACATGTTATTTACACATTACTTTAAATAATGCTATGTTAAATAGTGTTAAAAATGTTGCATGTAGTTCTAGATCTTCTTATCTCCTTCTCTTTGTTTCTCTCTCTCTCTTCTTCTGGCTTGTAGAGGGACACGGCTTCTTGTATGAGACTTTTGGTATTCGGCCACGTTTCGGATGGCATGTTGATCCGTTTGGTGCGTCAGCCACCACCCCGGTCCTCTTTGCACTTGCGGGGTTTGACGCTCACCTCATCTCTCGCATCGACTACGACCTTAAAGATGACATGCAGAAAAACAAGGTTGTGCTTTTGCATTATTGGTTTGGTAAAACATTTGTAATACAGCTCTGCATGTGAAGTTTTTGGAATAAATGCTGCTTACGTTATGATTGGTACATGTAATAATATTACATCTGTATTTGTAGAAATTGCAGTTTGTGTGGAGAGGTTCACCATCCTTAAAGGAAAAACAAGAGATATTCACACACACTATGGACCAGTTCAGTTACTGCACACCATCATATCTCCCCTTCTCTAACAGGTGACGCCCAGTAACTTTATTTTTATTATTATATTTTTTATTTTGTAACACTTCAATTGTGATTTTCGTTTAGCATGAAGATCTAGAAAGTCCTATTAATTTATACACTATTATGCAACATTTTGGGGTCAGTAAGATTAATATTATTCTTAACAAGGATGCATTAATTGATCAAAATTGACTGTAAAGACATTTATAATGTTCCCCAAGATTATATTTCAAAAAAGAAAGCTGTTTTTTAACCTTCTGTTCATCAAAGAAACCTGAAAAAAGGAATAAATTACTATTTTAAATATATTAAAGCAAAAAAAATGTTTTTAAGTTATAATATTTCATATTACTTTTTTACTGTAATTTTGAGTAAATAAATGTAGCCTTGATGAGAATATTAAATATTCTTACCATCCCCAAACTTTTGATATAAACAAATGTTTAGTAAAAACAAATTAAACTTTACTGTGCTGTTATATTGATGGTAATTGTGCCCAGGTCTGGGTTTTACTGGAATGGTGTTGCTCTGTTTCCGGACCCTCCTAAAGATGGCATATACCCCAACATGAGTCTGCCAGTGACCAAAGAAACTGTAGAGCTTTACGCACAGACCATGGTGGACAACATCAAACAGAGGGCCCAGTGGTTCACAAGCAGTCATGTTCTCTGGCCTTGGGTCAGTTCAGAGCCATTATACCACAGGCTAACACATACAGTACAGTGTTTCTTTTATATATCCACTAACTCATACAGTATTTCAAGGGTATGTTGTATTTGCAGGGTTGTGACAAGCAGTTCTTCAATGCTTCAGTGCAGTTTATGAACATGGATGTTTTAATGAACTACATTAACGCACACAGTGACAAGTATGGAGTCACAGTTCAGTATGCCACGCTAAAGGACTATTTCCAGACAGTGCACCAAACAAATCTGTCCTGGGATGTGAGAGGAAACCAAGACTTCCTACCTTACTCAACAGGTTTACAATTTGGATATTATAGCTACTTCTATAATTGTGATGAACCCGTTTCACAGACTGTGATGATGTGCTTCCACCATTTATGAACATTTTTAACACTACACTTTGTGTTTTATTACCATGCATTAAATTGCAAAAGAATAGTTAAAGGGATAGTTCACCCAAAAATGAAAATTCTGTCATTAATTACTCACCCTCATGTCGTTCTAAACCCGTAAGACCTCTGTTCATCTTCAGAACACAAATTAAGATAATTTTGATGCATTCTGAGAGCTCTCTGACCCTCCTATAGACAGCAGTGTAATTAACACGATCAACGTCCAGAAACGTAGCAAGGAGAACGGTAAAATAATCCATTTGACACCAGTAGTTCAATACTTTTTGTACGCAAAGAAAACGAAAATAACGACTTTATTCAACAATTCGTCTCCTCCGTGTCACCCTAGCACCATTTTGGAGAGTATCCACTGAACGGAAATACAGCATACGCTGTTTATGTTCAGTGGATACTCTCCAAAATGGCGCTAGGGTGACACGGAGGAGATCTCGTAATCTCGTAGTTTTGTAAAATTACGGTTGAACCCCTGATGTCACATGGATTATTTTACCGTTCTCCTTGCTACGTTTCTGGACGTTGATCGTGTTAATTACACTGCTGTCTATAGGAGGGTCAGAGAGCTCTCAGAATGCATCAAAATTATCTTAATTTGTGTTCTGAAGATGAGCGGAGGTCTTACGGGTTTAGAACGACATGAGGGTGAGTAATTAATGACAGAATTTTCATTTTTGGGTGAACTGTCCCATTAACGCTGCTGTGTGAGTGTTTTTAATATAATGGCTAAGACTGTGACAGCAAATTTAAGACAATGTAATAAATTTCTCAATATTTTTTAGAAATGCTATTGTGGATTCTGAGAACCCTGGAAATGTCAAAAGGGTCCATTAGTGATTCTCTGCATTTCTGAAAAACAAATGGTCCTCAAAAGTCTTTTATCCTCATTTTCCAGAACCGTTTCAGGCATGGACGGGGTTTTATGGATCCAGAAATGTTCTGAAAGGAGTAGCTAGACGAGCGAGTTCCCTCCTGTATGCAGCAGAGTCTCTCTTCACTAGATACCGTATCAGCTACCCAGATGGTCCAGTTCAGAGAGAATGGGCTCTAGACAAACTCAAGGCCCTTCGATGGGCTGTCTCAGAGGTGCCTGGTTTTAAACATCTATTTATGCCACTACCATTTCCTTTTGAGCAACTTTGAGCAGCATGGCATTTGCAATTAAAATTGATTTAGTTGCAATGATGAAAATGTAAATTTATTAATGTCTATCTGTTAGTAAGTCTTTTTCTCATGAACGTTTTCTCATGATTCAGGCCCCTAGGCCCAAATCAAACATGACCCTGCTAAGACATTAATCATTTGTGTATGACTAGAAATTGACTGGTCATTATCTCATCTGATTTGCACCAGGTTCAGCACCACGATGGCATCACAGGGACCGAATCACCCAAAGTGGCTGATATGTACATGGAGCATCTCATGCAAGGCATGATGGGAGCTGAGGAGCTCTTGGCAGCCATATTCTTGCTTCCACAAACCCTTGACCTTTCCAATGACATCCATCACACACCCCAAACCAGATCCACTACAGTGAAGACTGGTACATTTCTTTATTTATATTCTCTGAATCTTTCTTCTCAGCATGTGGATCTATATTCTCTGTTCAGATCTGTTCCTGTTATTTGACCAGTGAAATGCATTAGACTTATATTTGATTTTAAAATCATTTTAATTAAATAATTAATTATAATTTATATTGAAATAAAAATACATTTTAAAATATACCTGGATTAAATATACCAGCAGCCAACAAGATATGAGTAAAGGCCTGTTCACTCCAAGAATGATAACTATTATAATAACTATATTAGCATCCACACCAACACACAATAACGTTCTGTTCATTGTAAGCATTTATGTCATTATTATTACAGTTATATATTAAAACTTAATAGCTAAATAACTTAACCTAGTTAATATAACTAAGTTAAGTTTAAATGTAATATCTTTTTTTGGTAGACAAACAAAGTTGGCTTGTGGTTTTTAGACTCTTCTCTTGGTTCTTGATTTTTATTTTTAGATATCTTATTAAAATCAATTGATAATGTAGACAGATAATATATTGATAATATTGACAGCTTAAGTACGTTTGAATTATATTTTCAGTCTAATTGCCAGCATTAGTAGTTATCATCATTCTTAAAATGTGAAGTAAAGTTTGGTTGATTAAAGGCTAGATTGTCTAATAAAGGTTTTGTTGTTGTTTCAGACTCCAGAAATGTTCTTGAACAGCATATCATCGTGTACAACCCACTTGCCTGGAACATTTCAACATATATTAATATTTCTGTGGCATATGCAATGGCAGTTGTGCTTGACGATGATGGAAAGGCAGTACCTGCTCAGGTTGCAAAACACTTTTTTTTTTCTGTTGATTGGTTCATTGCTTCTGTTATGACATGAAGTTATCAGTTGTTTCAATTAATAACAGACTCAATAAATAACTGCAGATCCAGCAATCGATGGAGTCTTCCACTGTCTACGATCTGTTCTTCGTTGTTGAGCTGGGTGGACTGCAGTACAGAAAGTACATTGTGCAGTTCCCACAATCCCACTGTGACACTGGATCTGCCTGTGGGGCGACTCATGTGGCCAGAGTAGTGAAATTTAAAAAGAAGAATGTGAGTCAGTGGAAGAGGACAGGTAGGAAGTTGTTACCAGTGCTGAACGAGTGCTACAAGCTGATGTTTGACCAAGAGACAAACCTTCTGCACAGCATCACAGACCGGCAAGTTCTCCTTCAACATGCATCAGATTGCTACAGTTATGCCCAGTGGAACATTTCAGTTGATCTAGTCTATCCATTACAGGTGTGAAAAGATGAGAGTTGGAGTACAGCAGGATTTCTGGGAGTACGAGGCCAATGGGGACATCCACTCTGGGCCAATCTCCGACAACTACATCTTTACTGCCAACGGCTCAGCTATTCCTGCATACAAATCTGTGGCCATGGAGATTGTGCCAGGGAAAGTAGTCTCAGAGATACGCCAGTATTTCTACAGGTAAAAGAAAAAGAGTTTCTTGATATTCTGAATCTACTATGTCTGACTGCTTCTAGGGTTGTTGTTCTCTCTAAAATGCAAGGCAGCAATTTAAAATACAACTTTCATTTAAAGTAGGGATGACAAAAAAAATCTAGTCAATTTGATAAGCCCATAATTAATTTTATGTTAGGGTTGATAACTGAGAAATGGACAAAAAAAGTGGCCAATGTAAATTATTACCTTAAAGTCAGCATGAAATTTAAATGAAAAATCTGTTTTCTAAATGCATGTTTTTGTGATCTTATTGTGAGCAATTAATCCATGCAGCATATGTTTTTTTTTTTATCTCATATTTTTTTTTAAATCAATATCATAAACTAAGAATAAGAATTCTTTTTGGTCTCACGTACCAGGCTTCTCCAAACATTTAGTCTGCTTAAACCCTACCATGATCATCTGCAAGCTTGCTTTTTTTATGACTGCAATGCCCACATCTCAAGCAATTATCAACTGATGGATAAAGCAAAGTTCTTTGCATAAATTTTTTTTCTTTTTCAATAATCTGTTAATCTCTGATGTACACCACAATGTAAAAGAAAAAAATCTGGCACTATGCCTGTTTCATTGCAACTTTAAACATCACTCACATTTTCTCCACAAATCTAGCAATAGTTCTCAGTCCTAAAAGTGTGAGTGTTCTCTCTGCAGAGAGGAAGAAGACAAGAACCATACTTACTCTGTGGTCACCAGAGTGCCGGTAGGGTTTGAGGGTCGGCTGGCATGTTTCAGACTGGAACAGAGCTATAAAGTGGGCCCCCTAGAGATGAACAGAGAGACCGTGTTCAGAACCCGCACGAGTCTGAAGAATAACAGAACACTATTTACTGATAACAACGGCTATCAGATGATGAAAAGGACATATAAGACCTTTGTGAACAACACAATCGCCCGTGTAAGGTTGCTCTACACCTAAAATTCATAAATCATACCCGTTTGTCAGATATTACGAGATATGCTTGTTTTTTAACAGACGTCTGTTGTGTTTACATGCACAGAATTACTACCCAATGGTACGAGCGGCCTACATAGAAGATGATTCCAGCAGAGTTGTGTACTTCAGTGAAAGAGCTCATGGAGTGGCCAGTCTAAGTCAGGGTCAACTAGAAGTGAGGGCTTGCATTTGCCTTTCACACATACTTGGCACTGTTGTGTCAGTCTCTAAGGCCTTACTTAGCCGTTTTCCATTTTACAAATGATTTGTATTCTGTGCATTGTGTGTGTGTGCATCAGGTGATGCTTCATAGACGGCTTTGGAACAACCAGGAGTGGAATCTGGGTTATAACCTGACTCTTAATGACTCGTCTGTGGTGCGGCCTGTTCTCTGGATGATGCTGGGCTCCCCTTCTGCATTGTCATCTATCTACCAACAGGAGGCACTAGAGCTGCAGCACAGACCTGTGGTTATGCCCATTGACCAACCCCGTGAGTTTGCAGACATAGGCATTGCTCAACTAGTTTCCATTTCAGCCTCAGATCCTCTAAAAAGTTTATTACAATCAATGTTAACCTTCTAATGAGTAACAATAGGCAACATACTGTAGCATACCCTCCATTTATCTTTAATCCAAATGCTTGCCATTATTAATATACAACTACTGACAAACAGGTGCAGTTTAAATTGATTTAAAAGTCAGTTAAAAATAGAAATTCCCTCCATTGGCCCAGTACCAAGGTTTTTACAGTAAACTAAACGACAGTCATAAAGATGTATTGTACTTGGAAATATAATAAATTAGAAAAAACGTAATTTTTCTGCTTGGTGTTAAGGCAACATGTCTCATTTTTTATTTTATTTTGACATAATTTAATATGATGTACTAAAACTGAAATAAAAACTATATAGTCATCTTAAAAAATACTAAAAAAATTAAATGTACTAAAACTTCTAACTGAAATTAAAACAGAAAATATAAAAATGCAAACTATTTTAGAATATTGAAAGAAAAAATACCGAAATAACACTGTCCAGTACATCTTTCCTTCCTTTTTTAACATGCATATGCACTCTTGCATCATAATCCAGATGACATAGATTTATAGTATTTTGTTTGTACTTAGTGCACCTACTATTTTATGTTTGTACATTTAAATGCTTTACCTTCATGTATTATTTATTTTATTACATTTTCATTATTACCTCCCTTTTGTCTGAAATTTTCTTGATTTGTTTTTTTTTTTAATTTTTATTTTTTCATCTTGTATGTATCATAAAAAATAAGAAAATCATTAACAAAAGTTGTCAATTGAGCGAAATGTGAAGTAACAGTGCTTTACCTAAAGTGTACTGAACAACAATAACATTTCTTTTCCATATTTGTGTGTTCTGTACATTTTGGTAAGCAAACAGAGATCAAGAAATGTAAACTTTTCCTTTACACAGAAAAGCCGTGGAATCAGAGAGAGAAATTTAGTGGGCCGTTTGTACAGCCGGTTGTGCTGCCCCAGAACGTCCACATGCAGACCCTCAGCATCCCTGGCTGGAGCTTCAGTCCTGATCACACCCAGCACCTCCACAGTCTCAACTCAGGCAGGCCACAATATACTGTACACAACAAAACTGGCAAAACAATCATGTTTCATAACAGTTATGTGAATCGGGAATTTGATGGAGAGACTCAGGGAGAAGAATAAATTCTGCTTATAACCAGAAGCTATATTCAAAATGTACATATTATTTTTCAAGGTGGAGAGAGAACGTCTAAGATAGACTTTGACCGTATTCTTTTGAGAATCACACACCTGTATGAAGAAGGAGAAGACCCAGTCCTATCACAACCCACCGTTATTAACCTGAAGGTATTTAATCTGTTCATTTTTGCTGTTTTTATTGGTAGAACAATTGGTAGATTTATTAAGCATCACCACTTAACAGTAAATGCATACATGAACTCATTAACAGGAAGTTATGAGAGGCATAGGTGAAGTAACCAAAGTTCAGGAGCGTTCCCTCACTGGAACGTGGAATATATCAGACCTTCAGAGGTGGAGCTGGAAGACCAATGAAAGTGTACAGAAAGAAGGTGAGATTTCACCCTTGATTGGGAACCACAATGTTTGATCTGACTTCTGACAAGTAATTCAATCCTATTGAATGGATGTAATAAGAAATGTCAGTGCTAAAAACTTTTTTTTTTTTTTTTTCTGCTTACAGAGCAAACTGATTTTTTCAGCAGCACAAACCAGGACTTTAATGTAACCATTTATCCGAAGGAGATCAGAACCTTTTTCATTTACTTTAAATAGACAGATTTGCAGAATCAGATTTTTATCTTCTGTGAAGATTCTTTATTAAGATTATTTCGAAATTGTAAGTAATGATTGTAAGATGTGTACAAGCTGAATCACCCTTTGAAAATTTGCGCAATTTTTTCTTATGAAATTATTGAAGATTGTGTTAAGCATCACACATTTTGTGAAGTGTTTAGACTCATTTGTGTTCTTTGCTTATTTAGAAAGTACATATACAATCGGGTCAATGGGTGAATGTGAACTTTGTTGAAGTTCAATGCAAACACTTTTATATTTGTTTTCACATTGGCTTAAAGCAGTATTCCACATCAAAATGAGAATTCTGTCATAATGCGCACACCTTTATGATGTTCAGTGTCATACAGTTTTGAAACATGTTGTTCCAAGCTGTTTTTTTTTTTTTTGCTCTACATTGTACAATAGAAGTCAATGGGCTCCAATTTAGTTGGGTTCCCAACATTCTTCATAATATATTTTGAGTTCCACAGATGAAAGAAACAGGTTTGGAATGACATGAAGGTGAGTAAATGAAGACAGAATTTTCATTTTTGGGTGGAATACCCCTTTAAAGAAGGTAAAAAATGACTTTATCGATTAAAAAACTCCTTTTTGTTTATTACATTTGTTTATTCAATTTTAATAACTTTGAATTTGAGTATTGACAGTGTCTATACACCAATGGATTCAGTATATGAATTGGAACATACAGTATATGTTCTGTAAAAGGCTATTTTTACAAGTTTTATATGTTGTATTGTAAAGCTGATTAAGATATTAATTCATACTGGCAATTATACACATTTATGTTCATTTAGAAATAGGCCTTCAGTCTGCACATTATGTTAAAAGACCATTTAAAAAAAACTGTTAAAAGACAAGATGTTTTAATGCTCTCAAAATATTTGTATAGAGATATATTAGTGATATGTTTGACTATGGTATAATGTATTAGTATCTAATAATGTGTTCCAAGATTGAGTTTTATTAGTATTATTAGTCTTTTTAGATGCACACCCTCTCACTTTCATTGCGCATCCGTGGGTAGCGTCATAACGATGACTGGCTGAAAAAGACAGAAACGGTTTACAGTCGAGAACTGCATAATACTGTGCATCATTCATACTGCTCACCAGCATCGACAGATTATATGAAATGAGCATTGCTTACCACATCAGATCTGGGAACGCAGCAAGGAATCACCTTGCAGCAGTATGCGGCTATTGTGACAGAGAGGACAATCTGAGTCACCACCGTGAGCTGATCTAATGCATACAGTAGATTAAATGCCTTCTGTAAGAAAAGAGGATAAACAGTATATAAATATACACTGATCAGCCACAACATTAAAACCACCTGCCTAATATCATATAATTCCCCCTTGTGCTGCCAAACCAGCTCTGATTCGTCGAGGCATGGACTCCACAAGACCTCTGAATGTGTCCTGTGGTGTCTGACACCAAGACATTAGCATGGATTGGATTTGTTGGTTCAGCACATCCCATAGATCAGGGGTGTCAAACTCGGTTCCTGGAGGGCCACAGCCCTGCACAGTTTAGATTCAAGCCTAATTAAACACACCTGATCCAGCTAATCAAGTCATTTAGGCTTATTTGGAAACTACATGGTATGTGTGTTGGGGCAGGGTTGGAACTAAACTCTGCAGGGCTGCGGCCCTCCAGGAACTGAGTTTGACACCCCTGCCATAGATGCTCAATTGAGCTCTGGGAATCCCTATCTACAAAGGGGCCTTGGGCATTCATGATCCTGACCTCAGTTTACCGGTTGTCCTTCCTGGCACCACTTTTGGTAGGTAACAACTACATACCGGGAACACCCCACAACAATTGCCGTTTTTGAGATGCTCTGACCCATTTGTCTAACCATCACTATTTGGCCCTAAGTCACTCAGATCTATTCATTTGCCCATTATTCCTGATTCTAATACATGAAATTCAAGAACTGACTGTTCACTTGCTGCTGTGTATATACAGTATACATACACACACACACACACACACACACAAACAAATACAGTGCCCTCCACTAATACTGGCACCCTTAGTAAATATGAGCAAAGGCGGCCGTAAAAATAAATCTGCATTGTTTATCCTTTTGATCTTTCATTCAAAAAATTCACAAAATTCTAACCTATCATTGAAGTAGAGCTATTGAAAAGTGGGGTGAAAATCTCATTGTGAAATAAATGCTTTCGTTAGTTCATGTTGGCCACAATTACTGGCCCCCAATATTGCAATGTCCTTTTCCCTAGATAACAGCTCTGAGTTTTTTTTTGTTTTGTTTTTTTATAATAGCTGAAGAGTTTGGAGAACACCTGATAAGAGATCAGAGACCATTCAATCATACAGAATCTCTCCAGATCCCTCAGTTTCACAGCTCCATGTTGGTGCTTCTTCTGTTCAGTTCACCCCACTCATTTTCAGGTCATTGACCCATTTTTGTGTTTATTTTGATGTTTGTTTTGGATTGTTGTCCTGGTGGAAGATCCAAACATGGACCATTATAAGATTTCTAACAGAATCAGTCAGCTTTAGATTTTTTATCTGTTTGTATTTGATAGAATCCATGATGCCATGCATCTGAACAAGATGTTCAGGACCTCTGGCAGAAAAACAGGCCCACAACATTAAAGATCCAGAAATATATTTAACTGTGGACATGGGGTACTTTTTCTTTCTTTTTTTTAATCCCTGTTTGTACTAAACTCATCTGGTGTGTTTGCTGCCAAAAAGGTCTTTTTTAGTTTCATCTGACCATAGAAGCCAGTGTCATTTGAAGTTCCAGTCGTGTCTGATAACTGAATATGCTGGAGTTTGTTTTTGGATGAGCGAGGAGAATTTTTCTTGAAACCCTCCTGAACAGTAGAGGGGTGTTTGATTTTGATTTTTTTTTTTTTTTTTTTTAAACGGGCTTTCTGAACCAAGACTCAATTAATTTCTGCAGTTCTCCAGCTGTGATCCTTGGAGAGCCTTTGGACACTAAAACTCTCCTCCTCACTGTGCATTAGGAAGACGCATCCTCTTCCAGGCCATTAACATCTTTAGTTGATAGGAACCTCTTAATTATTGCCCTGATGGTTGAAATGGGGATTTTCAATGCTTTAGCTCTTTTCTTACAGTGACTTTCTGTTTTGTGAAGCTCAACAATCTTGTTCTGCACATCAGAACTATATTCTTTGGTTTTACTCATTGTGATGGATTATTAAGGGAATTTGGCCTTTGTGTTTCTCATATTTATAATCCTGTGGAATTATAGTCAGGCTGGTGTGCTAAAAAATGTAAATATGAAAGGGAATATACTTCAGAGATATTCAATGGTATGGAGGTGTAAAATACTTGAGTAATTTTACTTGATTACTTAAGTATTATTTTGGGGGATTTGTACTTTATTCAAGTACATTTTAAACTGACTACTTGTACTTTTACTTGATTACATTTCTGAAGAAAAAACAGTACTTTTCACTCCTTACACTTTTATTTAATCTTGAAAAGTACATTACATTTTTATTTTATCTTATGCACATTAAATATGGTAAACGGAAGCTCAAACGTGCGTGCCTGATGTGAGAACCAATGATCATTGTTTCATGCATCAAGCACACATATTTCTACTTCAGTTATGACTTTCATCAGGTAAATGTCTGGCTTCAAAAGTTCACCATCAAATCCGAGGAAGCATATTGAGGTAGCAAAGTTGCCTTTTCCCAAAAAATGTTTATTCATTATTTGTTCTGTTTTGATAGAGCCATTAGCTGTGTAATATATTATCTGAATACACAAGATTGAGTGCAAATAAAATCAGTGATGAGAATTTAAATACCATTAATATTTTTGTGGAAATATTTTCTTAATTAAAAAATCTCCAAATGTGTTTAAATAAGCATTGTTTGTTAAATTAATTGTAATTCATGTTTAGTGATGTTCTCACCAGGTAGTGGATAAGTTGTATTTATAATATGTCATTATATGACACATTGAGTAGGAATCAGGACTGTCAATGTTTTTCTTAATAATTACATGATTTGCTCATTAATTAATCTAAATAGTAACAAATAATTATAAGATTAACAACACACAAAAAAGTGGCCTTTCAAAACGTTAATGTTGTATGTTTTAATTCTATGACTCTCCTCATTAATTCAACACATTCTAGTATTCTGTGTGGAATATGTTTCTAGCCTCTGCATCACATCTTGCTCTTCAAAGGAATAGTTCACCCAAAAATGAAAATTCTCTCATCATTTACTCACCCTCACGTCATTCCGGATGTTTATGACTTTCTTTCTTCAGATGAACACAAGCAAAGATTTTTAGACCAGATAATGCAAAACCGAACCACTTCAGAACCCACACCAAGTGAACACGACGGTCAAGTTTAAAATATTAGTATTTGTATCCTTCTTACATAAGCCTATCATTTCACTTAAGAAGACACTGATTCATTAACAGGGGTTGCATGCGTTACTGTCATATTCACTTTGTGTAGTTTTTGAAGTGTCATTTTTGGATGTCCCATACACGTGATTTTTTTTTTCTAAAACCCTTAGTTTGTGTTCATCTGATGATAAATGAAAGTCACATGGGTTGGCATGAGGGTGGAAAGGATGGAGTTTCCTTTTAATCCCTTTCTCTGTATTTTTTTCCGGTGTTCCGCTGTGCTGCATTTTAATTGTTGTTGTTGCACTAGGTGATGTTTTATTAACAAATTTCGGGAGGAGCTCGCACAGATAATTAACACGGCCAATTCATCATCAGTAATTACACCACCTATCTAATCAGCACACTCTGGGTCCGGGCTAAATGCCGAGCTCGGACCCCTCTCCCCGGACAGGGGGAGTACCCTGGACTCGGGAGTGATTACCGAGCTAGGAGCCCTCCCCCTGGACAGCACGCCAAATATGCACAATCTTTACTCAGTTTATTATAGGTAAGAGTGAACTCGTGAAATATACGTGTTTGACCTGTACCACTGCATTTTGTTTCGTTTTCTACCTTTAACCAAACTTCTGAATGTCTGTCAGAAAAGAAAGTACTTCTACTTTTTTAATACTTGAGTACAATTTAAAGTTGTACTTTTACTCAAGTATGTTTTTGTCCAGATACTTGTACTTTTAATTGAGTAAAAATTTCACTGAGTATTTGTTCTTTCATTGAGTAAAAGTTTTGAGTACTTTTTACACCTCTGGAGATATTTTACTCATGAGAATTTCTAGGGGTGCCAATAATTGTGGCCAACATGCATTGGAAAAAAACATTTATTTCATCATGACATATTCTCCCCACTTTCAATTGTTTTACTTCAATGAAAGGCTAGAATTTTTGAATGAAATATCAAAAAGATGCAAATTTATTTTCACAGCCACCTTTGCTTATATTTACCAAGGGTGCCAATATTAGTGGAGGGTACTGTATATACAGTGCCCTCCAAAAGTATTGGAACAGTGAAGACAAAATCGTTCTGTTGGCTGTGGAGTCAAGACATTTGCAAATATGATGAAAAGATGAATATGAGACAAAACTACAGAATGTCACATTTTATTATTAGCCGTTTCAACACATACATGTTTTACCAAATAAAAAGAACAGCACTTTTAGAGTTCATCCCACTCATTGATGTGAGCATAAGTATTGAGACAGTTGAACATAAAGCAGATATAAAAGATTAAAAGCTATTATTTAGTTGCAGATCCCTTGCGCACAATTACAGCAGTGAGTCTGTGACCCATAGACATCACCAGACTCTTGGTTTCATCCTTTGAAATACTTTTCCCAGCCTTTAATGCAGCCAATTCCAAATGTCCTCTTCAGCTGGTGAAATTCATGTTCAATCGGATTTAAATCTGGAGATTGTTTTGGGCAATTTAAGACTTTCCATTTCTTTGCCCTTATAAATTCCTTGACTGAACTGGCAGGGTGTTTTGGGTCATTGTCCTGATGCAATATGAAGCACTTCCCAATGAATCTGGTGGCATTTTCTTGAATATTGGTAGGCAAGATGGTTTTGTTCTCTTCCAAATTCATTCTGCTACTGTCATCATACATTAAGTCATCAGTAAAGTTGAGAGGGTCTGTTCCAGAGGCAGCCATGCATGCCCATGCCATGACACCACCTCCATCTGCTTTACAGATGAGGCTGTATGCTTGGGATCATTGCAGTTCCCTTTTTTTCTCCACATTTTTGCTTTCCCATCACTTCGATAAAGGTTCATCTTTGTCTCATCGGTCCATAAACACAGTTCCAAAACTCTTCTGGCTCACCTTTGTGCTTTTTTGCAAACTGTAATCTTGCTTTTCTATTTTTGGAGCTGGTCAGAGGTTTGCATCTTGCTGTGTAGCATCTGTTATTCTGTGTCAAAGTCTCCTGAGGACAGTAGATTGTCAGAACATCACCCCAGCTTTCTGGAAGTTGTTGGTGATTTTACAGACACGTCTTTTAGGGTTCATTTTCACAGATTTTATGATTTGCCTGTCATCAACTACTGTTGTTTTCTCAGCCGATCAGGTCGTTGTTGGTTGTTGGTGGTTTCCAAACTCTTGATTTCTCCATGCCCTTTATTTTTGCTATAGCTCTAATTGACTTCCTCTTTTCTTTTAGCATCCAAATTGCTTGCTTTTCTCTCAAAGTCAGCTCCCTCATCTTCATCCTGGTTTGTGTGTGTCATCATCGAATGCAAGATTCAGAATGCAGAAGTAATGGATATAACTGATACGGCAAATTCCCTGATTTTAATATCTGAAGAATTAATGCAACAGGACACAGCTGATCACTTAGAAAGACCTGTGAGGCAACTGTTCCAATACTTATGCTCACATCAGATAGAGGGATGAAACTCTAAAAGTGCTGAACTTCTTAGCTGGTAAAACATCTGTGTGTTAAATCACCCAATAATAAAATGTGACATTCTGTAGTTTTGTCTCATTTTCATCTTTTAATCATATTTGTAAATGTCTTGACTCCACAGCCAACAGAGCAATTTTGTCTTTACTGTTCCAATACTTTTGGAGGGCACTGTACATACAGCCTAGCGATTTGCATGTGAACAGCGTACAGTGACACTAATAACATTAAAATTTTCTATTAAAAATGGTTTGCTTACCTCTAATTGTATACATGTGTCACTGTTATTATACTGATACCAGCAGTCAACGATGCGTGAATATGGCTCAACAATTGTTCCCAGAAGACAGAAGACATATGCCACACATGTGACCACCTGCATTCCCAAACAAGCCTTGAGCTGATGAGAAATAAAACGACAAACACACACTCAGGAATGCTTATTTGTAAGTGCCTCTTCAGTGATATTCATTCACTGGATACATTCTGCATAGTGCATAACTAGCATAGATGGTACATATTTTTAATAATATTTCATAGTTTTTGCTGTGATCAGGGATTGAACGATTACCGGTTTGACAATAAATCATGATAAAATTCCCCACGGTTAGTAGTTTGGGCTCTTAAAAACTTACTGTTGGCAAGTGAAGTTTCTGTGCTGCTATGGCCACACTGCCAGAAATAATGCCCTATTTAAAGGAAACATAGTGGTAAATCATATTGAAGGATATTTTTGTAGACCTCTAAACCAATGCCAAATAAAAAAGCTGAAATTCTGTAACATTTATACTATCAGAAATTATACCTTTAAATATAAAATTAATAAATACTACATTATTTCATATTATTACATACAAATTAATTAATTCTTTTTTTTTTTTGAGTAACCATACTAAAATAAGAAAACCTTGCTAACTTTTATTCTACACTAAGCTTAGCCAATAAGTAAATAAATGCAATCAAATGGTATTGGATTAAAAAAAAAATCTAAATATCATGACATATGACAACTCCACTTCTTTTTAAACATATAAGCAGGCCTGGTGATAATATTTGTACATACTGTACAGTTCAAACATATTACAGTAAAAACATATAAAACTGACACTTACAACACATGAAAACGCCAGGATGAAGCTATTTAAAATTAATTCATGTAGTCGTAGGCTTATATAAAACGGTATTCTGCAAACAACGAAGAAGACAGTCAGCGCGATCTCTGTCACCTGCGGATGAGACAAAAAAAAAAAAAAAAAAAAATATATATATATATATATATATATATATACACATACATATATATATATATATATATATATATATATATATATATAGCCTATATATCCGTCAGTAGATGTGTTTGAGACTACATTGTATTCTCCTTCGATATCAACTTCACGTGTACCCCTAAAATCTTGGGTTCCGCCTCGAGGTACTTGTATTTTTGACGGGGGTTCTTCTGGAAAGTAACTTCCAGTAAGGTCCCCGCCTCGGCCGAGCCGCTCGCGCTCTGGGCTGCAGATGCAGCGACAGACGAAACATCCCCAGAAACCTCTGGCTCCTCGCGTTCGCCTGTGCATTTAAAACATCGTCAAAAGTTTTCCATCAGTTCTGGCTCGGTTGGTACAAATACCAATTTATAAAATACACATTATTTCTAAGATATCTTACTGGTCATTTTCTTCTGCTGGTCTTCAGTGTACGCGTTCAAAACAATCGCTATTGTATCGCGGCCAAAATCCCTTAAAAAGGCTCCGTTGTGCCCCCCAATAGTATGTTCCTCCGGTTACGCAGGAACACCCTTCTCCCGTTGTGGGGTTTTGGGAATGTGTCCGCCCCTCTCCCATCTGGAGCATAAAGAGTTCAGTCTTTCGACACAACAGCTGGAAAGGCTGAACTTGAAACCACAGACGTCTTTTACAGTGCGTTTATCCTCAAAACTTTTTTTTTAAGTTTGCAAAAAACGATGTCAACGAACACGTCTGAGCTGTATGTAGGCTCTATAAAAGCATTAGACAAACGTGCAGAAATGAAAAAGAAAATAGGAGGTTATTGAAAGAGAGAGACAACTTTACGATGTGTATATTGATAGTCTAAATGAGATGAGACAAATAAGGCGTAGCTGTATTCAGTTCCTCTCTTTATTTTTTGACAAATGTGAAATGCTTTTCACTACGTCCACTAGGCTACTGTGTTTTTCCTGACCTACTCTGGTTTCAAATTTCCTGCCAGTTCCCAAAGTAAAGATGCAACCACGCACGCAGCGCGTGAGCTCTCGAGCGCCACTCCTCTATTGCATGTAAATTTGATTCTAGTGCTTGTTTTTCTCTTAGCAGGAGCGCTCGTTCCAGGTTAACACCACTGCACTCATGTGAACTTGGTCATGCGAACAAAAAAACTCCAATTTTCGTTGGCTCCACTGATACACAAGGTAATCCGCGTGAATTTATTTAATGCAAGTGAACTGCTTTTCACATAAGACACAACATACACTGTGCAAGGTGATAAAGACAAACTAAACCGAACCAAATTTAAACATATCCCCATGATAATGCCTTGTTTACTATATGTTCTATTTAATGCTGCATATTAAATATAAAATAATCATAATCACTGATTTTTGAACACAATTTTTTTTTATTTGTAACCAAAATTACACATTACTCCCAATATTCAGTGCATAAATGCAGCTTCAGATCACAATACAGTATAGTAAAGCTCTTCAGGTTTAAAAAAAAAAAAAAAAAAGAATACTAGGATGCAACTGCTTTTAAAATCCTTTCTATTTTTAATTACACAATGCAAGCAAATTAATTCCCTTTTATATGTTTTAAGGCCCCTTAGGAAAGAATAAAGCACTGTACACATTTATCAGATTAACAATGGCTTATTAGCCTATATCACAGAAAATGCATTGTGACAGACAGTGAAGAGCACTTATAGAAAAGAGCACTTACACGTAAGATGGATCAACAGTAGATCATAAATCCTTTTGTAATGTCAGTATTAGGTTAGGTTCTTTAAAAAAAGGTAATTAGTATACAAATGCAGGCTAAATAAGGCATGTACTGTACTAAGCCAATTGTTTGTTTGGTTCTATTATGATCTTATAGTGATGTAAAAATTGTGATGGCAACTTCAGCTTGTGTTAGGATGTGGAATACTGTCCCTGCACAGTAAACATTGTTTGGACGGACCCTAGGCCATCCATGTTCACCATACATAAGTAACATTTACTTAAGAAATACATAACAGCATTAAGATTCCTGTAAACTGGAATTGCTGATATTCTCACGAGTTGCAGGCCTCTATAGTGACTGGTACCCATCAGTCCTTCGTTTCCTGCTGATGAGGTAAGCGATGACTACAATGACGATGAGTATGATGAGGATTATGCCCACGGCGATGGGAACGCGGTAGTCAGGTTGATCAGCCTTGCATAGTTCAGCTGTTGTACAAACACAGAGCACAATGAACTTGTAAGTCATTGTAAGAAATGAAAATGAAGTCAATGTTGTACTTGAAAAAAGGTAAAGCTGGTATATGCTACACAACTTTTCAAATCTGACCAGATTTTAAAACACTAGGCATCATACGCTTATTGACTTTGTAAATGCTTAAATGTGCATCATTGCTTGGAGATGCATGACAAATGAAAACCTGTGTCCAAATATGCCCACATCCATACAATATACTAGGTGAAATACAGTATGTGAGCCGAGTAATTTTTTTTAAAATTAAAATTCACAGTATTCATAAACAATATGCAAAAAGTACATTGATGACCTACTACTTCTGGTGAGATTCTGAGAAGTGGACACTTTACTAGCAAATTAGGCCACAGAAGTGGATTTGTGATTGGCAGTGTTTCGATGCAAATGACAATGTAATAGGACACATGACAGCAACAACATGGCGGATGTAGTTGTCTAAACGGTCGCGAAGCAAGTTTTAAACAAATTTTTGATGTTGTGGGCCTATATTTCAGCTGGAGGTCCTGGACATCTTGTTTAGACACATGGCATCATGGATTCTATCAAATACCAACAGATCAACTCAATAAGTGACTGACTCTGTTAGAAATCTTATAATGGGCCATGTTTGGATCTTCCAACCGTACAATAACCCAAACACAAATCTCAAAAACAACACAAAAATGGGTCACTGAGCACAAAACCAAGCTTCTGCTGGCCATTCCAGTCCTCTGACCTGAACCCTGTAGAAAATGAGTGGTGAACCGAAGAGAAGCAGCACCAACATGGAGCTGGGAATCTAAAGGATCTGGAGAGATTCTGGATGAAGGAATGGTCTCTGATCTCTTGTCAGGTGTTCTCTAACCTCATCAGGCATTATAGGAGAAAATTTAGAGCTGTTGAATTGGCAAATGGAGGTTTCAAAAAGTATTGAATAAAAGAGTGCCGTTAATTGTGGCCAATGTGTATTAGAGAAATTTATTTCCCCACATTTTAAATTTATTATCCAATGAAAGGTTAGATTTTTGTGAATTCTTTAAATAAAAGCTCGAAAGGATTAACAATGCAGATTAATTTTCACAGCCTTCTTTGATCATATTTACCAAGGGTGCCGATATTTTTGGCCATGACTGTAGATACACAACAGATATAAACAATACTTATACACAGGTGGTCAGTAACAACTGCTCATTTTCAGTTGTGTTGAAGATAATATTTTCATTTACATGACTTTTAGAGCTAACAAATTGTGTCAAATATTTAAAAAAAAACTAATAAGAGTTCAATTAAAAAGTAGCAGACTTTCATTTAAAAAACATGCTGGGAATAAGATCCACATTAGTTAATAGGTGGCCTTTGGACTTAATAAGACATCTCCTTAGTAACATTTGTTTAGAGTCATTTGGCTGGTCTAACCAGATCTTTTGTATTGCCATGACACTTTTGCCATGATCTTTGTAAACAAGCTTTATGAAGTATCTAGGACATAAGGTATACAGTGCATAAAAATAGTGCTGTCAAACGATTAATCGCAATTAAATAAAAATAAAAGTTTTTGTTTACATAATACATGAGTGTGTACTGTGTATATTTATTATGTATATATATATAAATAAATAAATAAATACAAATGCATGTATATATTTAAGAAAAATTTTATGTTTATATATTAAATATTCATATATAATATAAAATGTAATAATATAAATATATAAATGTATATACACGTAAATATTTTCAAAATATATACTGTATGTGTGTGTATTTATATATTCATAATAAATAAACACAGCACACACACATATATTATGTAAACAAAAACTTTTATTTTGGATGCGATTAATCGTTTGACAGCACTACATAAAAATGCAAGGAGTCGAGTTCAATAGCAACATAACTTGTAAGCTTGTAACATAAAGTAGAAGTTACCATTATCCGCTACAAGGATGGAGTGCTTTAAGATAATGAAGCGTCATCACTCTATACTTACGTGGTCCGAATTCGTTGTTTTTGATATTGAAGGCCTGAAACCTGAATTGGGTCAGATCCAGACTCACACCAGCCCCCATGTACACCGTCTCAGCCTTGCAGGAGTAAGAGTGACCCAGATCCACAGAAAACAGCTCAAGAGACCTGTTCAGCCCTGTGTAATTGCTTAACACTTTGTTGACAAAAATAAAAATTATTTGATCAGTGTTGGCATGAATATGTAAAAAATGCTAAAAACATTAACTAAGTCTCTTGTTGTTCTTAATTCCACAAACTTAACAAAAATAACAATAATACTTCCTTATTCTTTCTTGGCAGAATGTCACATTTATTGTTGTTAAACTGGTTGACCTGCATGGCCTAGTGTTTGTTTATTGAGGCTTGGCTATTTATGTCATTTTAAAAAGATTCTGAAGCAAGAAATCTGTCTTCAGTAGATTTTTGAATAAATAAGTTAAAAATTATATATAACTTTTTACAGTTAAAATAGACCAATACTAAAATGTAACCTCTTTATTTATTTAACTATACAGATAAAAGTCAAAAGTCCCAGGAATAAACTGCAGAAAACTGAAGATGTGTGTTGTTGTGGGAGTTTTACAAGGAAAATTGCAATAGTCAAATATGACAGGATATATACCATTTCTTTCGAAAGCATAGGTCAAGTCGTATTGGACAAACTCGATAAAGATCTTTTTTGTTGCGTCATTCTAGAAAGTCAGAAAAAAATGATTATTTTAGTGGTAACCCAAAATAAATACATAAACGCAACAGAATAAGAACCATAATATATCACAAAACCATCAAACAAATACATATTTGAAAGCCCATGAATCCATGGGCTTTCCATGAATCAATTAGTCATAACAAAGTGCACAACAAAATAATGAACAAACCTGATCCTTAATGAGTAACAAACATTATCTACGTAACTGCAGCATATTGATAAGATGTGTATCACAATCAGTCTGCTGAGAACACCTGGTGCCTCCCTGTGAGCCTGTCGGTTAATTTGTTGCTGGGATGCGGTTTAGGTTTATACCAGACAGAAAATAAATAATGCAGTCTTTTTATACTTCCTCCTAAAGTGCCTCAGAGTTCCGTTTTTCAGACCACACAAACTCAGGTTGTATTGAAAGATACATGTCTTTTACCAATAAAGACCCTAGCCTGATACAGATGCTAAAATAATTTTCTAGATTTAAAAAAGTTTGATATGGTTTATTAAATCTTTTGTTGCCACTTACCACATTTGAAACACATCATTGATAAACATTTTGATTAAATTTCATCATACATGAGAAGATTGTTTGGAATAGACTATTTTTGAAAATCCATAGACAGACTTACTTTATTAAATTTGAAGGAAATTCCACCTTCGTCGAAAACGAGACTGATAGAAACTACATTTGACAAGCATTCTCCATTGCCTTTAGTTTTGCTTGGCTGAACAATGAATGTGCCATTAGCCTAGAGAGACAGAAATGCTTCAGAACAACAGATAATATTTATATGGAACATGGAAAAATAACAAGGTGACAATGTGAAGTGGTTTAGATATAAGCTGAATCACATTTGAATGTAGATCAGTCACACCAACACAAAACATCTTACCCGGCTGGTGTTCACACGGATCCCGATTGCCATGTCAAGCATAAGACACAGTGTGCCTTTTTCATCACTAGCATTATATTTCCCCATTGTCATGTTGGTGGGTGGTGTTGGCATTGGTATTGATGTAGTAGTGGAAGGTGCAGAAGTTGTTGTGTTCGGGCTGGGGCTGTGTGTTGTCGTGTTCGGGCTGGGGCTGTGTGTTGTCGTGTTCGGGCTGGGGCTGTGTGTTGTCGTGTTCGGGCTGGGGCTGTGTGTTGTCGTGTTCGGGCTGGGGCTGTGTGTTGTCGTGTTCGGGCTGGGGCTGTGTGTTGTCGTGTTCGGGCTGGGGCTGTGTGTTGTCGTGGTCGGGCTGGGGCTGTGTGTTGTCGTGTTCGGGCTGGGGCTGTGTGTTGTCGTGGTCGGGCTGGGGCTGTGAGTAGTTGTGTTCGGGGGCTTGTGGGTTGGTTTATTCAGATCGATGGTTGTTGGGGTTGCACTGGGGGCCACATAAGCTGCACTATATTCACCTGAGGTGAGAGCTGAGGAGAAAGATGCAGACAGAGAATGTAAGAAAATTTGTTTCCAAATGGGAGCTAAATCTGACAAAACCTTCAGTGAAATCCTCAATTAGAAAATTATTCTGCTTTTAATAATAATAATAATAATAATAATAATAATAAAAAGCTAAACAATAATTACCATTATATATTAAAAAAATTACTAGGTAAACGTTTTTGTGAAGGAAAAAATAAAATAGACACTATATGCACAGAGCGTCCATCTGTTCTGCACATGGAGTGCTTTTTACATACATTCACTTCCTCCCTAGCGCGCGCTGTCACAAGTGTACACAAGTCAAAATTTCCCAATAGGGAAATGTGATAATTCACTTCAGCCGATTTCACGTGATGTCTGATCGTTAGATTAGCCGCATAAAAGAAATATAAGTGCTGACAATGTGATTGACACTCTCTTTGGTTTAGGGAAAGTTTCGCAGGTTACCAGTTCACCAGACAAAAAGTACGCTTGTGTACACTGTCTTGTGAACTGCACTTATCCATTTTAAATATTAAGAGGAGCAAGAGAAAATATATAGCCTACAATAAAAAAGAAGTTATATACAATAGTAGACTATTGAAAGACAAATTGCACTGCATTGTGAGGAACCTGAAAGATTAACTACTTAAGTATGGCACTATGTCCATAAAGGTGCAATAAAAGTGACTGATTTCAGCAATACGGTTGTGTTGTATATAACGTAAAATCTAATCAGCCTAATATTTAAAAGTTGACCTTTAGTTTTGTTTTACTGACGTTGTTTTAGCGTTTTGTTTTAATGGCCTTCTATTCAAGTCAAGCATAGAATCGAAACTACGGTATTTCCCGAAAAGTAGCCAAATCCAAATTATAATCTCTTTTATTTCATTTAAAAATCGTTCTCACGAGGTCAAATTTTAAATATGAATTACAATTATATGTTGGAATAGGCTACAGCCACTTCCTTATTGCTGAAATCAATCAGTTTTATATTGGTTTGCAACTTTTTTTGGACATAGTACCGTAATCTTTCAAGTTTCTTAGAGTTCAATGCAATTTCAAATGTTATATCAATAACTACCACAGTATTTAATGGTGAACACACGGTAAATGCATATTTCAAATCGAGTAGTGCAATAAAAAAAAAATACTTTACCTGTTGCAGCAATGAAAAGCGCGATCAACAATAATCCGTATTTCATTTTCGCCCTTATTCCGATGTACCTGACACAAAAACTTGCTGGATTGTGAGCTCCAAAGCGGCGCAAGTATCTGGCGTTGAAAGCCTCTCGCACACTGCACTTATTCGCCTGAAACGAAACCACTGATAAAGTGCAGGAAGTTTCCACGCTCGCTTTGAGTGTTTGTCCAATCACAACTCTAGTGAGGCGTTCAGCGTCCCAGAAATTCAATACAGTGACCGAGTTAGATCTGTAGAAAGCGAAAATTAACTAATGCTAAGATTTTGTCACTGTTATATCTATATTTCTTGTTGGAACATTTAGAACTGCTTTTATGAGATACTTCATCGTGGTTATCTTGAGTTTATCTTTGAAACAGATAGCGCTGCATTGATAATCCTGTTTACAAGATTTCATACTTAGATTAGTTGTTTCATTATCGCTCTTTTCGCCATCATTAAAACTTTTACATGTCATGCACTTCAGAAAACTATTATAGACATTCCCATGAAATAAAACTAATAAAAGTGGTTTTATTTCACATGGAATGGCTACTTAAACTATGCCGCCATGTTAAGATCAAATCTTTACCTCATTTTACTAGATATTTTTGTTTTGCAGAATAAATATATCATGGCTGACTGCAAATAGCTAGCGCATCTTCTACAATATCAAAAAACTGTATTGTTTAGGTGCCATATAAGTTTATGACAACAGCTATATCAGCCAGTGCAACCTTAACAAAAAAAATGGATCGTGCTGATTTCACACCTTCTCTCTTTGTCATACTTTCCTTTAAATAAAGACAGAAAGCCCTAAAATAAATAAATACAAAAGAAAACAGCAACAAATGGCATCAGTTAATTTTTATTTGTCTTGATAATGCAAATACAGTCGTTAAAAACTCCTTACAAATTAATCTAAGCAGGAAGTTGTTATTTTGCTGATCTATCATGTGACAAATGCAGGAAGTGAAAATTTGACTCACCATGCATGACACAGTTAAAGGAGGAGAGCCTGTTTAAGCATGTCTCAATACACACCCAACTGTCAAAGTTTTCACACAATTATCTCTTAATATAGGCCTACAACTATCTGAAGTCTGGGAAAATACATTGAAATCATGTAACATGACAACACATGCTTGCTGAGATTTGTTTTATCATAACCTCTGGATCTCATGACTCCCAGGGTAAGGTGGGGAAGTTCTGTAATTCATAGTATGTGGAAAAACAAGCACCGGAAATGCTGATCGTAATGCGTTGCATTTCTCATCTTAGACCTGAAGATAGAAGTCACATACTCTTGCATTTCCAGTATACAACTAAAATTATCTCTTGAATCCTTCAAGACAAAGAGAATGTAGAGATCTTAAAGCCCTTCATTTCCATTCAGACCAAATTCCTATATTACACAGTACACATCCAGTGCTCTTCCTATCAGTTCTTGTTTGTTTCTTCATCTTCGTCATCTTCACTACTACTGGATTCCCCAAACAGGTCTTTTCCACCAGCAGTGCTGGATTTTGTGTGTGCATCTTGTTTGCTGACCGTCATGGAGATTAGAGTAGAGATGTCACTAAAGCCCAAAAGCAGTGTACTGTTGTCGGGTTCGTGCAGAGAGATGGTCTGGATCTTGGAGTCAGGTGTGAAGACAGACAACATCGTACCATTGTCCAGGTCCCACATGCTCACTGCTTCTGTTCAACAAATAATTCAAAGGATTGAACGATGCATCCCGTATAATAAGGCATGCCTGCAAATGTTGGCAATTTTTATCTCATTTTAGTATCTCGAACACAAAAAATGATTAATCTACTGTGAAGATGCAAAGACCCTATTAAAGGTTATTGCACACTGAGTCCGAAATTTTCACGTTAAAAAATAAATACGACCTCACGCTGTGTCAATCACATTTACACACTGCCTCCGAAAATGTCATCCCTCTTTAAAAAATTTGGATCAGGTTTGATTTTCCACGTTTTCGCATCCATAGAAAGCATTTTGATATAGGAGAGGATGACGAATACGAAAAAACTGAAAAAAGACATACGAAAATTTTTGACTCAGTGTGCAAGACCTTAAGACATCACCACCACATCCCATACTAAACTTTAAAGATTACCAAAGTCTGGATCTTATTCTTGACCTAGATTAAACTGATATCATCTAGAACATGTCAACACAAGTATGAGCAAAGGTCTGCTGTACCTGATAATAAAATAGCCTTGGATTGTACTTCAGTGATAAACAGCAAGCTGGACCAGTTAAGATTTAAACTCCCGTAGCCAGAGATGGTTTTATGTTTCCTCCGGAACGGCTCCCATACTTTTAATCTGAGTTTTAGGAAAAAAAAGTTCAGCCAGCCTTGGTGAACATGAGACTTTTTAAAAACATAAAAAAATAATAACTATTATTTTATTTTTATTAATTATTCCAAACTTTTGACCAGTAGAGTATATTAAAAAAAAGCTATGATATAAGTGAACAGGTTTTGAACATTGCAACTGGGGTGGCACATACTTGTTGAATCCTGCAATGCCGAAAACCACTCTGCAGCCATCATCGCTTATAGCAATGCAACAGATTCCAGGTTCATTTTTCAATCTCTTCGCACCTTTAATAAGGAACATTCATCTTACTGAATACATAGATGAATTACATCTTAAAACAAATACTTATTAAATGTAAAGATTTAACTGTTGGGCCTGAAGTGAGCAATGTGCCCGCTTTGTTTTGATTAAAAATAACTTGATTGAAAATAAATGTTAGCCATTTTTAAACAGATTTGCATACTTTTCCCTGCTGTGTGTCCCAAACGGTGAGGTATGGAGCATGTTGGGCCTCACTGTAGTTGGAGACCACCAGGTACCCTCCAGTGTGAGTGATCGCGGCAGTACGGAGGCTCAAATGGGACCAGCGGTCCTCCAGGGTGTGCAGATGCTCCTCAGAAACCATACTGAAGACGTTGAGATGATGGGCAAAATATGAGCATATGACCACCTAAGTGATACACAGAGAAAAGTGAGAGAGATCAAGAGATTCAAAGATGGAATCGATACACTTAAGTTCAGTTCACAACCATGTAGACCACATATGGTTTATTATTTCATAATTCAGGAAAGAACAGTGGTTTAGTTTATTGGTCAACTGTCTTTCTACCCGCTCATCACCGCTGAGAAGATACTGGTCTATAGAGTTGAACTTCTCTTTTTCAAGGCGCTGCTGTTCATCTTTTTCTCTCTTCACCTCACGGTCCTGTCGCCTCCTTTTTGCCGTCTGGGTTTCGGTGCGCCTGTCCCATGGCATTACTAGGCCTGTGTAACAAGTTTAGACTCAGGATTGTTTTTTTTATGTTGAATATGGTATGAAAATCTACGTGGGACTGAGACGTTGTATAAATGCAATGGTAAAGTCAAGTATCATGTACATTTGAATACCTGTCTTTTCTTTTGAGGACATAATCTGGGAATCTCTGTCCATGCTGGAGAGTAGGGTTTCTTTGTAGGACGTCTTGATACGTCCTTTAATGTAGCCAGAGTCCAGATCCCACAATATCAGATGATCCCTACATCATGCCACATCCATGCAACCTCATGAATATTACTCAAACTAGACTAAGCAATACAGTAATTTTCTGTTTCTGCTGAATGAGGAAGTGAGCTCTTACCGTGTTTCAGAAAGGCCCAGCAGTATTTCACCATCTAAGAGCCGATAGTCTTGTCGAGGACAGGGCACGATGAACAGTCCAGTCTGTCTCTTAATGTAGCTCTTTTTAAGAAGGTCATACACCAGCAATGTCTACAGAAAAAAGTGCAACAGGAAACAGTTTGCATGGCAGTAAAATGTCATGTATAACTCTAAAGTACAAAACTAATTTTTGCAGGTCATAACTTACATAATCTTTCTTCCTATGTTGTTATTTCTAACTAAAAATATAAATAATTGGTTGTGTTAAATAGAATTAAGTGTAATAAAAGGGGAGTAAAAACTTTTTTTTTTAGGTTTTTGTAATAAAAGCACTAAACCTGAAATAAAAATAAAGCCAAATTGAAATATTAAAAAAAAGAACAATAAATACAAAAACATATAAATATAAAAATAAAAGGTAATCCAAAATATTAATAAATACTATATTATATAAATATTACTAAAATAACATTGCTTTTTTTTTTTCATTTTTGTTTATTTTTCCCCTTTTTAATGTATTTATTTATTTACATTTTACTGATTTGATTGATTTACTGAAAAATGACACTGTTCATTAATATCTAATGATCTGTTTTAGTGTTAACTGTATTTGAACAACACAATGGCCCTTAATCCTTGTGAAGAGGTGTCTCATGATTCACCAAAAAAGTGACCGGAAGCCTTGTGTTTTAATTAATTGGAGACATTGCTGAAGATGGACTTGGATGCAAGTGTGAGCATGGTTGATAAGCATAAACAACTATACTATCAGCGTCAATTTCAGGTGACAGATCTCAGACCAGCATAAATATGGGTCCCATATCATTTCTTCAGTCTGTGCGGTGCATAGAAGTACCTGGTAGACAGATGTATCGGTGAAGTTGGCGGTACCGCGGTCAGACAGAATATAGAGTTTCAGGTCTCGTACAAGAGCGATGTCTGAACTGGAGAACAGGCCATGCTCCACCTGCACAGGACGACCCTTGAATCGCGTCCGCGCCACATTCCAGATTCTTACAGTCCCAGGACGGGTGCTTTGACACACTACATACCTGATTCAGAGGGAATTTTTAAAACTTTCCACCAAAAAAGATCTTTCTTTTTGTACATATAACAGTGACAGACATATTTTATGAAATTCATGGCTTTTGGGTATAAAACTATACTCAAAACAATAAATTTAGATTCATGTATTTGAATTGCATATAAAATTTCCCTTCATTTGGATAACACAGTTTTAAAAACTAATAAACATAATGTGATGAATATTTGTCATCAAGATTTGTACAAATGAAACAGGTAACTCAAATAATCATGGCATAGTTTATTATTAACTTTGCATCTATTTGATTTTATTTAAATAATCATTGTCAAAATGCATTTATTGAAATAGTTTAGAATAAGCATAAACCTGTTAATTGTGTGAAAACAATTTATTTCATTCAGTAAAAAATATGAACATAGATTAAAAAATTGCTAGCTGTGGAACAAGAAATATTCATTTAGTTTTACTGATTAATAACCCTGAACACATTCAGTTCATTAGTACTGTTACAGAAATCTCACTGTCAGTGTAAAACCTTACTAGGTGGTGTCTGTAGAACAATAGCAGTAACTGAGGCTGTTAATTGTAGTTACATTATGCATAGAAAATGGCTATAAACATTCTGGTCTAAAAATATCTTGTGCTGACTCATTGTGTTTACAGTAATAAACTGCTCATAAAGTGTATGCCATATGTATGCTAGTTGTTCAGTGGACATTGTACCTTGGATATCTCTGCATGGTTACAATCTCTGCTGTGCCGTCGCTGTGTACTTTGTGCACGTTATATGTGAGTGTTTGGTCATTTATTCTGGATCCCAGGTTCCACATGCGTAAGAATCGCTCCCCGGGACAGAAACCTATGCCGTACCGCAGATCAGAACACACACCTGCAACATGGTGAAGAAGAACCATGCTGACACATACATACAAATACAGCTGTTGAGAAAATAAAATAGAAAAATAGAAATATATACACCATAAATAAACCAAAATGTTTTTTTTATTTTTTATTTACATGATAATGAATTTTCCTCGTGGGTGTTTACTTTCAAGTTTGTTTGTTTCATCTTTCTCAGTGATCGATGAAAAGCTTTTACTGCATGCCTGGATCAGGTTATTATAGTTAACTAAAAATAAAACCATAAAAATTTTAAAAAATAATAATAATACATACATGCATACATACATTAATAAAAATTTAAATGAAATATTTTACATTTCTTTTAATTGAACTTTAAGTGCTAAACTAAAACTAATAAATAAAAATGACTGAAAACAATATAGATTAATAAAAAAACACTAGAAAAAAAAAAACTATTCTAAATTTATAACAACACTATGGTAGTATATCAAAAATATAAAAATAACACTGGTCTGGACACAATTATTTTAGTTTACAACCACTATACCAAATGCTACCCTTAACAATGTGTGTTTGTTTTGACAAAAGAGTCATAATGGTGTTCAGTGCTGGAGACAATAATACTTAACAGGTTTATTGACAAACCATGAGCCAGCAGACCAGGAAACCGTGCCATGTGTTTATGATCTTCAGTCTCAAGGTTCCAGATAATAATCTCTGTGGTGTCACTGTGAGGGGTGGGACAAAAGGCCACAATGTGGGACCCGCCCCCTGCAATGGTGACCTGGGAAATGTAGTCCTGACTGCAACCCAAAATAGAGCGCAGGTACTGGAAAGATGCTGTGCTGAAGAGTTCAATGTGAATGATTTCACTCTGTCTTTTATAGGGGTATCTGTAAAAACCAAAGAGACCGATATAATGGATAATAACAACTCAGGGTTGCATTACGGTAATTTTCACGTTAACATTACCTGCAGAAGAGCAGTAAATACTGAGCGCTGATCTCTACAGCTTGTATAGATGCTGCAGGGTGCTGAGCTTTCAATGTGACCGACACAACTCCACATTTAGCATTGAAAATTGCTGCTTCTCCTCCATCCCTGCAATGGGATATGTAAAAAGATTTTTTATTTAATACAAATGGTGTTCTTTTTAAATTTTGATTAATCAAAGAATCCTAAAAAATGATAGTTTTCCTCAAAATAAAGACTGGAGTAATGATGCTGAAAATTAAGCTTTGCCATCACAAGAATAAATTGCATTTTACAAAGCATAAAAACAGAAAACCATACATTTAAATTGTACAAATATTTACTATTTCTACTGTGATTTTTATATCAAATAACTGCAATATTGGTGCGTGAAAGAAATTTCTTAAAAAATATTTTTAAAATCTTACCAACTTCAAACTTTTTAACAGCAGTGTATATATTTTCATGATTCTTATGCATGTGACATGAGTAACAGTGCTGCGCTTCAATTACTCACAGGTTGCATGTTTGCTGTCAAGCCAAAAATAGTTTTTAACTGTCCCATCCTTTAATAACATCCTCTTAATCAAAGCCTCTGTGACATTATGGCATATTCACTAAATAATTTGTGCTGAAATGTGCCACAGAACCAAGTTCAAATTGAAATGATCAGGGACATTGTTAGAAATACATTTCAGCTGCTCTTTCCTAACACTGGGATCCTTAGGAGGACATGCAAAGCAGCAGGTGCTACATGCAAATGTAAACAGCACAAACACACACTTTCCCATATCTTTCTCTTATCATACTTCTTCTGATGTTTAGTAATAATAGCATCTATCCTGTGGGTATAGTTTTTGAACTCTCAACAGAAATTGTTCATGTGTAAATGTGGGTATTATTATCCATAACGCTGATAACTACTGTTATTTTAATAACAAACTCAGACTGTTTCATATTACTAGTCAACCCAGTTGCGTGTATGTGCATGCATGCGATGCTTCCAGTTTAACCACATTAAGATCAAAGGTTCATTACTCCTTTCAGTCATCTATCCTTATTAATCCATGCTTTTTAATCACGTAATGAAATACGAGAAAAATAAACAGCTTCTGGGAAACCTTTACACATTTTTTTCCTTTTTTATAGCTACAGCGTTACACGAAACCATCGACAAAAGTAACCAGCAGCGCAAACACACACACATACACATTAATGTTGGGTGAGAAGCAGACTCTTAAATAATTCATTGTGTGACCAGACAATATAAATCAGTCCGAGAACAGCGGCATTGTTTTCACACATGAGTGGAAACTGTATATGTGCTCTATTATTATGTGAGAATGCATTTGTTATTTAAGAATAAAATACTGTGTTGATTAATTAATCTAGATGTGCATGCGTTTATGTGTGTTGTAATGTACTAATAACCTGTAGGCGAAGAGAACATAGTCTTTAAAAGAGTGACGAGAGACTAAGATGGACTGATCTTTGTGGATGGGCTCAAACTCGAGGGTGAGGTTTACACAACGCAACAGTGAACAGGACGCCACGAGATCAAACACCTAAGAGCAAAATAAAAGAGAAACAGAGGAAGTTAGAACCGAACTGATAACTGGTCATATTCTTTTATAATTTCAATGGCTGTTAATTGGTTAAATGCAATGTACCGTACACAGTAAAAACTGTAAATGGTTGAACATCACATTATATGTCATTTTACAGTAAAATACTGTCGAATTGATGTATATTGCAAGTTAAAAACTAAATAACTATTTAAATTATTGTGAAAAACAATAAAAGGATGTGACATCATGTAGCTAAATCATGTATATAAATAGTTTCTTCTAATTTTTGTTATTAGTAATGTACCTTAGAGTATTTTTGTTAAATGTTATGTCATTTAGTCAAAGTTTATTGCATAGTTTACGTATATTAGTTATGTATTTAGTAGTGCAGTCAAACGATTAATCGCATCCAAAATAATTGTTTTTATTGACATAATATATGTGTGTGTACTGTGTATATTTATGTATATATAAATACACACACATACAGTATATATTTTGACAATATTTACATGTATATTCTTATATTATATAGAAATATATTTAAGAAACATTTTATGTTTATATATGCATGCATGTGTTTGTATTTATATATATATACATAATAAATATACACAGTATACCCACATAAATTGTGAAAACAAAAACTTTTATTTTGGAGGCGTTTAATCGCGATTAATCGTCTATTTCTATTGTAACACCTGTATTATTATGGAGGTTATCAGTAAATTTTAAGACAAAAAGCTGATTTTGGTAGTTCAAGTAGATAATATATATATATATATATATATATATATATATATATACACATAATTTATTCAAAAATATGCCTTTTTACTGTACATTTAACAGGATTTTTATTTTTTTTACAGTGTACAGTACATATAGGAAGAATGGTCTGCCTGAGGTTTCACCTTAACCAGGTGACTTCCGTCATAAAAAACCACCAGCAAACATCCATCGCAGGCAGTTGTGACCACAGGAACATCCAGAGAATCCTTCTCCATGTACAGCACCTTCCCAGAATCCACCTCTCTCACCTGGAGGCAGTGGCCCATCTGTAGCACAACCACACTGTCATCCAGACAGAGGGTGAGCGAGTCAGCGGCCCAGTCTACTGCAGATCCACGAGCCCTCGGTAAGGACCTCACAGGTCTCGTTTGCTCATCCAGACGCCACAGATTTAGCATTCCTTCACAGGAGCAGGAAATGATGTAATGCCGACCATGACCCAGAGCTGTCACAGCACTCATATGACCTAGTTAAATACGAGTCAGGATGTTAAGGACAGATCATTCAGCCATTATGTGATAAAGAATCTTATTTTAGAGTTTTATGCTTTGGTCATAAACCACTGCAGGTTATAGAGCTGTTCACTCGTGAGGTCAGTCTGTAGGCCAAAACGAAAGGCTAATTCACCTTGGGTTCCCTTTGGAGTTTTCTATGGGTTTTTTCGAAAGACTGCTTTCAATTTTTAGTAAAATAAGGTGTGGTTAAAAACACTTAAACAGACTTCTTGTTCTGCAGCATACAGTAAATTCCACACAATCAATCCTCAAACGTGAATTTTGAAACCACTGCTTTAAAAATGCTAAGACAGCTGTGTGCTTAATTCCACGTGACAGATCATTCGCCAAACCGCATAAACTCACTTCCTTCTTCTGCTGGCAGAAAGTTGGCAGTAATGTTGGCACTATGAATAAAATTCATATTAGCAATCCATGTATTTGAGAATGGCAAGAAATATATTAAGAAATAAAAATAAGTTTTATTTTTATATTAGAAAATAAATCATTACTCCAGTCCCACTTTATATTAGATGGCCTTAACTACTATGTACTTACATTTAAATTAATCACTTGGTACAATGCACTTATTGTGTACATACATGTTTTTAGTTATAATTTTAGTACTTAAACATATTTTATTCGGTTAGTTGCCAAGGCTACATTTAAATTTTTTAAGTTTAAATTTATCTTCTAAAATATATATTACATTTTATTTCAGCTGTGTTTCAAGTACAATAGTTTTAGTTAACAATAACAACACTGTTGTAGAGTTTATTTTACTATTCAAAAGCTGAACTATTCCCCACTTTTTGTGTAAAGTACTAGGATGTGAGTTTATGTGCTTGTAAAATTCATTGGACAACCGCTGTAGTATGTATCTGGTAACTTATCAACTTACATTTTTAAAGCATACAGTAAATTCAAAATTCACTTACGAGTTATGACTGTGTGTATTATATGTCTTCACGTAATGTTGACCACAGACCTTAATTTACTCATAAATCTGAAACCATCTTTCTAAAACCCCCTAGGAAATTCACAAAGAAACCCAAGGCTTCAAGGCTACAATCTGACCAGTGCCACTGAAAATAATGTGTAATGTATAATTTTACATGGCACTTAAAATACATTATATACTAATCTAAGAATCAGAACTTGGACATACATTAAGCCAAAATCACTGACTGAATGGTGATGTCGGGAAACTGAGCCTTCCAGTAGATGTCCAGAAATTCAATACGTGTACCTGACAGGAGTGTGTGTACGAGTCCACCTGGAGGAAGCAGGCAGGTGGAGGAGGGCACGAGAACTGGTAGAGAAGAGCTCTTGCACTGTGCCAACAGATCATGCAGAAAAGAGTATAGTCTTGGGTCACCTGAAACAACACGTACACAGAGATATGACTTTACCTTTGACCTCTTTATATATGTGTGTGTGTGTGTTGGTGCTCATGTTTGTGTGTGTACCTGAAGTAACAGGTTTATCTTGGGAAATGATCCGCTCCAAACGGCCCAACAGTTGAGAGGCCAGCTGGCATGGATCATTTAATAGCACAGAATGAGAAAGACACAAAACCTGACCCAACACCTTCACATCCAGAAGCTCTCTGTAACACAATCAAAGCGCATACACACAGGATACTCTGTCTCAGCATTTTCTGAAAAATTTCTATTATATATGTATGAATATATATACTGTATAAACCCATAATATCAAACAGCTATTCCTGCAAAACAAACTTGTTTGCTGAGCTCATATTCATACTTCTCTGGTATGACAGCAGCTTTAAGGTCCTCCTCGACATGATAGATGGATAGGCCCCACAGTTTGTGCAGCAGGAACTCATAGTTAAACAGACACTGTGTGAGTAAAGGAATAATCTGCTTGGAGTGGATGTAATGATAGGGCAAACAGTGGAGCTTGCGCAAATTAAATTCATAGCACCTCCTTCCCTTCTCCTTCCTGATCCAGGCTAGCGGCTGAAAAACTGGGCTATTTGGGACATTCCCATTGAAGTAATCTGCAAAGTCTGCATGTACAGCTTTTATGGAGTCTTCTGTTGGTGCGTATCGCTGCAGGACAACACGGGCGAACTCTGTATGAGTCCAGTGCAGAACCCACGTGCTGTCACTTTCCACTTCTGTGACGTAACCCTTCAGACCATGCAGCAGTCGTGCCACAAATGCATAAGGCACTGGAGAGTATTCAGAAACGGGAATCGTCTGATGATGCAAAACCATCATCTCACGTATGACATGATCATCACGCCCCAAAAGCACCAAAAGCTCCTCCTCAGTCACACCAGAACAGGACAGCGATATGAGCAAAGCCGTGCGTCGCACCAAACACGGCCCATGCTCTCGCTCCAAACTAACAAGGACGCTCACGAAGAGTTTATTCGGATCCGTAGGGATGTTAAGACTCTCTTTTGGTGTAAAGGAACTCCATTTCCTGGTCTCAGCATAGGCTAAATTGAGGTAGAGAGGGGATGGACAGGATAGACAGGACTGGAATAAAAGACTCCGCTGGTTTTCAGTCAGCTGGCAAAAATCTGATGCTAGTCTTGACACCAGTCCTGATGTGATGTCCTCACAGTTAAGGGCCGGTAGGGACAGGACAGTGACCTTAACTTGGGACTGAAAAATAAAAGAAAGAAGCAAGAAACTGACTGCCCTTAAAAAACAATCATTGCTCTGATCATTATTTTCACTATATTTTATATATTTTTAATTTAAAAATAAAATAAAACACATAAAATAAGTCAAAGTCAAGTTTATTTATAAAGCACTTTTAAAAACAACAAGTGTTTACCAAAGTGCTGTACAAGCATACTTAATTTAAAACAATAGACACATAAAAACATAAGACCAAAACAATCATAAAAACATGCTCTCATATGGTGTTAAATGCCAAAGAGTACAGATGCGTTTTAAAATATATATATAAACTTTTAAATGTAATAAAATAAAATAACATAAAACATAAAATAATTTTTTTCTATACAATATTACTACTATTATATACTAGCGATCAAAAGTTTGGGTTTTTTGTTTTTTTGAAAGAATTTAAAAGTTTTATTCATCAAGGACCCATTAAATTCATACGAAGTGACAGCAAAGACATTAATTATGTTACAAAGGTTTTCTGTTAGTGTATATAGACAAAACAGTGTTTCAAATAAATGCTGTTCCTTTTCACATTCTATTCATCAAAGAATCATAAAAAAACATGCACCACAGTTTTCACAAAAAATATTATGCAGCAAAACTGTTTTTAACATTGATAAAAACAACAAATGTTTCTGAGCACCAAATCAGCCAATCAAAATGATTTCTGAAGGGTCATGTGATACTGAAGACTGGAGTAATGATGCTAAAAATTCAGATTTGCCATCACAGGAATAAATTAATTAAATTTTTATATTTTAAAATAGAATGAAAGAGAAAACAATTATTTTAAACTGAAAATATTTTGCAATTTTACTGTATTTTTTTTTTTTAAATACAGCCTTAGTGAGCATAAGAGACTTCAAAAAATTCTAATGACCCCAAACTTTTGAATGGTAGTGACACATCTGCCTACCTGTAGATTATGAGCACATTTAGACTGTGTGCTGGCAGACAGGACAGTGAAGACGTTTGGCAGTAAAGCATTACAAAGCCAGGAAAGGTCAGCCTCATGTTCCTCACTCAGATTATCCAGACCATCCAGCACCAGGGTCAAGGGCCGGTCTCCTGTCACCAGGCCCAACAATGAGCACAGCTCACTAGACAACTCTGACAGTGACTGTGAGGAAAAAACATAGACTGTATTTCATAGTGCAACACTATCTGTGAGACAGTCAAGCAATCTCACAATATCGTGTATCCAATACGGTGTAAAAGACCTTATGAATATTTGATTGACCTTTAAAGTGTTTATGTACCTCAGATATCTCTGTTTTGAGATTATAAATGTTGGCTAACTGCAGACATAGGGTCTGGAGGAGCAGACGTACGTTTCTGCTGTCGGATGTCAGACCTACAAAGCAGATCAGCACTTTGGCATCCCTAAGAATTAAACACAAAATTGTAGATTACGCACCAAATCAGAATATTAGAATGATTTCTGATCATATGACACTGAAGACTGGAGTAATGATACTGAAAATAGCTTCGCCACCACAGGAATAAATTACATTTAAAACAGTTATATTAAATTGTAATAATATCTTTTAAAAATTGTAACAATATTACCATTTTTATTGTGTTTTTGAACAAATAAATGAAAGAGAGTTCTTAAAATGTTTAAATTCATGTTTCCTTTGTTAGCCCACCCAGGTATCCAGCTAGGTATGAGTTGTGCCAGTTTGGCAAGTGTCGTGCTCTTTCCAGACCCCGGCTCCCCCAGTAACAGCACAGCATTCTGGGAAGACGCCGATGCTTCAAGTGCACGCTTCATTTCCATCAGAAAGTCCTGCCTGAATGCATAGCCCTGTGCTCTAACAAGGAAAAAGAAAGAACATTTATGTTCAATTCAAACTAGTCAAATAAAAACTGAACCATGATAGAATCTGTGACTCACAGTGTTTTCCCAAATCTGACATGACGGCGAATCTCTTCTTCAACTCGGAGTCTGGAAACCTCTTTCCTCTGCATGTCGAAAGAGCCTTTAGCCTGACGGACCTGCATAAGTCTGAAGCAACACTTTGAGAAGAACTTGACAGACAGTGAAAAAGTGAGATGAAGAATAGAAGAATGAGTGTGTCGTCTTACTTGTTGAGGGATGCAGTGACGGTGCGCTGGAAGTGTGAGCAGAGCCGTTCCACATAAAACTGATGAGATCTGTTGTGTTTAGCACTCAGACCCTTCCTTCCCCAGCTGACGGTCGTCTCATGGATATTAGTGTGTCTCAGCTTGAAAAGAATTCAAATGCAAGATTTAATTAATCATTTTAACAATGCTTTATTTTGTATTGTGTTCGTGCATCTTTGCAGGATCTGAAATGTCTGCAGACTGGTGTGTGCACTGAGGATGGAGAAGTCAGAATGATTATGCAGTACAATCATGATATTATCAAATATATCTCTGAGAGGATAATGTAATTTATTCCTGTGATGCAAAGCTGAATTTGCATTCTAATATGCTGATTTGGTGCTCATGAAACATTTATTATTATCAATGTTGAAAACAGGTTTCTGCTTTACTTGAAATAGAAATCTTTCTAACATTATGAATGCATTTACTGTCATTTTGATCAATTTAATTCATCTTTGATTAATAGAAGTATTAATTAATTTATTTTTTGAAATTTTATTGACCACAGATATTTGAACAGTACTGTGGCTAGCTAGAGATATCTAGATAGAGAGATACCGACCTTGAGGTGAATGTTGCTTATAAAGCGCTGCTGAGCTTGATGCAAGGTTTGATTGATTTCAGATCTTCCTTTGTGCAGGTCTATAAACTGTGGTGCATATTCATTTTTCAGATTGTACAGAAGGTCAGTGATGATCCTCTTATAACAGTGACTGAACTCCTCTGGAGGCTGCTTTCCTCCAAGACCCTGTTCCACTTCCCAGTCCAGCACTGAAACATACGCAACATTTGTCTTTGTGATTCAATTAGGCTTCTTTACATCCAAGAAAGTCAAGTGCACATATATTCTACATCTGTGATTGACACAAAACTTCCTTATGACTGCAAAACTCATGCCTGTTCTAAGCAGATGGTAGGTGGCTTCTTCTCCAATGGCCTCAGGTCCAGATCGCCACAGTATGTTCCACAGCTTCACACAGGAAGAGCGCCACGCCTTCCTTCCCAGCTTCCTGCGATGCCCATCCCGACTGAGGTAGTCAGGGTGATGTGTGCTAATATGAAATAAACAAAAAAGCCTCTGAATGAAAAACAATAGCATCTGAATTAAATGAAATGAGCTCCAGGGAGATATTCAGAGAGGACCACCATTTCTTTAAATCGGCCAAGTGGACACAGATGTTAAACCAATGCAAAAAATCTTTAAATATCCAAATCCTGGTTGATTATCACTTTCTTTCTTTGATTTTTCCCGACTGAGCCTGGTTTCTCCATTTCTGTCACCGATGGAGTTTTGCTTATTTAACACTGTAAATCTGCTTTGACAAAATCCGTATTGTATGAAGCTCAATATAAATAAAGGTGACTTGACTTCATGGATGAAAAAACACATTTTCCTAAATATCTTTAATGTTTTACAGAAACGACATGAGAGTGATTAAATGATGACAGGATTTGAATATTTCGGTGAACTATTCCTTTAAGAAGCCAGAGGATTGTGTTCCAGCTACAAGAACTAGCTGGAAAACTATGTTGGTTTAAGACCTCTAATTCTAACAACTCTAAAACATAACAACTGCAACCATTCAAGTTGTATTGTGTCCATGGAAATCACTAGTACAACAGTAACAATAGCAGCAATTACTCTATTATTTTCAACTCGTCTAACAAGTAGTTCATAGATATTGATATATGCTCAGTAACTTGTGCTGTTCATATTCAATAAATGGAAATGGAACTGATGAAAAGAAATGTATGTTCTACTATTTTACTCACAAGTAATAGACACAGTACTTCCTCGTTTTTTTTATTCATGTCAAAAAGAAAATACGGCACTTCCCTGACTAAGGTGTATTCTGAGAGTCTGAGAGGAGAGTAAAAAAAATGTTGCTTATTATGTGATATGCAGATTTACGTCACTGAAATATGCACTTACCTTACCGGAAGTAAGCGGTACACAGCAGGAATTGTGTTTTTATCCAGCTTATACCATGTCTGCAAGAGAGTCAAGTCCTGGTCATAGTCCATCCAGCTCCTGGCCAGCTGTATCTCGTCTCCATCTAACGTGGAACTGCTGGAGATGGAGTTCTCGCTCAAGACGGCAGAACTTTGCGAAGGCTCCTTCTCCTCTGACGAACGGGGTTCCTTCTCCAGGGTAAAACTCCCACTGTCACCGGTGTCGATACTGAGCTGAGACTCGTCTGCCATGTCTGACTGCCTCCTAGACACCTTCTTCTTGCTTCTCTCCACAAATTTTAAAATAGCTTCAAAATCTGTTTGGGGAATCGTATTCGGCAGTGACCGTATCTCATGCTTCTGTCCAGTGAACACCTACAAGAAAGGGAAAAAGTCTATGGTATAAATATTGATAAAAATACTAAATTTTTCCCCCTGAGACTCTTGGAATGTAAATGAACTGTGTGCAATTGAACCTACAATAAAAGTTGGCCCCTCAGTCTCCTGACAACGTCTAAGTGTCTCCATGTGCATCTCTGCCAAATCATGATTGTCCGAAACCGGATCTCCGACTCCTGAACGCAGGTCTATCATTCTGAAATCATATCCTCTCTGCTTACAGTGTAGATACAGCCGTGGATACACACTCTCCATCAGTGCACTGCGCTCTGGGACGGTATCTACACACACAACATATGTATAGCTACATTTTAATTTTATTTAAATTATAATTTTAAGTTTGAGGTCAGTAAGATTTTTTTTTAAAGAAATTAAAGTGTTATTAAACTAGGAAACATTAAATTAATCAAAAGTGACAGAAATTAATTATCTGTAGATGATGTGACGCTAAAGACTGAAAATTCAGCTTGGTCATCACAGGAATAAATTACATTTTAAAATATATTCAAAAAGCAAACAGTTATTTTATATAGTAATAATATTTTACAATATTAGAGACTATGAAATCTTGGTTGAGCATAAGAGCCTTCAAAAACATTTGAAAATATTAATATATATGTGTGTGTGTTTCAATAACCTAGCAATCTAGTATGTGTGTTGTTGAGAGAATCTATATCCACCTTACCTTTATATCCACCACACAGATAGATCATGAATCTCCTGTGTTTAAAATGTAATGATGAAATATTGTCATCATGTAGGGTGTTCAGAGAAGAATGACGTTGCAGTCTTGGATCTCTTGCATCTGATCTTTGTTTGTAATCAACATCCGCAGCTCTAAATGGTCCCTCAGACAGAGAGCCCTGGCCCTCCGGGGCCTCGTCCGTACATGAAGACGCATTTTGAACATTTACTGTTCTCTCTTTCTTTTCTTTTTCCTTGTTGTATTCTTTTTCTTCCCTCTCTTTCTCATCTAGTGGCACAAGGCTCTGCAGGAGATCAGGAGGACAGTTTGATGAAACCTGGTCCTTTAACACCAAAGAAGAGTTCATTTATATATGAGGAGGAATCACATCATGGCTGCGTAAATTATATACTTATAATAAATGCTTAAAACATTAACATTTCACACTAACCTTGAACGCAATAGTTTTTGTTTTCTGAAACACTGCAGCTTCTTTCTCCTCAAGAGACGAATTCTGAGTGGTTCCCTTCAAGTGACGCTGATGCAAATGGTACTGGAACAGAGAAAAAGTAATTACTTAACTAATTATTTTCATTTGCACCTTCTTTTGTTGGAATTTCTCAAATTTAGATGATCAAACACAGAAAATACTTAATTAGCTTTTTGACCATTGTGGTGTTTTTTTATATTTGATTTTCATTTTTATTAATATTAATATTTTATCTGTATTTATTTCATTTTTTTCTTTATACATTTTGTTACTTTGCTTATCAAAATATTTTAATATTTTTCTCCTTTATCTTCATACATGTATTTCATTTTCTATTATATTAATTTCAATATGTTTTATTTACTCATTAAGTCTTTCTATAATTGCAATTAATTTTTTACATTTGATTTTCATTTTTTTAAATATTTAATTTATCAGTCTTTATTTCATTACATTTTACAAATGCAATAATTAAAGTGCTATATACATGATTTAAGCCTGATAATCCAAAGCATTTTAAATAAAGAATAATCATTACTTATTCCTTTAATTGTAATTGTACTTCTATTCACTCTTTTTCTTTGTTTTATTATTTCATATTTCAAAAATATTTTTATAGTTCATTCATCTTCATACATGCATTTTCATGCAAATTTATTTTAATTTGTTTTATTTATTTATTAATAATTGTATAAATTAATTGAGTATGATCATTATTTGATTTCCATTATTCATTTTTATATTTTATTAGTCTTTATTTCATTACTTTATCTCTTTCTTGGATATATATATATCCAATAAAGAGCGATAAACATGGTTTAAGCCTGATAATCCTAAGCATTTTAAAACAATATTATGAGAATAGATAGAGAATAGTCAGAACCCAAGATTAGGCTAAAATAGATTCTGAAACATGAGTTATTTTTCCAAACTTACTTTAAGGTGAGCAGTGATTTCCAGCTCTGTTTCCACACTCACTCTGGATAATGGAACACTCTGGTGGCCTAAAATGTTTTTCTGTCACATAATTAAGGAAATCATTCAATATATTAGCACATACATTTTACAACATACAAATATGGGATCTGTTTTCTAAATTGAAATTTGAAATCTCCCAATCCACACCTTCTTCCTGGCGGTTCTGTCCAGGGGCCCGTGATCCCTCAGGCCCTGAGAGAAGAAGAACAGCTCCTGCAGTCTTTGGGCTGTGGTTTGGCCCCTGGTATGGTGATCCTGAACAAGTCATGCATCTTAAATGAGGGAGCAACAAAGTGTGGTACACAAACAGCTCAAATGATTGGCTTCCCCAAGTAACACAATAAGCGTAATTAGCAACACTAAATTAACAGATTGTGTTACAGCTGATGCAAAGTCTTCCACTGCTAAACAAAGAAACTATCACAACTGTAGGCTTGTTAATTAAAAAAAGGACAAACATTAATCAATGAAAACGCTTACCAGTAGGCCTACTGCTGACTTTGCGGGAATCCCATTGGAAATGGGAGGGAGGTTGACAACTTCATTCTCCTGTTTAGTTGTAACACATTCTTATTAAATTTGAATATATCTGTTATATGATTATGCGAGTTGACTTTGGTCTATTTATTTAAATAATTGCACTTTCAATGCTTTTTAATCAAACGTTTAGCTATCAATCATACACACATATAATCCATTTTAAATTTACGTCTTCTGTATTGATAAATACACTTTAAAAGGATCAAATATATTAAATTGAAAATACAATCTTACCGATTTCTGCTTGCTTCTTTTCGGTACAAGTCCATTTTTGTAATATTTCCACATGGTACAAGAGTCCGGACAGCAGGCTTCAAACACTGGAAAAAAGAACTGCTAATAAGTTGTATCCATATTGCTGTCTTTAATGTGTCTTCTTTAAAGTCCGCTTAAGAGATACCAATCCTGAATCCAAGATCGCCTGAGGAGTTGTGAGTTCATTGAGCTGCATTATTCAGCGACGCACAGTCACCGCTAGATGGCGTTCTGTGTGTGTTATATCACACACTGCCATGGGAACCAAATGCTCAAATTTAAATTACTAAATTAATTACAGTAGCTCAAACTGCTGTCAAAATTTCTTTTTCTTTCTTTTATTTACATACTTGACGTTATGTATTTTTTTCTGCATGCATTTTATTTTCTTACATATATTCTTAATTGTAATGATTTTTATATGATTTTCATTTTTCTTGATATTGAGATTTTATTTATAGTTATTTCACTGTTTTCGTTATATATTTAAAAAATATATATATTTCTAAAATAGGCTATTTGTAGTTTTCTCTTTTATCTTTAAACATATCTTATTTTCTATTCTGTTTATTTCAATGTGTTTTATTTATTTAGTCTTTCTTTAATTGTAATTCATTTTTAGTTGATTTTCATTTTTTGTCATTTGAGTTTATATTTTGTCAGTCTTTATTTTATATTTTTTCTTTATAGATTTTTTCTTTGAATTTCTAAAAATTAGAAAATAAAAATGTGTAGTTTTCTCCTTTGTCTTCATACATATATTTTATTTTCTGTTATAGGCTATTTATGTCAATATTTATTTCATTTATTTTTTATATTTTTAAACGTATTGTTATTTTATAAACGGTTTTATTTCAATCATTTATTAATTTTTTTTCTTTATATTTAAATTTCTTTCTTAAAATATAATTCATATATACTTCATATTTCTACTATATAGTACAGATAAGAGAGCTAAACGCGCTGCAAATAGAAAAAAACACCTGAAAATTAAGAAAACAACTTACAACATAACACTTACAACACTTACAAAACAACACACGCGCTGCAAATGCTCACAACACAACCAAATAAAGAAACGCACTGCAAATAAAATTCTTTGTTTGGTTGTGTTGTGAGCATTTGCTGTTTTCTTGATTTGCTGGTGCTTTTTCTATTTGCATGTGTTTTCTGAAGTTGCAGCGCGTTGAGCTCTCTCGGCTACCGTAATATAGTTTTATATTTTTCTTTCTGTTTGTTCTGTTTATTCTTTCATTTTTGAGAATTACGTCTTGTTCTATTTTATTTTTGTTTTATTTTGATTTCTGTAATTGTTTTCAACATTATAGCCTGGTTTCACAGGCAGGGGTTAGATTAAGCCAGGATTAGACCTTAGTTAAATCAGTGGGCTATTTTTAAAAAACAATTACACAAAATTTTTTCACAAAAACAATTTGTGCATCTTGATACAAATCAATGGCACAATGCAAGTTGCTTTTAGTTAGGACTGCTCAACCATGCATTTTACTCGCATATATCCTAAATTGTATTTTCGTTGTCTTGCTCATAGACATCATCACTCTATATGATATCTATGGTCTTGCTCTCTTTCAGTGCTGTACTCAATCAATCTCCCACAATGCTTTGCGGCTTTGTTATTGTGTCGCGCAAACATGGCCGCGCTGTCAGGCAGCTCCTCTGACTGCTGTACACTCAAAAAGACCCTAAACAGGGTAATATCCAACACATCTTCCTCCCCAAGAGCGCGAACCCGCTCGGAGCCGCTGTACCTGATCTCTCTGGAGCGCTACGGCAGGGACGCGGACTTCGCGCTCCGTTTCCCGGACAGCATTTCCATGTCAGACAGTCTGTTTGACGCTACTATCACGGATGGAGACTGTAAGATTCGCGTGTCTCTGGATCCCGCTGTGAACAGACTCATCAGCGTCAACGCGCTCCACTGCGGCTCCGTCGTACGGCATGTGGAGCTCAGCCGCGGGGAAGACAGCGCGTCTTTTCATGTGTGCAGTCTGGAGGTGGACCGACTCTCCGGCGGCGATGCCGCTCTGAGGGCGCTCTCCTCCGTCAATGTGAGGGCCATTCCGTGGATGGCAGCCGAGCCGAGCGCAGGTCCTCTCAGAGCCCGCAGAAGCTCCTATCTGCCGCTGTGGAATAATCACGACTTCTGTGGAGAGATGTGGCGGGACACGGCTCCCTCTGAACCCGACGCGGAGGACTCTGAGGAGGAGATAGATGGTGTGTAAGATGCCTAGGAGGCATTTGAGGGAATCACTTACTTATAAACATATAACTCGGGATGCATAGTTTTCACCTTCCCTCTAAAATACTTAACATTATTGTACTTCTCACACATGAAAAAAAATTGAGCATACGGTTAAAAAACTGAACATGTGACCCTGGACCACAAAACCAGTCATTAGGGTCATTAATTAATTGAGATAAAATAAAGCTGAATAAATAAGCTTTCCATTGATGTATAGTTTGTTAGGTTCGGACAATATTTGGCAGAGATACAACTATTTGAAAATCTGGAGGGTGCAAAAAAAATCTAAATATTGACAAAATCGCATTTAAAGTTGTCCAAAGTCTTTAGCAATGCATATTACTAATCAAAAATTAAGTTTTTATATTTTACGGTAGGAAATTTACAAAATATCTTCATGGACATGATCTTTACTTAATGTTCTAATGATTTTTGGCATAAAAAAAAAAAATTGATAATTTTGACCCATACAATGTATTGTTGACTATTGCTATAAATATACTTGCGACTTAAGACTGGTTTTGTGGTCCAGGGTCACATATTTGAATATTTTAAACAGGTTTTAACATTTTCTAAAAGATTTTAAACGGAAGAAGTGTGGAAAACTTTAGAAAGAAATTGGCATAACAAGATGTTTATTGTGCAGTGGCTTTTAACCTTGAAATATATGGGTCGAATTTACATTCAAACATAAGGGGAATCCAAATAAATAAATAAAATAATCAATTCTATGATGATTTAATCACCCTCAACCTGCATGACTTACTTTTTTTCTGTGGAACACAAATGAAATTCATGCACATGCCTTTGTTTCTGGTGGCAGATATTGGGTCCACGGTTTCCCTCGCAGAAGTACGCAGACATTTCCTGAGTGGATCTCGGCGGTACCGGGGCGCTCTGTGTGTGCGGATTCTTCACAAATCCAGACTGATTTATTATGGGAAAGCAGATCAGAAATGTGAATGTCCTTATAAGGTCAGAGGTCGAATACAAGACATCCTTTTTCATGCAAATATCTGTTAACAGTAGGAACTTGGTCATATGTAATAAAATAAATATTGTTTTAACATTTGTAGTAATTTTTGGAAGAATACAAGTTGATTTGGCAAGAAAGAATCTAATAAGAAGCAGAGATTCAGTATATCAAGATCCTGTGATTTTATTGTGTTGGTCGATATTTGATATTTATTGACTAATATTGTGGGCACTTCTCATTTCAACTATTTAACTTTAACTTCAACTGTTTCCCTCATCTGTATGTCAGTGTAAAATGTTTAATTTTAGTTATGCATCACAAGATTGCTTTGACATTGAATTGAACTTCTTCCATCAATCTGTTTTCCTCAGGCAGAGCTGCAGGTTGGTGATGGCTCATCCAGTGCCTGTGTTGTGCTGTGGAACACAGTCTGTCTGGAATGGTACCGAATCCTTCATCCGGGTCAAGTTGTAAGATTGTGTCGCTACAGAGTTAAGGAGAGTTACAGCAGCCGCACGGGGCAGGAATCAGAGCCACACATTGGTAGAGAGAACATTAAACTCATCCAACATATGAAGTTCAAACGTTTTGTGTACGCCAGATTATGTTTTTGATTTTTAAGTGTTTTATGCTCACCGTGGCTGCATTTATTTGATCAAAAATACAGTAAAATAGTAATATTGTGAAATATTTTTACAGTTTAAAATAAATGTTTTTTTTATTTTAATATATGTTCAAATATAATTTATTTATTTTTCATTAATGTTTTAAAAATGTCTTTTACTGACCCCAAACTTTTGAACTGTATATGAATAAGATAAAAAATATTAGTACATATTTATAACATGGATGTTATTCATACTTATTTAGTTTCATTGTACCTTCTGTTCATCCCTCAGAGATCAGTCTTAATTCCAGGAACCCCACTGCTCAAATAACTATCATCCCCAAGAACCAGATTTCTCCAGACTGGGTTTTACCAGACCTGCCTCATTCATTCATCTGTGGGTATGTGTACAAAATCACAGTTCCAGTATCCTTTAAAGAAATGCACTAAGTGATTGTGGTTTACAGACAGGAGCTTCCAAGTTCTCCACATGGCCACATCTGTGATGTCATTGGTGTTGTGATCTTTGTTGGTCGACCAGAACGTGTCCGGAGGAAAGGTGGGACGTTCGGTACACACTGAAATATGCTCAATATCCATCTTTAGCCAAAAGACTGAAAACCTTTCCCCTTACAGATGGGCAAAGGTCAGAAATGGAGGAGTATCGTTGGCTTCAGCTGGCAGACAGAACATCAGACAAGCCAATCATGATCAAGCTTTTCTCCACGTCACAACCTGACATTCAAAGCCGTATCTATCCAAGTAAGTAGTTTTGTCTCTGTATCATCATTATTATAGACAAACGATCAATTCTTTTTTTTTTTTCTATTCAGTGGCACTGCTTGTCTGCACCAGACTAAAGCTGATCAGAAGAGCAGTTGACAGAGCTACAACTTTTGATTATCTTACCAACACATCGCTGACACAGGTTTACTGCACAGGTAAATAACACACTTAAACACTTTTATAAATCAGACATATCATATACACTACTGTTTAAAATGTTGGGGATCAGTAAGATTTTTTGTTGTTGACACAAGTTATAACCTTTATTCAGCAAGGAAGCATTAAATTGTTTAAAAGTGACAGTAAAGACATTTATGAGGTTACAAAAGATTTCTATTTTAAATAAATGCTGTTTTGAACTTTCTCTTTGTTTTCCACAAAATTATTAAGCAGTACAAACAGTTTTCAGCATTGATGATGATAAGAAGTGTTTCTTGATCAGCAAATCAGCATATTAGAATGATTTCTGAAGGATCACGTGACACTGAAGACTGGACTAATGATGCTGAAAATTCAGCTTTGCATGACAGGAATAAATTCTATTTTAAAATATTATAAAACAGAAAACAAGTATTTTAAATTGTAATTGTATTTTACAATATTACTGTACTTTTGATCACACAAATGCAGCCTGAGCTTAAGAGACGTCTTTTAAGAACATTTTAAAAATCTGTATTAAAGATTTAAAAGAATCCAATGTTATTATTTTCAAACATATACAGGCACAGGGTCTCACCCCGTGATGCCATACAGAGGGATACGGCCCATCCGCCAGTTTCTCCGCTGGCTGAAGCAGGTGGATGAGAGCAGTCTGCTGGAAAGAGCTCTGATTGGAGGATATTTCAGCTACCCACCACTTCCTGTTTCATTACATAACTTCATGGAAAACAGACAAGGTGAGAAGCAGAAAACGATTTGAGAATGTTTCTAGATTTTGCCAGTGTTTATGTAAAAATATATATGTTTTTGAATGGACTAAGCATGGAATAATGCCAGATAATGGCAGCCTGTATTGTTTACTCTGATGAAATTAATTCAGTAGTCAAATGTGTTGCTGTACCAATTCAGGTTTTGATACTTTCACTTAGCACTCTTCCTGTGACTAATTTTAGTGTGTGTTTGCAGGGGAAGCTGGTCTCATCAGTGGAGGAGAGATGAAATTAGAATGTGAGAAGTTAAATTATAGAGAGAAACGGCAGTTTGCTGTTCAGTGTGTCATCACTGCAGCCTGCTACCATCATAGAGAGGTACATTGACAGCAACAAATAACCCACACTATTATACAACCAACAACATCATAATTAATGACCCCAAACTGAACAGTAGTGTAACACCGTGTCTACATCGGACGCGACAGTTGCTGCGCCGCAACAGCTAAAGTCTGTCTTCACTGGATGCGACAAAGCGACCGTTAAAATCATATGAAATTTGTGTCAATACGTCATAAATAGAACACAGCAGCAGTTTTCTGTCGGGGATTTGTCGTATAGCGCCGCGCCGCATCCAGTGTAGACAGCATAATAGGTTCTAATGTATTTCGATGCGCCGCGCAGCTTGCGTCCGGTGTAACTCTTTTTGCTAAATCTCTATTTTCTTTCCTTTTATAGGACAGTGGGCGAACACAGTATTCAGATCTTCCATCAGCTCCACTCAGTCCTAGAGTACGACGGCAAAGAGAGGGGTGTGTGTTATAAGCATGGATAAATTTGTCCAAAAATCATCAAAAAATATCTTGCATCCTACAACATAAGCAGAAGTGTAAATGAGATTCGATAACTTCTGTGGAAGACGACAGCAGCGGTTTTCCTTCACTGTCACTGCATGGAACTGAGCAGCTAAAGCCCTCCTTTTGATTTTTTACGAAGGAAGATCAAAGGAGATCTTTATTTTATTACATTTTCATTTTTGGGTGAACTGTCCTTCAAGTTCATTTATAACTGTTTTTATCACAGGTCTGAACCTCACAGGACACCCGTGAAGCGGAAACTTTTCAGCAGTACTAGTCCTAGAAAGAGGTAAGAATGTTTGGTTTCTGTCCGATTGAGAAAAACTGCTGTTATTGAGTGGAGAATTATAATACTCTCTCTTCAGGCTGGCGCCACCTCTGCAACCACTTGCAACAGAGGATGATGCAGAGAGAGGTGAGAGCCATAAAAATGACTGGATGCATCCTGTACATCATTTCACAGTTAACCAGAAAGCTAATCGGCTAAAGACAGAAATTCTTTGCCAAAAGCAAATTTGCTATGAATTTCCAGAGAAAGATCGTTGTGTCCCTGTGCTCTGCAGATTTTTCCCTGTTTGATGGCGCCATGGAGTTTCTAGTCGGAGAACAGGAAGATGACAGTAATGATGAAGATGAAGACGAAGAGTTCTCGACGCCGCCCACTAGTCCCATGACCTCCCGCCTGGGGCTGACACGTGTTGCCATTGAAACTTTGCCACGGGTTTTCTGTTATGAGCGGCGACACGTCCAGGCTGTTGCCGTGGGGCTGCAGGTTAACACCTTTCACAAGCTCCTCCCACAGAGAGAGCTGGAGTCTTTTAGCTCCGCCTCCTGCTACACTGGCTACTTCACTCTGACAATGAGAGGTGCACATTTAAAACACATACACGAATATGTTTTTTGCATGAAGTTAGAGTGTTAGTCACAGCATGTTTGTAGTATTGTGATCAAATGTTTTTTATTTCTCCACTATAGCTCTGTCAGATGGAGTGATGCTTGATGTTCTTTTTCTGCCTGCTGCCCCGGGAAACTTGCACTGGATGCCCCTCCCCCTTTCGCACAATAACTCCTGGGAGTCTATCCTATCACACGGAGGCTTTTCACCACACGCCCCGCCTCCAAGCCCTGGTAAATATGAAGCAAATGGACTTTTATTTATTCAGAACAAATTTCAGTGCATTCACACATAAATTGTCATATTTTAGTTTATTCGATAATGCTTTCAGCAAATAAAAAAAAATCTCAAGAGTTTTATTCATACTGCATTCTGCTAAAAAAATGCCAGTGTGTTTTTTTGTTTGTTTGTTTTAATTAAGCCTAAGTTAAACCAACTTATTTGTGAGAATTATTTTTATTTAAATTAAAGAAAAATAACAACTACCACTAAAACTTTATTTTATTTCCTGTGAGAATATATTAGCTAAACATTTAAATCTGGTTTCTCTTTCTTCTCCAACAGCTGACTTGATCGCTACTGCAAACCAGTTGACCAATCAAAGACTGCTGTGTGTGTTAGATGCATGTGCATTAGGAGGTGAGAAGATGGAGCTGGTGCTAAACCGTGCATTTCCTTTACGATGACAGAAACATTTTGGAGATGAAAGGATGCACTGATACAAAACATGTTTGTATGAGTTTATACAGCTTTTGTAAACAGAATAACCTTTAATTTGTGTGAATATTTTTACAAATTATTTATTTATTTATGCATAATTTATCAATAAAACATGTTTTTTATTTTATCATTGAGTAAGGCTCCATGTGGTTTACTAACCATGGTAATAAAATTTTACCACACAATCTTGTGTTGATTCATTGAGGGATTGGTCGTGGTGCAGGATCTTCAAAGGTTCAAGACTTTGTCATTTTCATAAACAATCTCGCCTTTGATTATCACATATCTGATGAGCTCCTGATGGCCTCCGAACTGGTAGACCAAATGTTCCCACCTGCAACAGAGGGGAAGAGAACTCAAATTATAACAACCTCCTTATCAAGTCCCATCAAGCACCAGTTATAATCCAAACCTATATCTGAATCTCAGTAACTGATTTTATATGAGTGTTATTTTATCATGTTAATATTTTTAATTAGATTTCATTTGTATATTTTCATTTTTCACTAATTTTAGTTTTGGTTTTAGTAATTTTGTTGTGTTTTGTCATTGTTATTCATATTTTTAACGTAGTACTTAAAGTTGAACTAAACAAAATTGAGAAATGTTGACTTGGCCACTAGCTGAAATTTACATTTACATTTATGCATTTAGCAGACGCTAAAAGCGACTTACAGTGCATTCAGGCTATACATGTTTTTCATCAGTATGTGTGTTCCCTGGGAATTGAACCCACGACCTTTTGCGTTGCTAACACAATGCTCTACCACTGAGCCACAGGAAATAACCCTGTTTATATATGTATATATGAGAGCAGTTGCCCTCATAGATCTCTAGGTATTGTGTGGATATGATCTAACCGTGGTGCATTGATGATCACAAGGTCCCCCTGTTTCCCGATTTCAAGCGACCCATGTGTATGTGAACGGTTGAGAGCGTAGGCGGCATTTATAGTACTTGCAGCCAAAGCTTCAGGCATAGACATCTTCATCAGCACACAGGCCAAGTGCATCACCATAGGCTAATAAGCAGACAAAATAGAATGAAATGAAGTGGTCACATTAAATTTCTTCTGATAACTTTTGTTCAAAAAAGTTTTGAGTCTTATGGTCACCATTGAGCAGCAGTAGGCATTGGGGTTGAAGTCACTGCCAAGGGCCACTATGACTCCAGCATCAAGCATATCTCTTGCACGTGGTGGAGACAGCCTTCAACAGAGACAAGGAGAATCAAATCCCTGATTTCTTGAAATTATTTTATGGAAAACATCAACATTGAAGTTATTTACCTTAATATATAAGCAGTGGTGGGCAGGAGGACCGCCGATGTTTTAGCTTTTGCCATTGCAGCAATTCCATCGTCTGTCACTTCTTCTAAATGGCTGATGGCTAAAGCGCCAAGTTCTGCCCCAAGCTGTTAGACAGGTGGAGAAAGAAGAGACACAGATGATGCAAGAAACAAGACAATTTCAGCGTTCAAGCATATGTGTGCAAGAAAGTATGTGAGTATGCATGCTTACATGTGCCGAGTTCATGGGATGGAGTTCATCGCCATGAAAGTTGATGTTGAGGCCCATATCTTTGCCAGCCTTGAGTATGCAACGTGTTGAGTTCAGATCAAACACACCTTTTTCACAAAATACATCAATGTTGTCCACCTGCAGTTCACCTGAAGCAATTTGCATTTTTATCTTGGGCAACTGCACTGCCACAATGTCCTGAGTGGCTTCCTCCATAGTTTTACCTCTGAGAAAATAGATGTTAAACAAATTAAGAGTTGTTTACTGTTTAAACATTTGGGGTTGGTCTGCATTTATTTAATCAAAAATACACCCAAAAAATGAATAGCGTTTGTTATAGAGACTATGTACTTGGGTACTGCATGGGCTCCGCAGTATGTTGCTGATATCCCGATTGGCAGTGAGATTCTGGCTGAATTGATCACCCTCAGCATCTTGAGTTCAGTGTCCAGCTCAAGCCCATATCCGCTCTTACACTCCACCAGCGTGGTTCCAGCTTTCATCATGCGCTCCAGACGGCTCTTTAACCCATCTAATAGTTGTCGTTCGGTTGCTGAGCGAGTATGTGTCACTGTGAAATGGATTCCACCTCCTGCTTCATGCACTTCCATATATGTGGCACCGGCCAGCTGTACACACACAACAGGGCACAACGATAATGCTTCATTACTTGTATTAAGATGCTTTGATGTTAAGATACTTGTTCAGATAACATCTCTGACACAAAGACTTAAAGATATTTTCATATAATATAAAATGCAAGAGTAAAAACAGATGAAATAAAATGAGAGCAAAACCTTCATGGCAAACTCGTGCACTCTGTCTCCGGCCCATACTGGATGTGTGTGTGCATCGACTAGGCCTGAAACATTAGGTTAAGATTCTTTAAACTTTTTTTTTTTAAAGGAATTGTCAATAGAAACGGTGGTAGATGTAACACTTACCAGGGATAACACACATGCCAGATGCATCCAGAACATTGTCAAACTTTGCTCCTTTGAATTGAGACTCAATGATGTCTGCTGGTCCAACAGCTTTAATTAGTCCATCACTACACACACACACACACACACACACACACACATTGTGTTTCCAAGTTTTGTGGGGATATCCCAAAGGTGTAATGGTTTTTATACTGTACAAACAATTTTCTATCACCTACACTAACCCTACACCTAAACCTACCCCTCTGTGTAGTGTTAAATACTGTTTTTGACAGTGTTGATAACATTTCTGACAGATAATATCATGATATTCCCTTACCGAATGTCGTATCCTGTCAGCAATAACCTGTCCATAGGCTTTGAACATTTCACATGAAATTCTGTCAGTGTGGGGGAGCTGTTGAACGCGCAAGAAAAATATGTAACTAATTTAATGTTTAGATTTTTTTTTTAAGTATCCAGTGGATGACAAGAAGAATCTGGAGGGGCACAAGGAGAATCTGGGGAGGCATTGCCCCCCCTAGCCCCCCTTAGACCCAGTGTTCTGTCGATTTGTGCTACCCTGTCAGATTTTGCTACCTCCCATTAAAACAGCAGGTTGTACAATTCGACAACGAAAAATGCTACCTGTCAAATTATGATTTATTAATGTCTACACCTACCACAACCCTAAACCTACCCTTACAGTAATGCAAATACAGTAATTATGTGTTATATTGGCGGTTGTGGCTAGAAGGGATACAGCTACCGGAAACCAACAATAAATAATGTTTTCTACCTATTAGATTGTGTTTTATTAATGTCTACACCTACCCCAACCCTAAACCTACCCTAAACATAAATTTACTATAAAAAATAGCTCATTAAAATTGTTTACAAAGATACAATAACTTTTACATAGCCTAGATCATGAGCGTTTTCCTCACAATAAATAAGTGAAGACTTACTGTCCAATCAGCACACTGCCTTTCTCAACGACAGCCAGCGTCTGCATCCCATCTCTGGTGAGATACTGTTCACCATTTCTACAAACTAACACCACTTGTGTTGCATTCTTGACTAAAAGTCTGAAACTGCTCGCAGACATTGTTAGGTTAACTTTGGTGCAAGTCATTCAGAGAAGAGCTCAGGCATAAAAGAATGGGTAAATATTTAGCGAAGCCAAAATTGGGTAACTGGACGAAGGTCGGAAGGGAAACCAGTAACTGAATTACCAATGATCAGTGAGGAGCTTATCTTCAGCTGATTTATGTGAGGTAAACAAACGGCGTTGTGAAAAGGTAAAAAGAAACGTATTTCTAAAATATGAACGACAGAGACGAGTTTCTCTGCTTTTATATTTTGTTTCATCGTTAAATCTGTGAAAATGCCACACTTTATCACAAAAATCCGCCGACAATGTAACATTTGTTTTCAAACAACCATGAAGCAGGTTTGTACACGTCCTTAAACCTTCATAACTCGTATAAAACATTTTAAAAAAATCCTTCTCTTGTCTGTGTAATTTTCCAGAACAAATCTGTCAAAAGCCAGATGTATAAGTTTACTTAAAGTGGCTGGAGTGACTACTGGGGAAAATAATATGATTGTAGGTTAATACCAGACTATATAGGCTACATAAATATTTAAACTATTAAAACACATACAGTATAACTTAGTTAAAATTGTAATTGCCTTCAAATTGATCATGTAGAAAATAATGTTGAATGCATGCTTACAGTGAACTTCAACATTCATGAACCACTTTACTAATGTGACCTGTTATCAAGTGAACCTGATATTCAGTGTCAACTAGAAAGACACAAGAAGGGACTTCATTCTGTCCATCTGCAATTGGTATTACCAGAGACTGTATATGGTATTATATTTCAGAATTAGTGCTGGAACGCAAAATCTTATTGTTAAAGACAAACAGTATTTTTCTTTGGAATATCATGCACTTATGAATTGTTGCATTAAGTAAGTAGAGTCAATTCATTTTGACTTCAAATATTACAGTCAAAGAAATGACAACAAAAACATACAAACAGCACAATTTATTTGTCATTGTGCCACCAATAACTTTTACAGTGTAAAAAATAACTAACAATTTTACAAAGAAAAGAGACACAGCTTCACATAAAACTGAGACAAACTGTAAAATAACCAATAAATCATCCAATCCGTTCAGAAAAAAAATCAATTCACTCTTCATTCTCTCATCTCGCCATCTTCTTCCTCTTCTTCTACTCCTCTTATGTACAAAACATTATTACACCTGCAGAAAAGGAAACAAAATTATTACTATTTAATACAAACTATGCATTTTTTGTTATTATGGATTAAAAAAAAAAAAAAAAGTTAAATCCAAAACCTTACCTGATGAGCACCTCACCAAGATGACCCGCTAATGCTCCATCCACATACTCTTCTGTGTTTGCCAGCTAGATATAGTAGCGAAAAAGCTCAATTAACCCAAATGGAATACTTACAACATTCAGCTTAATCTATACCAATCAAAATAAACTCAGATGTGAGCATTGCTCTAAATAACACTGGATTTTGTGCATTTTGTGACCTGCTAGTTTGGTATTGATATTGTATGTAGCAGATAAAAACACCAGCATCAATGACTGATGGATTTATTAACATGAATTATAATCAGACATACCTGCATGTTCATGTAGCCGTCCACGGACACCAGGTAGCCCTTGTACTCCATACCCCACTTCAGCTTCACCATCACAGGCTTTCCCGTGAGACCGTTCAGAAAGGGCTTGGGGTTCAGCGGTAAACTCTGCAGAAAAGAGTTCAGTGTTAGATTTTAAGTTTGAAAAAAAATTGGCATTTCATACAATTTGGAACCAATCCTAAAGTATTCTAATGGGAATTCTTTATAGAATTCCAACATGAAACAACTATGATAGAACTTTTCTATCATAGTCCCAAATAAGATGGGAAAGGGTAACTTAACATGCTCTGAGCGCGTTAACATGTTTCTGTGGAATCTCACAAGGAACTAATATGTGACCCTGGACCACAAAACCAGTCTTCAGTCGCTGGGGTATATTTGTAGCAATAGCCAAAAATACATTGTATGGGTCAAAATGATACATTTTTCTCTTATGCCAAAAATTATTAGGATATTAAATAAAGATCATGTTCCATGAAGACATTTTGTAAATTTCTTACCGTAAATATATCAACTTCATTTTTGATTAGTAATATGCATTGCTAAGAACTTCATTTGGACGACTTTAAAGGCGATTTTCTCAATATTTTGATTTTTTTGCACCCTCAGATTCCAGATTTTCAAATAGTTGTATCTCGACCAGATTTTATCCTATCCTAACAAACCATGTATCAATGGAAAGCTTATTTATTCAGCTTTGAGATGATGTGTAAATCTCAAATTCACACTTAAGACTGGTTTTGTGGTCCAGGGTCACATATCCCAAAAAATTCCAAGGAGAAAGACATTACTGCAAAAAAAATAAAAATAAAAATTGCAGGCTATATAACGTTACAATATCATTTTGTTCTCAAGCGAATACATAAATCTCATTAGAAACTTTAGTTAACCGTCTTATAGTATTCTTGTTGGATTCCACTGAATTAACTTAGTTGCGAAATGAACAGAGAAATACAACACAAATACCTTTAAGATTTTGTCACAAGGAAAGCAAGCTAGCTTTTTATACAGAGAGCATTTTAAACACTATCTAGGGAGGCAGCTGACTAGGTTGCAACATAGCAAGTGGAAACATTGATCATACGAGCTCAGTGTTATTAACAAAACATTGATCACTACTGAAAACAACGTCCGCTCTACGTTCCAGATGCTAACATGCAGCCGCATTCTCAGCTCATTCATGAATGAAATCCACCTCGCTCTTTTACAAAACCTCAAATATTAACCCAAAAGGAAAAGATTCTGTAGAACTTACCATGACCGTACAGCTAAAGTAGTATCAAGGAAGAAAAAACTGTTTATTTAAATAGCATAGGCTGCTATAGCACACTCGCACGCCTTGCCGCCGAATGAGGGAAGGACTACGAGCGCACTTTGACCGCACGCCGAGAGAGAAGAGCGCGTCTGAGCACAGCGCCACACGCAGCACTGGCGGGTAATAGCACCATATGAGCACAATGGTCAGATGGTAGTCTGGAATGAAATAGAATGCATTTACTATTTTGTATAATTAATTACGTGCATTTCTCAATACCTACACGTAAGTAAGTAAATAAATAAATAAAATGCATGCAATTATCCTAGGTCTTGCACAGTTGATTCGGCTTCTATCTAAAGACTTTTCCAGGAGGTTTTTGCATTTCATTACCATTTATTCAAAAGAGGCCATATTTGAAATGTCTACATGGCTGACAGGATGGATTAGATATGCCAAGAGATTATTTTCCAGGTCTATTGCCTGAAAGGAGGTAGAACGATATAGACAGAATCTATTAGTTTACTGTATCACGTGTACCTGTTAAAGGTTCTTTATGGAACCATTTAGACAAGAAGGTTCTTCTATGGCATCGTGAAGCACCTTTATTTTTAAGAGTGTAAACGAGTTTTAAATAAAAATGAGTTATATGAATTGCTCCAGAGATGTTTTGGGTGCTTTGTGAATGAATCAAAGCTTAGCAAAGCTGCCTGAAAGCCCACACTAGCGGATTAGAAAGGAAATCTTTTGCAGATCCGCATTCCAGACAAGTATTTTTTCAATATTTCAGAAAGTGACTGGTCTTTCATCCTTTACTACCTTCCTGTTGACCAATCTTAAAACTCAGCCTTTCCGCCTTCACCAAATCAATATACACTCTTCTCTTTTCCTGTCAGCTGATTTCACATTATTTAAATCTCGAAATATCCTTATGCTTTGATTTCAGTTACAGTAGGAATCATAATTTGGAACCAGTCCTAATGAGCGCCATCCAAGAATCCAATAAGATCTTTTGATAAACTGAGAAAAGAACAATGTGAAACATAGAATGCAGAATGAAACAATGTCATCAGAATGTTAAATGAAACAGTATTTATCACGGTCTACAATTACAGAATGCAGAATTACATATTTTCTTTATTAATTAGCTTTTGCTAATTAAAATACATTTGAATGATCATTTAAATTATGTGTGTTAACCTCAAATGACAGCTTACATATAAAACATGATATTTAATCTTGCCTATATATATAAAGAACTCAGTAATATATGTATGTTTACATGCTCATGCACTACAAATCATCCTGCACTGTTCCCCAGCCAGCTGCTTGAACTCAATGTTTCTCCTTGCACATGTACAGTATTTATCTGAAGCATTCGTATAGTTTGTATAGTTTGTATTTTTTAGTTTGTATAGGTACTTTTTATAGATAGTATATTTATAGTCAAAATCTATCAGTAGGATAGTTGTGTATAGGTTTATATTATATTACTCCATTGTTGTATGCCTGTATTTATGTAGCACCGTGGTCCTGTGAGGCACGACATTTCGTTCCACTGTATGCCCCCGCATGTGGCGGAATGACAATAAAGCTCAACTTGACTTGACTTGACTTGACTATATATGCCGTTTGAAATTTTCTTCTAAAATGAGCAGTTTTATCAGGCTCAGTAATTTCACTACATTGCCATTAAAGTGAAATAACAACATATATAAGAGCCTGAGAAAAATACTAATTTTAGAAGAAAATTTCAGACGGCACTTTCTTGTCATTTTCAAGGTATTTTTTAACCTATACTCTTAAAAATAAAGGTTCTTTATTGGCATTGATGGTTTCATGTGAAACCTTTCCATTCTAAGAAATGTTCTAGGCTATATAGTTGGAAAATGGTCTTTAAATTAGATTGCGCTCTTCAGATTGTTCTTTACAGTAAGAAAAAAATAAAATAAAATTAAGAACTGTTCACTGAAATGTCATTTGAGGAACCAAAAAATTATTATTCTAAGACATTGCTGCAAAACCCCCCTTTTGGAACCTTTATTTTTATAAAGTATTATGCATAAACTATTATATTGGGCATTAAGATAAACTTCCACGTAATATTAAATAGTTTAATATAAAATTAGTGAAAACAATGATCAAAGATAACTTAAAAAAGTCTACAGTTAGCCTAATTAATAATTTAACTCAGTAGAAAGTGTCCAATTAGAAAGAGAGAGAGTACATCCTGCCAAGATCTGACGATGAATGACTCAGATGACTCATGCCAGGAATGCTCCATTAAATCGAGAAAAATGCTGGGAGAAGGGGCGTGGCTTGTGTTCTTCAAAGCTCCTGTCACTCAGAGGGGCTCCAGATTCCAGCTCAGGTGTTCCAGAGCAGCACGCGCAGCCCCACGAGCCGCGCTCAGAGCAAAACACACGCATAGCTCACTTCTACACGAGCAGCGCGGCCGGGGACAGAAGTGACTCTGACAGACGCTTATTTGAGGTTACATACTAAATGGCGTTGTCGCGCGAGAGTTGTGTCCTATTTCAGCTGAACAGTTTCTGTTTGTTATGGGAGCAGATCACCTCCGCTCAGCGTTTGCGCACCTGGCCAACCCACGCCAATGAAGTCGTGCTCCTACATGCAATCTGAAAGGCTCTGGAGCGGAATCAGGTTCCCGTGCGTATTGTGGATTAAAACCCCTCGCGGGGTTTGATACGTGTAATTTGGGGCTTTTTTTTTTGTGTTTGTTTTTTCTTCCTGGATTGACTAATATGGAGCTGCCAGGGAGATGTGTGTTGTTCGCAGCGCTCCTGATGAGCGTTCCTCACCCCGTGCGTTCAGGTCAGTGTTTCACGCATGTAAACTATTCACCCAGCAGGTGCGATCAAAACAAGTTATCTGGTTGTCAACCGAACAGAGAGACTCGTGGTGTCTGACGAACTGATTGATTGGAGAGAAAAAGATGGGGATGATTTGAATATGCAAAACAAAACAAAACTTTGCATATGCATATACACACCCAACATCCAGATGTTGATTAATCCAACCAAAACATAAAGGTAATTTTCGGGCGCAGTATGTCAATCTCGTGGAACCCAAATCGTAATTTTGTTTAACAACACGCATAGCTAAACGTATCTAAAATATATCAATATCTAAAAGTTTTTAAAACTGGACCCCCAAAAATGTGAGGTAGATCTATAGGCTAATGAAGTCATACTCATAAACAGTGTGCAGATTACTTGGTAGTCAATAAAATTTTAGTTAGTAACATAATGGATTACACATATTAGGTAATGTATTCAAATTACTTTCGGATTGCTTTTGACCAAATTCATAAGAAAATATTTTCCAATCTTTGTTTTCAACATCATGAAGTGCATAAAACTTTAACCAACTTGGGTTTTGCAAGCTGGAGTTCCTGAAAGAAAGTGTTTGTGAAGTGATGAAAAGCTAATAATTAATTAAATCATAAAAATGTCAAATTAAAGTTGTTTTGGCCTCTCCATTCTGTGTAATTATATTCACCTGACTGGCTGGTGTGTGCAGTTCCATAACACTGGATGTAGGATTTTTTTAGAAAAGATCATTTACGAGAGAAAAAAAGAAGAATTAGAGTGAATCAATAAATTTTGAGTAATTTACTGCCATTGTGTAGGCTAAATAATACTCATGTAATCTATAAAAAGAAATCTGATTATTATCACTCTAAAATGTAATCTCGTTAATAGTACTTAGTGTTTGGAATCTGATTATGTAATCCAGACTAGTGTAACTGGTCACAGATACTTGTTGACATGCTACTTAAAACTTAAAGAGTCTTAGACTTTTTCCTGTAGTGTCCAAATGCTTTTTGGAACAACTGTATCTTCTAGTCTGTGTCTGTTGGAATGTGCATTATTTTACGTTCAGTCAATTTGTTTGTGTATGTGTTGTATTTTACAAATGTTTTATTTGCTTATACCAGGATGTGAGAATCGGGTGTGTAATCCACGCATGGGGAACCTGGCAGTTGGGCGTCCTGTACAGACAATTTCCCAGTGTGGCTCGTCCTCTCCAGAACACTACTGTAGGCCTGTCTACAAAATGAATAGGTGTTTGTTGCATTGTGAGGTGTGTGATGCTTCAGTACTGCACCGCGCACACCCACCTGCATCCATGACAGACTCACCCTTCAAACACCCACCGACCTGGTGGCAGTCCGCTCAGGGTGTTTCCATCGAAACTCTACAGCTGGATTTGGAGGTGGAATTTTACTTCACCCACCTCATTATCATATTTCGGTCACCACGCCCTGCTGCCATGGCGATAGAGCGCTCCCAGGACTTTGGGCGCACATGGAGTGCTCTGATGCTGTATGCACACAACTGCAGTGAAGTATTCAGCCTGGTGGATGGACAGAGCTGCACTCAGAAATACTCCACAGCAGAGCCTTGCAGCAATGGAGAGGTGAGTGTGCTTACAGTATCTCATGTTTCAGAGGAGATGCATTTTTGCGTGAATAATTAGGTTCTTCTTAAAGGATTAGTTCACCCAGAAATGAACATTTGCTGAATTTACTCTCAGGCCATCCAAGATGTAGATGAGTTTGTTTCCTCATCAGAACAGATTTTGAGAAATTTAGCAGTACATCACTTGCTCACTATTGGATCCTCTGCAGTGAATGGGTGCCGTCAGAATGAGAGTCCAAACAGCTGATAAAAACATATTTCTCTCCCGTTTCAGATGAGACGACTTTTTCAGTGGAGAAAACAGTTAAATAACCTGATGTTTTTTCACTTATAAATATGTTAACCGATTGACTGTAATTGTGTGAATTATGTTTTTTTGTTACTTGGTGGTTTTGTTTTTAATTATCAGCTGTTTGAACTCTCATTCTGATGGCACCCATTCACTGCAGAGGAGCCTTTGTTGAGCAAGTGCTGTAATGCCAAATTTATCCTAATCTGTTCAGGTGAAGAAATATACTCGTCTACATGTAAATTTTCATTTTGGTGCAAACTAGAAAAAACATTTAAATGAGGTTAAACCATGAAAGTCATTTTTGACTTTTCAAATACATTTTTATTAGCTTGACTGCGTTGTTGCATAATTCTTTAGCTTTTATAGTCTTTAATTCCAAGTACTAATAAATAGTAGTTTGAAATGTTTTAATGAAAACATTAAGCTCTTTACAAAATAAATTAGTGTTGTTGTTGTTGTTTTTTTTTAAATATGTATTTGTGCATGAGTAGGTCATTTACCGTGCTCTGTCACCCTGGGACAAACTGGATCCGTACAGCATTGATGCCCGAGCCCACCTTGGCATCACTAACATACGGATACGTCTGCTTCAGCCACAGTCCTGCTTCTGTCAACAAAAACTTCCTGATTCCAACGTGCTCACAGCCCACTATGCCATCTATGACCTCATTTTAAAGGGAGGCTGTTTGTGCCATGGACATGCAGACCAGTGTGTGGCTGCTGGTGATCAACAGATCACACGCCCTCCTGTTAAACACATGGTAAGTGTATAATTGTAATACAGAGTCATCCTTTTTTGGGCCTGTACCGTATACTTACAGAGCATGGTATGAAACAGTCCTAAGATTTAGTGTAAACTCTTGATGTCATCTACATGGTGTTTTAAACCTGTATGACTTTCTTTTTTCCTAAACCCAAAAGAATGAAGAATTTTTTTTTTCCATACAACAAAAGTCATTGGGATCCAGTGTTATTTTAGTATTTATATACTATTTTAGTATTTGTTAATATTTTTTTATTAACTTATTTTTATATTTTAAATTTTGCTTTTAATTTTAGTTTAAATTTCAATAATTTTATGTGTATATATTATTTTTATTATGTTTAGTGTTTTTTAACATTTATAATTAGCTTAATTAATTTAGTTTAATAATTTTAGAACTTTAGGCTATGTTTACACTAGTGCGTTTTCGTTTTAAAACACACACTGTTTTGCTACGGTTACGCCTGTCGTTTACACTACTCCTGCGTTTTCAACCCTCAAACGCAGTGAAAACGCCAGTGTAGACGAAGATCGTTTTCATTTTAAAATGCCGTTTTAAAACGCACTAGTGTAAACAGGGCCTTAGTTTCAACTTATTTTAAGTTAGTTGCCAAGATAACATTCTCATTCTCATTCTAATTCTCATTAAAGTTGACATTTTTGCCTATTGTTTATTAAAAAAAAATTTCTGCTTTATTCAAATGATCAAAAATTATTTTTAATAGTTTGAGTTTTAATTAAACATTACCAACACAGTTTTGGACCCCATTGACTTTCATTATATGGGCAAAAACTGTTTCTGCTCTACTGAAGAAAGAAAATCATGACATGAGGGTGAATAGCCAATGCAGCAAATACAGATTTCGTCTCTGTAAAGGAGAACAATGGCAATGTAAGACAAAAACGGCAAACAACTTTGCATTATTTGCGGTTATCAACATTCCCAGAAAACATGTTTCCCGTATGATTATATAAACAGTTCCCCCTTTCCATTTTATGTCTTTCACTCTTTCGTTCTCTTTCCCCTCTCACTCTCACTGTCTTTGTTTCAGATTATATAAGCCGTGTGTTTGCTGTTCATTTGGCTCTATCTCTGCGGAGAGATAAAACTGATAGCAACTGAAGGATAAAAAGGCAAAGTCAGGCAGAAAAACAACGGAGGCAGGAATACTGATAAGCAGAGAGACGAAAACGAGGGGCTGCATTGCTTGTCCCCTTTTGCTAATTGAGTTGTTGTTTGCATGCTGTGATCAGACAATAACAGCAATTAGTCTCACTCGCTCAAACACACACACATCAGCTCGTTGCTCTCTTATCAAAGGTTAAACCGTTTGATCTAGAAGCCCAGACAAAACACACACCCCGTGCCAATCGACAAGCATGCACACAGACATACATGCTATCCACCCAGACATGCAGACAAACACGGTCGTACTGACATGCTTTGTCCATCCACACTCATAATAGGAACACGTGCTCACACGCAACCCTTGTGTGCCCCTGCAGGAATGTTTTGGTTAGCAGGGAGAGTATGTGCGTCTGAGTGCGTTTCCTCCCATATTATGATGATAAACATGTGAAAGTGTTTCAGATGCCAAGTGAATGGAGCGCTGCCAGTCCCCCCCCCCCTCCCTCTGAAGCGCTAATTTGTCCTTCTCTTTCTCTCCTGAAGTATTTTAAAAATTCTTCTTTCACTTGTTTGTTTTCATTCCATATTGGAGAGTGACCGATAATAATTATCTGTGCTTCTCGATGGAGGGCTGAGTCTGGGATATTAGCATTAGGTAATCATGGACATTGAAGGTGAGGAGGATGTTTTTATACAGGACTGTTGAGCGAGAGATTGAGCACATAACTCCGAGATGTAGGAGGGGGAATGATTGACTGTAGCAAATGAAAAGAATTGGGGCTCTTTTCAAATCTCTAATCAGTGATCGAGCGATAGTAAGATGGATGGCTTTAGACTAGAGATCATAAAAATCCACTATAATTACTCTACCGTGCCAAAGTTTGGGGAAAAATTTTGAAGCTGAAGGTAATTGTGATGTTTTATGTTGCTGCATCTCGCAGTTGCGAGACATGAGATCAGAATTGCGCCATATAAACTGTGATCTATAGATAAGAAAAGTCAGAAATGTGAGAGTCACAATTACGTATTAAAATAAACTGAATTGTGAGATGTAAAAAAAAAAAAAAAGAAACTCTTAGTTTGTCTCATAATTCTGAATTTTAATCAAAAAAAGTCACTTCTGTAGAAGTTTATGCTCAAGGATGAATTTATTTAATCAAAAATACAGTAATTTTGTGAAATATACACTTTGAAAAAACAGTTTTCTATTTGAATATAAAGTGTAATTTATTCCTGTGATGGCACATCTGATTTTTCAGCATCATTACCCCAGTCTTCAGTGTCGCATGATCCTTCAGAAATCATTCTTATTTGGTGCTCAAGAAACTTTTTTTTTTAATGTTAAAAACAGCACTGCTTAATATTTTCATGGAAACCCTGAGACTTTAATTTAATAGAAATTTCAAAAGAACAGCATTTATTAGAAACGGATTAAAAAAAAAAAAAAAAACAATATTGAAGTCCTTTCTGTCATTTTTAATCGGTTTAATCTAAAACTATTAATAAAAACTACTGACCCCGGACCTTTGAATGATAAAGTTAACGGTAACCCAGTGAATCTAATAATCAATTGAAGTAATGTGAGGTCCGTTGAAGGAAAACAAAACAAAAACTAGGTTAGGTTCTCGTAAGAAAACAAAAAGGTATTGGGAGTTGGCCCATCCTGTTTGGTTTATATAGTTTGGCAAAGTATGCGGTATGTTAACATATTTGGCACTAGAATGAACACACTTGATGCTGGAGCATGTTGAAGATCGGCTTAGTAAATCTCTGATTGAAGATTTTTAACAAGCCTTTGAACTGAGTTCTGCTAAGGTGAAGGTGTAACAATGTGTCATTGTATTGTCAGTTGTGTTTTCTGGCCTCTGCCACAGGTGCACGGTAAATGTGTGTGTCGGCATCACACGGCTGGGGATCATTGTGAACGGTGTGATCGCCTCTACAACGACCGACCATGGCAGCCAGCTAACGGTTTAACTGGAGAAGCTCATCAGTGTGTTAGTAAGTTTCAGTTCATATGTAAAACCAAGTTCTGACGTGGACATAACAACACTGAATGTGGAATGTGTGACTGTTTGATGCTGTGAAATTGGTACTGGAAAAAGTTAAGAGCTGACCAGTCTCTATGATATTCTGGTCCTTGGGTCTGCAAGATTTTTGAATGATTTTGGAAGAAATAACAAGAGTTCTGTGACAAATCATGACTTGACCAAAACCAGCCCATTACGTAAATTTAAAATGTGGATTTTAGAGTCCAATAGTTATTGGAAGCATTCGGAATTTGAGCTGCAGTTGGAATTTTGTTGGTTGGTCAAAAACCTTTAGATTATCATCTAATTTGTCAAATATTTCAAACTACAGACCATAGAATAAAAAGTCAGCCACAGCAGTTGAAAGTTGCCCAGTTTTGCAGGATAACCACAGACCTGGCAACCAATTTGTCAGAAAAAACCTGATGATCTGTAAGTTGATTATCATTTGCAATAACCCAATATTTGTGTATTCGTTGTGTAGAGTGTAAGTGTAACGGCCACGCAGAGAGCTGTCACTTTGACAGAACTGTATGGCTTCGCTCGGGTCAGCGGAGTGGAGGTGTGTGTGACTGCCTTCACAACACCAGCGGCCGTCACTGCCAACACTGCCAGAGCGGCTTCTACAGAGACCCAGAGAGACCCTTGACTGCCCCGGATTCCTGCAGACGTAAGACACAATCATGCATCACTCACAACTGTTGTGTAAACAAGCATTCGAATGCCTGATCAACATGGGCTCATTTATACGGTATTCAGTTAAACTACAACAAAACAGCTGTCAAAGTGTGAAAAAATTGGAAGCGGTGTTCCTTATACTTGGTCATATTTTTTTGTATGTGTTTATGTCTTGGACTAAGATGAAAGCCATTAATCTCAGATTTTGAAAAGCTGCTTAAAATGGCATGTGGAGTATCTGTGATTTCCCTGCTGTACACTTCCGTTCCTGATCTCCATCTTTCTTAAGCGTGTGCATGAAAATGTGTGTGAGTTTTTGAGTATCTGTTTACGTGTACAGCTTGACCTAGATGATGTCAAAATTCAGGAACTCACCAGATCAGCAAACATGTCCGATGTTGTAGCGCACACACGCGTGCACACATTGAGGGGATGTTTGGTATTGAATGTTGTTGCTGCTCGGAATGCTAATGGCTCTTACGGCGAGTTGGGACATGTGGAGTAACAAGAACAGTGATGGGATCTCAGGATGAGTGTAACACACGCGCTTATTGTGTGTGTGGAGGCAGACAGGTTAATCATCAGATGACATGGGCTCATAATAATTGACTGCGTATGCAAAACATCAGTCTGGTCTGGACAGCTTTGTGTCTTTCTATTCATTGAGAAACTCATTATATAGCACAAAACATTACATTTGTTCAGAGCCTCAGAAAGGACCACTAATATATTTTGATCTGATGTGTGATTTGAGTAACACTCTTCCTTTCTGAATTGCAGCTTGCGTGTGTAATCGTGCTGGTTCCACATACTGTAACCCTGATAATGGAGACTGCGTCTGTAAGCCGGGGGTGGCTGGACCACACTGTGACCAGTGCATGCTGGGATACTGGGGTATCGATGAATATGGTTGCAAGCCCTGCCAGTGTGCTGGTGATTGTGACCTTTACACAGGAGACTGTATGATTAGGTGATTATGAACCTTTTTGCTGCTTGTTTAATATTTTTTTTTTTTTTATATATTATTGTTGTTTAATATGTCTTTACTGTCATTTTCATCTTATGCATGAGACTACAAGGAATTTCAGAATTGACGGTTGTTATTGTTAACTTAAACTACAAAAAAAATAAAAAAATAAAATAACACATTTTTGACAATCTTCGATAATTGAAATAAAGCTGAATTAAAACAAATTTTAGATGAAACTAATTTATATATGCTGGCGTCCAAAAGTTGGAGTGTATATATATTTTTTTAAATATCTTTGAAAGAAGTCTCTTATGTGAAGTTGTGATTTTAAATCCAAAAATCAGTGTTTTTATTTAAAGATACATTATTTGTAACTAAAATAAAATTGAAATAAAATATACAAAAATTAATGTTAGATGTAAAATGTAAGCATGGAATTTTTTTTAATGAAAATTAGAAATGTTGCCTTAGCAACTAACTAAAATTTTGAAGTGATATAAAATGACTAAAACTGAAATAAAAATAAATTATAGCTACATAGACATATAATTAATAAAAATGACCAAAATTACTGAAACGGAAATTAAAATGAAAACTGTACATGTAAAAATAAAAACACATGAAAAATATTAATAAATACCACACTGGTATATATTAAATTAAGTGATAAAATTTCACCAGTGGATCTCTGATTTTTAGTGAATTTTTGATGGCAGTTCACCTCAAGTTCAACCGTAGGTGTAGTTGATCACATTAAAATGATCCAGTAAGACAATCAGAGCAAGACAAGTTTCCAAATGCTATTTGTCTTCATTTTAAATAGTAGTTTATGTTTTAGCATTCAATACATGCCTTCGTTACAACATCTTTGACACTTCTTGCTCAGAAAGTGTGCTTGTGCTTACTTGCTTGCTTATTTAAAATAAAACCAATTTTACATGGAAATAAAATGTTTTATCACTTTCATTTCTTGTACAGTTAATATTATAATATAAATTATATATAGATGCATAACCATGCATGCTCTATGTGTGTTTGTTGTCTAGGTCTGAATCTGATCACAACAGCACGGCAGAAAATCATCTGTTTCGAACAGAAGAGCTTTTCTCCGCCCTTAGTCATCCAGGTATTAAATGAAAATCTTGGAGCTGATAACAGCACTGTCTTGTTCCCATAAAAAGTTTATTGTCTCGTCTGGGATAAAGGCATGTGCTGTTGAAATGTCATTTCTGTTTTTAGGTTGTCGTAGCAACAGAAAGAAACTGACAGCCAATACTTTAATTGGTGGGTATTTCTTTTCTTGACAGACAAATGTGTATGCAAACAGCAAGCACTTGGAAACAGCAAAATATTCTGCAGTGCAAAATATGTTTATGGTAAGTAGCAGATAAAACAGTCGCTGTGCACTCACTTCACCTCAATGTTCTGTTGAGTTGGTGTAATTAATGTGTGTTTTCTTGTGGGATTGAAGCAGTGAAGGTGAGAGTGTTGGGTGCTCATGATAAGGGCTCTCACGCAGAGGTGGATGTTAAGGTTCTTAAGGTATTGTGGGACAACTCGCACCTCAGGCTCTCTCGTGGAAATCGGACTCTTTATCCCGAGTCTTGGACCTCACGGGGCTGCACATGCCCTGTACTTTTCCCAGGTTAGCAGACATGCACACATTCATGATTTATGATATGAAATATGCAAGCTCATATGGATGCACATTTTTTTTTTCCCCCACATTTTCTGTGTAAATTGTGGGAAACAGTCTGTTTCCCTTCTGAATTCTGTGCAATGGATTTAAATACGATCAGATGTGTTAAATGGACCTCAGAGAACCTTGTTTAGATGAAGGTATTATCAAATTAAATGCAATGCAAATGAAGGGTGAATTCTGTGGATATGTTTTCTGCTGAATTCTGAATTCTTCTTGGAAGCATAGTTAAGATAATGCATCAAAAACATACTGATAACTTTTTTTTTTTTTTTTGCCGTTTTTGCCTTTTATTGCAGTAGGACTATATAGACAGACAGGAAGCAAAGTTTACATTTATTTCACTCTTATGCTAGTTTATTAAAATAAAAATGTACTTTGCAAGATCAGACATATAGAGGAAGAATCAGAATTCTCAATTTTTGTTTTTATTTTTATAATGGTGGTACTAAATGCATTTATTTTACTTTGAGTTAGGTTGTCCTAATTAATCTTGTTATTGTTAACTAAACCTAAATACTATTATAAAAATGTATCTGATAAATAAAATAAAGCTGAAATAAATTGTAAAATATTACATGGAAAAACTTACAAAGCTTAAACCTTGGCAACTAAAACTTAAAAAAAAATAAATAAAACCAAAATAAATAAATATTAAAAACGTAATAAATTTACACAAGCACATAAAATTACAAAAATATAAACAAATTCTAAATAAATTCTGCAAGGGTCCATAAATAATACTAAACACTGTGGCCTATCTTTGATAATTGTTTAGTGAAATTTGGCTAATTTGATCTTTTTTTTTTTTTTTTGTTGACTGATGAGACTTTTTTTCCTCTTGCTTTAGGGTTGGAATATCTTGTAGTTGGACATGAGGATGTGAAAAAAGGGCGTCCTATGGTTAACATGAAGAGTATAGTGAAGCCATGGAGACCCAACTTGAGCCCAAAAGTTCATCAGCTTCTGAAAACCAAATGTAGCTGAGAGACTTAGAGTCACAGAGAGACACTGAATATGTATCTTCCGTGGCACACGTCAACTTCGCCTTTATTTTATTATGATCATTCTTCATGCTCTGAATCATACTAACGATTTGAAACAGTGGTTCTCAACCTTTTTGACTCGAAGACCCTCCTATCAGGTTGATTATATGTACTTCTGTTAATAATAAATGAACTTAATATGACAGTTTAGGTTTGTAAATGGGTTGTGTCTGTGTTTTATTTAGGATTATGTGAATATAATTTTAAGATGATATCAATGTAATTGTAATTGATGTAATTGATATCATTTTTGGTTGAGAGCCACTGGTTTAAAACCGGCTGTGTGGATATATTTGCTAGCTGTCAGATGAATACTAGGACTGTACAGAATGTATAATATGTATATGTATATATAAAATAATATATGTAGTTTTTTATATCATAACTAACCATGTAAATAGCATGCATTTTGTACACATGAAAATACAATGCTCATATGCAATATAACTTTCCTATGGTTATGTCACAATTTTAAGTTAGTGGTATTAATATGTACATTTTTATTACCAACCAAGACCACAAGGTGTCAGCCTATGATCATATTAATGATTATTTACAAACATGTTCACAAGAACACGTATTCAGGTGGTAAACGTGCCGATTTATTGACTTAAAATACAGCACAAAATGTCAAAAATCTAGACTTTTTCACATTGTTGCTCGAAAACCACAATGAAAACTCATCACTATTTATGTATTTATTTATTTACCACATTATTTTCATTACATCTTAAAACATTACGTATTAAAACTAGAATAAAATCAAACCTATAATCTCTCTTAATATAAAATATAAAATACAAAACTATAAAACTTTCACATTAATAATTCAAAACCAGGGATTGCTCAATATCAGGCAACCCCTGGTGGTGGGCGGAGCTAACGCTGGTCCATGAGGCCCCGCCCCTCCTGCATCCGCACCTCTGTCAGACGCCCAGATTGGCGTGCAGTGATGTCGCTTTTCGCAATGGAATTACAGTCAAACTAAAGAGGGAAAACATGTCCGAAGTAAGAAAATTCACAAAAAGGTTGAGCAAACCTGGAACGGCTGCGGAGCTCAGACAAAGTGTGTCGGAGGCGGTGAGGACGTCCATTGCTGTGGTTAGTAACTCAAAAGCGTCCCGTCGCTCGCCTTGGGCAGTGCATTTATAGGTTGTGTCTCAACACGTAGTGAACTACCTACCTAGGCGGCGTTTTTTGACATCACATGCGCGTGCGTTCTGTCTAAGTAGTCAGCTCACTAGATTTTCAGACAGTCTTAGTTTTTTATCAGACCTCGTATATGTATATAAGCTGTTAGGTCTTAGTCATTTTTGTTTCTTGCAAACGGCATTGTAATTATTATTAAAACACGTGCCAGACTGCTGAGGCATAACGTCTCGTGCCTTCCAGGCAATTACACCAGCACAGCTTCAACATCTGTCTTACACATCACATAGACAGCAGTCGAAACCTTCTCCATATAAACACTGACACATGCATTGATTTAAATACAAAATTAGGGATCTGCTCAATTAAAAAGCCGGTAGTTAGGCGATCCTGACTGTTAGAAAAGACATTGTTCTGTGGCTCCTACTGGAACCACATGGAGCATCCTTATGCCTTTGTGTAAGGAGTCATGTTCATGTGCATGTGCTCATGCACCAGTCCAAGAGCAGAGCCTATTCTTTCTTTCTTTATTGAACCATTGAGAAATTATCCGAGGAGGAGAACAGAAATGTGTTGTTAATGTTTTAGGGAGGATATAATTTCTATACTGATGGCTCTAATGAATGCTTAGTGCTGAGAAATTATATTTTTAACCAGACATATGTCACAAGCCTGAGATTTTCTATAAGTTTTATGAATATGGGTCTATAATGGCCTGTGATTGTCAGTTTGATTGTGGTTTCTAGGGAGACAGACAACAAATGGCACACTATGGAGATTACAGATCCGTTGTGTTTCCCTTGAGAGTACCCTCAGGCTGCTCAGCTATGCTTCCTGTGTCCTCTGCATGTGCTGAATAAAGTATTTGTCTCATCTTTCCTCTTTTGCACATTGTGCAGTTGCAGAAATTCGGCCAAAATTAAGATATGAGTGACCTTTTTTGTTATTATTGGTGCTCATTGTCTTACTTAAAGACCCAGTGGAATTGATTAACGAGAGTTGAGTGCTTACTTTTTTCTTACTGGAAGTTTTGGTGGCATATATTGAAGACTTCATCCCTTATTTTTGTAAATAGGCTGGTTGGTTTTTTAAGTGGTACTTGGGGAGGGGCATTCTCATTCAAGAGAGCATTTGATTGGACAAAAATGTGTGTAGTGCAGGATGCGTCATCAAGATTTTTTTGCTCTGTTTATTTTAAATGTGTATATTATCTAAAAATGTACACTTGCATATTGTACTAGTGACATTTTTTTCTAGGCAGTTTGTGAGTTTGTATTCTCCAGGTTGCCTCGATAGCAAGCCAATAGGGTTTCTCTTTTGACTTTTGGATAAGTGCGTAAAAATAAGCCAAAGTTTCTAAATCTAACATATTTTGTTCATCATGATAAACTTCACAAATGAACACAATTGTTATGAATATTAATGCCTTATACAGAAGTATAAAGCTAGGCCTACTTCTTTCTGGAGGTTTTGGTGGCATATTTCGAAGTCCTCATCCCTTATTTTTTCAAATAGCCAATAAGACATGTGTCAGCTATGAATATAAATTGTTACTTGGTTTCTGGTGATAAAAGTGGGAGGGACATTCTCATTCAAGAGAGCATTTGATTGTGCAGGATGAGTCTTTTTTGCTCAGTTTTCCAAAAGAATATGTACATTTTAAATGTGTATATTATCTAAAAGTGAGTTTTATTAATGTTTTTGAGTACATAAGATATAGAGTGCCGCAAGGATGCTGTCTTTTGTAGGAATAATTGCAGAAAATTAGCTCTGTGACAAACAAAAGTTAATGATTCTTGCACGTTTTGTTCATCATGATAATCTTCACAGATGAACACATCTATTTTGAATTTTGAAGCCTAAAACAATTGCCAGAAGTAAAAAGCTAAATGTAGGCTATAAATGAACTACACCATGTTTGCATGACTTCTTCACTATCACCAGAAAGCTTCAGACAATTCTTTTAAATTTATTTAAAATCTATAAAATCTAAAATCTAAAAATGCATTTAAAATGTTAGAAAGTGTGAGTTAGAATAGTTTGCAAGAGCACAATTATAAACACAACGAGGCTGCAAAAGTGGGCCAGTAAGTACATGAATTTTCCCACGCTGTGTGATGATGTTTAAAGGGATAGTTTACCCGAAAATGAAAATTCTGTCATTAATTACTCACTCTTATGTCGTTCCAAACCTGTAAGACCTTCGTTCATCTTCGGAACACAATTTAATATATTTTTGATGGAATCTGAGAGCTCTCTGACCTACATAGACAGCAAGGATATTACTATGATCAATGCACAGAAACGTAGCAAGGACATCAGTAAAATAGTCCATGTGACATCAGGGGTTCGAATTTACGGAGCTACGAGAATACCTTTTCTTCTCCCCAAGCTACCGTCTTCCGCCATTTTGGAGAGTACCCCAGAACATAATCAACGCTGTCTACTGAACGTGAACAATGCTGATTACGTTCAGCAAAAGTGCGCGCATCTCAGATTCCATCAAAAATATCTTAATTTGTGTTCTGAAGATGAACGAAGGTCTTACGGGTTTGGAACGACATGAGGGTGAGTAATTAATGACAGAATTTACATTTTTGGGTGAACTAACCCTTTAATGTCCCTGACAACCTCTGTAATAATTTAGTCACTGTTTAGCAACCACCTTGAAAATCAGTGGGGTACCGTATTATCAATGTATTTTTATTTTGTAGAATAAAATGTGAAAATAAGTTGAGCTTGTGTTAACCACAGACCCTACTTTAGGCATTTAACCAAAAGCCCATTCAAATAACCCATTGACCCATTTTTTAGGGCTCATTAATGTGGCACTATATAGATGGCCATTAAACTCTTTAAAGCAAAAACTGACCCCATTTACTTTATAAATGCATCTTTATTGTAAGGGACCCTTTGGTGCATTTTATTTTTAAAAAAGTCTTTATAATCTAAACATATTGTCTTAACTTTTTCTTCTTTTTCCATTTTGACATTTCCATTGTGCTAATGTTGATAATGCTAACTAAAAATAGCTGCTTAGGCACCATTTTAGCAGATAGCAATTCATATTGGCTTTAAATATGGGACAGTTGTTGTGAAGCTGCCGAAAGTTGTATTTTACAGTGTATTACTGAGTCACAATAATTTACAGGACACATTGGATATAAATATTTCAAGATGCTTTCAAATGGTGGGCCTCAAATGCTCACAGACCTACAGAGCATGTGGTCCTCCACGAGATTTACAAGACAAGATAAGCTGTTCAAATGCCTTGTAATGACATAAAAGAGATCGGATATATGTTCGCATAGTAACGCAGAGGTTCAGACGGAGGCCGTGGTCGTTCAGTTCAGATGTTGGTGGATGTGTTTAAACACAGTGGCCTAATACACATCAGCTGAGGAGCTCGCCAAAGACTCACATCTGGGAAGTACATTAAACCACCTTAGAGACATGCTCTAGTCGCTTTAAGTCGCCCACTTTGTCGTCCTTCACATTTTCATCTTGCCTTCTTGCATACGGAAATAACATGACTGAAACGTGTGTGTGGCGCCAACGCCCATCGGCTTGTGAGCGGGCAGTAAACTGGCTCATGTTTCCCTTTACCTCGGCCTGTGGTTTGTTGGCCTGTGATTCTTCTTCTTCTACAGTTCCTCTCTGTCCCCAACAGGGTTGCCCTTTTTTAAATGATCTGAGGCCTTGTGGTGGTTTTTGCAGGGGTTGGGTTATTTTTGGCTATAGGAAACTGGTCCTAACATGGTATGGTAGCTTAATCTTGGCCCTGAGATTTTAACACCTGACTTGCAGCGATTTAAGGTCAGGACTTGGATTAGGGAAGTTGGTACGGTTTGGTTTGAAAGGGCAGTTGAGAGAGAGTACAGGCACAAGCCAGCAGAACTGAGCTGAAACACATGCTCTGTTGCAGTGGGAGCTGGACTGGCTGTGGTTTTCTTGCCTCTATGTGGTATGTCATATGACAGGAAGTTGCTGCTGAAATACTTGCATTGGTTGTCAGCTCATGTGTGTGTGCTTGAGAAGCACAGGAAGCATGTATGTGTCTTATATGTGTCAGTTTTTGACTGGGTATATTTAGTCCGTTATTTCCCCCTCTTAAGCAAGGTATACTGTATAATAAAAGCAAAATATATAGTGCAAATTGAATTGGGATCAGTAACATCTTTTGAAAGAAATCATTACTTCAATTCAGCAAGGATACATTGACTTAGTCACAGTCAAGACTACATTGTTTCAAAAGATTTCTATTTCAAATAAAACTGTTTTCAACATATAATAATAAGAAATGTTTCTTGAGAACCAATTATTAGAATGATTTCTGAAGGATCATGTGACACTGAAGACCGAACTCATGGCTTTATTTATTTTTTATTGCAAATTAAATGAATTGGACTTTTTCTTTTCTTTTTTTTTTAACTCCATTTAAACATTTTCTGCAGCTAGGAAGCAAGGAAACATTTCCACAATGATGATTTCTAAAAAGGATTAGTTTGAAATTGTTTTAATTTGGACTGAATTCATTCCCTTTGATTTCAGCTGAAATATTCTCAAAAGACCTGTGTGATTATAGGTTCAAGCCCCACTGATCCTGTCAAACCTGAACCGCTTTAAACATTAGAAACAATGAGCTGCTTTACCCAGCCTCGAACTTTGGACAGAAGACACCAGCTGCCAATTTTTTCATCTAAACGATATGTAGTTATGAAACTATAACTTCCTCTCTTCATATCTCTGACTGCTCATAGTTTATTTTCAGCAAAAAAAACACCTTTAGCAAAAGGTTAAAGTCATAAATTTCCTAACAGGTGTTGCTGGCAAGTCAGCTGAAATTTCATTTGTTTGGCAATTCCCATACGGTGAAACATGGGTCAAAAGAGTGCAAAAGATTAATCTAGTCCACTGCCTGTGTCTTCTTTCCATCCCACATGCTTTGTTTTGGTGAAAACACTTTCTCTTCCACGGGGCTAAACTCTTTGAACGAGTATCAGAGCATGACACAGGCATGTCAGCTGAGTCAGGAGTGTGTGTTTAAGCTTTAACACATGATTCTCTTTTAGAAGGAACTTGAAAAGAGAAAGCACTTGGGAGAAAGCTTTGAATAAGAAATCAGAAGTCCTGTGGTAGATTTTTGCTTTGTAGAGAGGTTGTAGAGGGGCAGTGAACTGATAAATTCACAGGCAGAGCTGTCAAATCTACGTAGGCTGCACAACAGATAAAGCAAATCTGAATAATTACAGTGTGCATTGCTTTAGTATGTTCAGTAGCAGTAATAAAGAGGGACACATTGTAGACATCGCAGGCCTTTTGAGGGAAACTGTGTGTAAATTCATGGATCCGTCCTGTGTGTTTGCAGGAGCAGCCCAAGATCATCGAGCCGCTTGACTATGAGAATGTGGTGTTCCAGAGGAAAGCTCAGATCCACAGTGATCCACAGAGAGACCTGCTGCTGTGGCCAGCTGATGATGTATCAGTGAGTCATTTCACAAGCACTTTTCCTGCCGTTTATCTCATTTTCAAAGTCTTCTTCCTTCTGCAGCCACCATATGAATCTAATTTTCATCTGTCTATCTGTCTATCTGTCTATCTATCTATCTATCTGTCTGTCTGTCTGTCTGTCTGTCTGTCTGTCTGTCTGTCTGTCTGTCTGTCTGTCTGTCTAGGAAGCACAGATTGAACGTCAAAGGAGGACCATTGTTCCTTCAGTTCCTCAAAATGCTGAGAACGAAGCAAAAAGCCTATTTGCCAAAGAGGTAAAGCACATCTCAATGCCAAAATTTGAGTGAAGACTACAGCTATCCAGACTAATAAAATATGAGATCACATTTTCCTGTTTTTCTTTTTTTAATGCGTTTTTGCTCATGCGATTGAGTAACTGAGCAATGCTTACACTCTTTGGCAGTGCATTAAGATGTACAAAACCAACTGGCACGTCATCAACTATAATTACGAGGCCTACTCTGGAGATTTCCGGACGCTGCCCTGGTATGTCAAAGTTTGCATTTTTTTTGCCAAAGCTTTTGCAGGGCTATTTCCAAAGTTTGGCGTAAGCTACTCTTTCTGTCTTGCAGTAAAGGGATGAAGACGGAAAAGCTTCCCAACCAAGTGTTTGAGGTGGATGAGGGGGAGGAGGTAAGAGACATTAATGTTTGCCGATGGAAAACGGAGTGTGGAATATCACACTGTCTCAATATCTTCTCTCATCTCTCTCTGGTTTAAACTTTTCTGTGTAATTGTGTATTAACCTATTTGCAGTGTCAAAACAAACTGAACAAAAGGCATTTTTTTACCATTTTAAAAGGGAAAATATGTTAACCATTTTATCACAGATAAAACACTGGAGTCTTGAGTCTTTATATAAATGGTTAGAAATTTGGTTAGCAAAGAGCAGTTTTAAAATTCACATTCAACATACACACTGTGTAATTTATGTTGTAGCACAAAAACAGAATGTTAACCACCGACTAAATCAAAAGCCACTGTTTCATTAGAAATTTCCGAGGGAACCTGTGGTGAAGTCTTCTCTGTTGGCCTGCAAATTCCCGCCATGACTGAACAGTACTATGGGTGTCTGATGTAGTAGTCTTAAGTGTCAACACATCTTGTTGAATTGTGCTACACCTTTTATTGACATTGTAGATATTGTTCTTCTTCCCACACAGCACTGTAAATGTTGTGAGGCTTCTGTGAGCTCATAATCAAATGTAGAAATTAAGGCCGTACGGTCAGCACAGAGGGCCATTACATGGAACCTGACCCTCATGGTCTATTAATAGACACACACTGAAGTGTCCTGCAGATCTTGATAAAATTAGATGTAAAGAGTGGTGATTACAGGGCAAAGAGATTGCTTCTCCACCCTGTGTGCGTGTGTGTGTGTGTGTGTGTGTGTGTGCGCGCATGTCTAAATCTATGTGTATGCACATGTTTAGACATGGATAGTCTAGCATTTTTCCTTACTGTTCACTTAGTGGAATTAAATGAAATGAGTTCTAACTCTGAAGACCTAAAATAATATTTGTGGCCTAAAGAATGAGGCCAGTGAAGCCAAAACATACACAATAATAAGGAAATTATATGAGAACGAATTCAGTATCTTGTTCAGTAGTAAAATTCAGATATACTCTCTATGTCTTTCCAAACCTCTATGTATTATTTTCTTCTATGGAACACAAAAGATATTTAATATAACACCCAATAATTAAAATATATATATTTTCAGCTACCAAAAATAGACTTTACATCCCATACATTTGCTGTAAATTTACACGACCTATAACTGAGAAGAGATTGGGACCAGTTGTTATTATTATTAGAAATTAATTTTAATTAACTTTTAAATTAATTAATTAAAATAGAATAACATTTATTACAAAGGATTTCTATTTCAAATAAATGCTGTTTTTTAAACTTTATATTCAAAGAATTCTGAAAAAACGATTTTTTTCTGAAAATGGTTTTCCTAAAAAAAAAAAAAAAAAAACTTTCCACAAATGTGTGAAACAGCACAACTGTTTTCAACATTTATAATAATTAGAAATATTTCTTGAGCACCAAATCGTCATATTAGAATGATTTCTGAAGGATCCTGTGACACTGAAGACTGGAGTAATGACTGCTGAAAATTCAGCTTTGCATCACAGGAATAAATTACATTTAAAATATATATAAAAAAAACCTGTTGTAAGAATATTTAAAAATATTACTTTGTTACTGTATGTAATTTACTGTAATAAATGCAGCATTGATGAGTGTAAGAGCCTTTTTTTAAACAATATCTTACTGACCCCAAACTTCTGAACTTTTCAGCAGTGTATATGTACAGTATATCATGTTGGCTCTGTCACGTCCATTTAATTTAATCAATTAGCTGAGTGACTCAAAAGGGAGAAGAGGGTGCAGGCAATTGATCAGTCTCAGAGGGGCTGTTAGGAACAGAAAGAGAGGGAGGGAATGAGAAATGCTGGAGGAAGGAGGGGAGAAGGGCATTTGGACAATTATATTACAGTGGAGAGCTAGAGAAAAGCACATTCATAAAGGATGCCAGGCCTCTTCAATTAAATTACACACACACACACACACATACACACACACACATTAATAGTCGCTGCAAGTAAAAATATCCCACCCCATTCAGCCTTTTATTAATTTATTAATATTACTGTTATAAGTAGTATATTTGTTTTCAAACATTAAGATGTTTGTGAGTACTTGATTGTTGTATTGTGTTAATGTGTGTGTGATGTTAAGTTACTGTACGAGGGCTTATTTGCGTGAATGTTTGTAAAATCAGAACACAGTGTTCATGTTTGTGTCAGAGCATTTAGTCTTTAAGGCAGAAAGGTTGCATGCATAGAAATGCATTGATCTGAGTCTTTGTATTCATATCAGTCTGTCTGCTTCATTAGTTCTTACTCTCTGTGTGTGTGTTGCAGGATTCATCATCTCTTTGCTCTCAGAGAGGAGGCATAATGAAGCAGGGCTGGCTGCAGAAGGCCAACATCAACAGCAGTCTGTCTGTCTCCATGAAGGTTAGTGGAATCATCGGTGCACTTTTTATTAAAAGACATCAGCAGATCTACAGCAGTCATTGTTACCTAATACACTACATCTGCTGATCACTGCAGTTTGAAGAATCATTGTTGGAGAGGCCTGTAAGGTCTATTGTTTTATAGCAAATCAGAAATGCCAATTACATGCTCAAATGTTCATAAACCAAAACACGTTGTTAACAAAGTTCAGTACTCTGCAGTAAATTATGTCTACCAAATACTTTGCATAAAGCATATATGGTATATCATATGTCTTATTCAATCGCATTACTCATTAAACAGGAAATCACCAAAATCCCTTCATATACTATTAATAATGGATAATATGTGGATATAGCTTTTGTGAAGCTAATGCATTATACCTTATTGTTTCACAATTATTTCACAAAAAAAACAACAACGTTTTACTGTATTCTTGATCAGATAAATGGAGCATTAAAAAAAATCCTTGTTCTGTTTGTTTTCAATATAAATATAAAGGATGAAAATGACTATAAACACATAGTATTTCTGGCTCTATTTTAACACGTTATTTATTTTTTTCTTCACAGGTGTTCAAGAGGAGGTATTTCTATCTGTCTCAACTCCCTGATGGTTCCTACATACTGAATTCATACAAAGATGAGAAAAACTACAAAGAATCAAAAGGCTCCATCTATCTGGACTCGTGTATAGATGTAGTTCCGGTACATAAAGTTAATTTTTTTAAACAGAAATCCTGAACCATTTTTGCAGTCAAAGATTGTCATGTGATCAAAGGGTACAAAGGTTTACAGGGCTTGATGAACAATGTTTTATTGTAATAGTCAGAAAGTGTGTAAAATGCTATTATAAAGCTTTTTTGTTCCTAGAAATGAGCATCTTGAAAATATCAGAGCATGGAAATATCTGAAGTTGGTTTTTCAGGAAGTTTTACAAGAGCACGTAGCAGGCCTCAGGCTCTGTAACACAACCAGAGGAATCTTCTTTGCCGAACGCCCATTATTATTATAACCACAAACAGCTCTTAAAGTCACACCATTAAATTCCTCCACCGACTGACGCTGCACATTTCTTGCAGTGTCCTAAGATGAAGCGCAATGGCTTTGAGCTGAAGATGCAGGACGGTTACAGTCACTATCTGGCGGCAGACAGCGAGGCCGAGATGGAGGAGTGGGTGAACACGCTGAAACAGACCTTACTGAGCGCGATGGACGACAGGAGGAACGGATCAGAACCTTCTGAAGGTTCTCTGGGTAAATAACACACACACCCCCCCATTTAACACATGTGAAGATGCTTCAGACTTTCTCCATAAAATAAACTTTACTGGTTTGGAACATCATGAGTTTTGAACAGTTTTTTTTAAGCATTTCTATGGTGTGAGCACCATCATCACTTTAATTATGTAACTTATTGCATCATCATCAAAGAAGACATGATGTCATTCCCAAAATACCAACAATGAGCAGTTTTTAATTGGCTGTTCTGCCTGATTCCCATTCATCTGGGAACAAATACCACCCTCTTCCTAATGAAAATATCCAAACGATCCCCCCACATAACCAAACGACGAGCATTTTGGCAACATAGGGAAACTCTGGTATGTGCTGCTTCCTGAAAAGATGCATAGTTCCCATTCTGCCTCTTCCAAATATAATAAGTTTATTTGTTTTTTTGGGGGGGCCTTTTTGAAGCCTATTGAACTTGATGTTTTCTCTGTATTCAAATAAGACCAGCTGAATAATATTGATAGTACAGTTTCTGCTGTTTTATTATAGGAGGCAGTCTTTCGGACTTTCAGTAAATATTCTCATGTTGACAGATTACTGAAATGTTAGGGAGGTTGTATTCATATAGAGGAGCTGTGAAGGGAATGCTACGTTTGGCCTGTTCAGTACGACACTGATAAACAACTCCCTGTGCTTCTGTGGTATAAACTTTGGCCAGTAGTGGTGTTTGTTTTTAAGACCTTCCATGTGCAGGTCACGAGGAAATGAAATTATGTTTTCAATAGCATGCTTTCAATCTCTAACTTCTCGATTTTTAGAATGACTAATATACAGAATTCAGATCTGTGTTGAAATGACAGTTTTTCTATGATAAAAAGTTTCCCCTTTGGTGTGTGGGCTGGAGAATTACAGTTAAACATAACCATATCTGTTAGCGTAAGAATTAAACATAACCATAACTACACAAAACAACAGCACACAACAATCTTCTTCATGCAGACTTCAGTCTCAGTTGCTGCTTTCCAGTTCATCTGGTTTTCATTGCTCAAAGTTTAATAGACTGTCCAAACATATATGATACCCCTCTTTGCATGTCCTTATTTGGGAAGCCATTTGTTTTGTTTATTGTAAGTATAGATAGTATACCAAGCACTTTCCATGAATGGTGTACAAAATAGAGTCTGTAATATTTTAAAATTAATTATTATTTTTTTTCCCCTTTTTCAGCAACGAAAGGTGCTTCAGAAAATGCATTTAAAAGGATTGCATATTTATCCTAAATTAAATGTGGGCTAACATATTTTTTTGTCATTAAAATAAGCATTAATGCAGTGAATTGAATATTGATTAAACAGATTATACTAACATTATTACGTTGTTGATTTGATCTTAATTGCAGGATTTAGGCCAAATTCACCATTTTAAGATATGTTAAGTTTTATGTTAGATAATAGTTTTTCAAATCTGTATCCGGACCAGTGTATCCAGTAACCTATTTATGGAAAATGATAGTATAAGAACCAAGCAGCCATTTAAAAATCTTCCACCTCACAGTGTGGAGATAAATCTTGTAGCAACCCACCTTCTCTAGTATCTACATGAGTAAATGAGGGCAGCTGATTTCCCAAAAAGCTCCACCTAGTGTCCCAGATTTGACACCATTTAACAGATACACACATTACAGTTAATGGTACTGCTTTCTGTTCCAGTGGAGCAGTTTAGAAACTCATTTGACTTTCAAATATATCAAACACCTTGATCAGCAAATATAAGATTTTGTCTGTTACTTTTTAAAAGTACCAGTCATCCGTGGCTAAAGACCGTTTTCATTGTTCTGTTTGATGTCTGAGATAAGCCCATATTCACACACTACGTAATGATAAAACGCTTTGTCTGTTATGCATGCATCTTCAATTAGAATTAATCAGTTTGCCTTTTGATTAACAAGTGTCTCATCCAAACAGATGACGACAGCAGTAGTCAGGGGAAACCAGAGAACATCGCGGAGAGCTTTGGCCGGAGTCTTCATCCAGAGCTAATGAAGGTACTTGGATACAAAATAATTACAATGCTATCTGTAGTGGTTTGAAGTCTTCTTTGTTCATTTTAAGTGGCTGAGTTCAGAATAATGGAATATTGTCTACTGCATACTGTGCTGTATATACTGATGACTGTTTACTACTCCAAAATATGTAATAATATGCAATAATACACAAAACAGAAGCATGCTTCATTGTTGTCACGTGATCTCATCATATTGCATTGTTTAATTCAGTGAGTGGCGTCACAGAAATAAATATTATTTTGCATTTATAGTCTCCTTTTTCTGCTTAAGTGCCTTAAATTATGACAGGTCAGTTAAAAAGAAAGAGATATTAAAAATCGCAGTTGATTTTGCTTCTGGTTTATTCATTGTACTACAAATGGAAGGTCGAATTGATTTCAATTAATTGTGGGACAAAGTATATTGACACATAAATTAAAATTGACTAAAAATGTAATCCAAGATGTAGATTAGTTGAATTTAGCATTAAATCACTTATTCATCAATGGATCCTCTGCAGTGAATGGGTGCCGTCAGAATGAAAGTCCAATCAGCTGATTAAAACATCACAATAATCCACAAGTAATCCACATGACTGCAGTCCGTCAATTAATGTCTTGTGAAGTTAAAAGCTGCATGTTATTAAGAAACAAGTCCATCATTAAGGTGTTTTAACTTTAAAAGGTTGCTTCTGGCCAAAATATGAGTCCATAATCTGTAATAACGCTTCCTCCAGTTCCATCCCCTCTTTTCCTCTAAAATCAAAATCCACCGACTTATTTTTTTTTTTTTTTAGAACAGTTTTGAACCATTTTCACTTGTAAACAGTGCTTGATCTGTACATATTTCTCTCATGATTAAGATGAGATTACATTTTTTCTGGAGAAGGCTGTATTATGGATACAGTATTCGTATTTTTAGCTGGAAGCAATGGTTTGAAGTTAAAAACTAACACGCAGCTTTTCGCTTCACAAAACATTAATTGATGTACTGGAGTCATGTGGATTATTTGTGGATCATAGTGATGTTTTTATCAGCTGTTTGAACTCTCATTCTGACGGCACCCATTCACTGCAGAGGATCCATTGCAAAGCAAGTGATGTAATGCTAAATTTCTCCAATTCTGTTCTGATGAAGATACAAATGCATCTATATCTTGGGTGGCTTGGGAAGCTTTCATTTTTGAGTGAACTGTGCTCACATTTTGGTGAATTTGTTTATTTATATACTTTTACAAATGCAAACAGTATTTTGTCCTGTTATTTCCAGTATGCCAGAGAAACCGACCAGCTGAATAAAATGAGCAGGAATGACGGTCGACAGAAGATCTTCACCCTGGATCCTGAGACGCAGGTTAGTCCATTAAGTCCAATGTACAGCTATTAGAAAGACAGTCTTTCTTTGCCTGTGTGAAAATGAATGAATCATATCTCTCTATTCCTTTTCAGAGATTAGATTTTTCAGGCATCGAGCCTGACGTGAAGCCATTTGAAGAGCGATTTGGACGAAGATTCATGGTTAGCTGTCACAACTTGACCTTTAGCCTTCAAGGATGCGTCAGTGAGAAGAATGATGACATCTTAACCAATGTGAGTAAGCCCTAATCTATGAGTTTCATTTTCTTTGCCAGTGTCACATTTTTGTTGATCCTGTTTTGTGATGCTACGAATGCTGCCAACGCTACTGTAATGTTGATCTTAGACACATGAGTATGTTTAGTCTATGAAAAATCATGATCGATATTAGCCAATGCAGAATATCCCTATCATTTTCTAAGCACAATCATAATTATACCATTGGGCTCTGTTACCCTGGTGGGACTACTCCATTCATATTTGTCCTCTGTAGATGTAAGTTGTTTTTGTGAATTTCTTCATATATAGAGAGTCCTGGTATATCTTAAGAAGGATATCCTGTGCTTGAGTTTGTGGCTTTGGCCAAGACAATTTTCTCCTGGTTTTCAAATATGCCTGACATCACAATTATAGAAAGAAGAATAGTAGGCATATTATTTTAAGTGATCAATTGCATGTATCTGATTTTAAAAAAAAAATTTTTTTTAAAGTATTTCTTTTCAACATCTTAGAGTAAAACTCTTTATATTAAAAGATGAATAAAGAATAACAACAATAATTATTATTATTATTTTCTTTGTGTGTCTTATTTGTTAAATATGCAAAGTTGAAAATACATTTTGCTATAGTCAATTAAATAATAATAATAATAATAATAATAAAAAGTGCTGAACTGCTAATTTAAATGCATATTATATTTATATGTATACTGGTGTACATACAAAAAAAAGAACATTAATTATAACCTTTTTAAAATCTAAATTTGAAATATAATTTTTTTTAACATTTGAAAATATCAGTGTTAAAGACAAACACACTGTAGTTCAAAGCCTAAAAATTTATTTGTAAATTAAAAATATAATTTAACTAGTATAGTACTGCCTTTTCCTAGTCCAAATGCCCTGTACAGTGGATATGTGATTAAAAAAAAGAAAATAAATTGACACTATAGCGTTCTCTATTCTTTTTTATTCTATCTACTTATTTTCTTTTTATTTATTATAAAAAATAAATAAATAAAAACTTTGCTACGTGTACTGCATTAGGCTAACTGGGAATCGTCACAACACTAACATATTATTGCTCTTTTGTTGGTTTGATTGCTAATATTGTCCTCATTTGTAAGTCAATAAAAGTGTCTGCTAAATATAAAAGTAAAATATGAATGTATTTTTAAGTGTTTTTTTAAGCTACAAGCACTAATCACATGAAAACCCTGAATTCCCTTTTTTAGGCCCCAGTTTAAATAATAAATGTCAATTATTTGAGCTATTTTCTAGCTTAGACTGTCAGAGAACAGCAGTTATAGTTCATTATAGTTGAATATCATGGAGCTCTTTTAATGAGAGATGAATTAGAGATTGTTGGCATGAGGACAGAGGACTCATCCAGAGCACAGTGATGAATATGGTTCCGCTCAGTGAAGCACTTTCAGTGGCTCCAGGGAAGGAATGCTGGCGCTCATCAGCAGGGTTTGGAAAGCTGCTGCTCCCTCAGAACGCATTGACTTTCCCACACTTTGTTAAATGATCTAAAGAGACATGACTAATGCGAATGGAGGAAAATTATATACAGAGGTGTGGTTACATAAATACATCTTTTGCTTGAATCTAATTTGCTGTCATTAAATTATATAATCTTTATCAATAATAAACTACATGATCCTCAAAGCATGCTCAGGCAGATTGCTTGCTTGAATCAAAATTACCGCAGTAAAGATGTCAAATACGGTGTAATAACTCATCAGCCTCGTTCATTCCACACTTTTTGTTTTCTCCTCAGGTAGAGCCGTTCTTCATCAGCCTAGCATTGTTTGATCTGTCCAAAGGATGTAAGATCTCTGCAGACTTTCATGTTGACCTCAATCCACCCTGCGTGAGGGAAATGCTTCAAGAAGGTTCTCCTGGGATGCCAACAGACCCAGAAGGAGGAGAGGGATATGAAACAGTCAGGGTAAACGGACACGGTCTACCGGTTCTCCAGAGGGTCGCGGAGTCTCTTATACGCTTCTCCACTCAGGTAAAAGGTTCAGTTCTGTGAAATCAATTAATAAAAGCCTTTTCTGAAAGAAAATGCTGTACTTCCAATTGTCACAATAGTGATGAAATTATCTTATAGAAAGGCTTTTTTAATATAATATAATAATCAGAAAAATCCATTTCCGAGCAGGGTTATTATAGTTAACTAAAACCAAAAACTATGCTTTTGTTATTTGAAATACAATTAACTTTCATTTATACGTTTTATTTCAGGATTTTCATTTAGTTAAACTTAATGTATTAAAATAACAAACTAAAACTGAAATAAAAATGAATAAAACTATAGACTTAAAAAAAAAAAAACAGATCAAAATGACTAATACTTGAACTAAAACTAAAATAAAAAAATAAAATGTAATTGAAGAAATTAAATATTAATTAAAGCTGTAATAATATCTCAAATAGCACTGCGATTATTGGTCGCTAGATACGGCTCCTTTCCTTAAAGGAAGTATATGTGATTTTTTTTTTTTTTTTTTTGCCTGTTTTATGGTCCACCAGGTGAAAAATCCTTAGCAAGCACCACTAAAAATCAAGAGAGAGCTTTCTGTTCTTTAGTTTGTGACAGATTTATCCTGGTCACAATTTAAAATCTGCACATTGCTGAATATTTCTGCAAATGACTGGCAACCCTCCCCAGTAAGCATTGTCCAGCACTGCTGAATAAGAGGGATGCTTCTGATGGGGAAGTCAATGTGAATATATAGTTATTGTTTGGCTGACTTGCATCATTTTCCCTTGTCATTGTATTTCTGCTTTCTGTTGAAAGCCTGTGTCCATTTTGCAATAACATGATGTACAATCATGTGCAAGTGAGCTTTCATGCCAAGTTTAATGCAACTAAAGACACGTTTTTGCTTTATTATTTATTTGTCACCTTTTGCAGGCCTGATGCCTTTTAATGCAGGATGATACGGAGAGCTCTGCTAAATAAATGCATCTTTTTATCTCTGGTATTGAAGTTTTCCAATTTTAAATCATGGATTGTTGTATTTAACTAATCCTCTCAAGGCTTACTTATCTGTGTGTTTGAACTTGCTGTTCTGTACAAGGCATGTGGCCAGGGCAGAAACGGCTTTAGGTTTAACACAGTTCTGTTTCATAGCACTAACTCTATGCACTAAATCAAAGCCAGTGCCATGACGGTCTCAAGCCTCTGCTGGCAGCCTGGGAAACATGACGTGGCTTTACTGGAACTGACGTGAAGCAGGGCAGCTGACATGAAGTAGAGATGGCTGGATGTGTTAGAGAGACAAAGAGGCACTACAACTAGTACAATGGCTTGAACAATGTTTTGTTTAGTTTACAGTCAGTACACTTTCTGTGTAGCTTTCACAGTCATATTTATGTAAAATTGTGAGAATAATGACCAGAAATAATAATAATAATTATAACAATAATAATAATAATAAAAGCATCTGTGAATAATCGCGATTAATCACATCCAAAATAAAAATTTTTGTTTACATAATATATGTGTGTACTCTGTACTCTGTTTATTGTGTATATATAAATACACACACATACAATATATATTTAGAAAATATTTACATGCATTTATGTAAAAATTTTATATTCATATAAACATAACATATTTTTCTTAAATATGTGTGTCTATTTATATATGTGACCATGGACAACAAAGTGTAAATTTTTCGAAATTGACATTTATACATAATATGAAAGCTGAATAAATAAGCTTTCCATTGATGTATGGTTTGTTATGATAGGACAATATTTGGTCAAGATACAGTTATTTGAAAATCTGTAATCTGAGAGTGCAAAAAAAAAAAATCTAAATATTGAGAAAATTGCCTTTAAAGTCGTCCAAATGAAGTTCTTAGCAATGCATATTACTAATCAAAAATTATGTTTTGATATATTTACATTAGGAAATTTACAAAATGTCTTCATGGAATATGATCTTTACTTAATGTCCTAATGATTTTTGGCATAAAAGAAAAATCAATAATTTTGACCCATACAATGTATTTTTGGCTATTGCTACAAATAAACCCCAGCGACTGAAGACTGGTTTTGTGGTCCAGGGTCACATATACATAATAAATACACACAGTACACACACATATATTATGTAAACAAAAACTATTATTTTGGATGCGAACATTAGTTTGACAGCACTAATTTATTTATTTATTTATGTGAAAAACTGGAATAGAATGACCGTAATAATAATAATAATGATGATGAAGATGATGATTACAATAATAATAATAATAAATATTATTATTATTATTATTATGGTTATTATTTTCCATGCTGTTGTTGTTGTTTTTGTTAAAACCAGCAACAAATGAATGAAATAGCTATTTAAACCAACCACTGTATTCACTGTATTTTTTTTTTCTTTTAAATGACTCGAGTTAATTACGCTGAACTTCCATAATCAACAAAACACTTAACCATGATAATCTTTAATGTTCTGTAAGTCTATTTATTTTTCCTTTTCACTTCTAACCTTTTGTATAACCACAGTGTGTCCATTGCGTCATTCAGGGTATTTTCTCCGTTACCAACCCCCACTCAGACATCTTCCTGCTGGCCCGGGTGGAAAAAGTTTTACAGAATGGCATCACCCATTGCGCTGAGCCCTACATTAAGACCTCCGACATCAGCAAGGTCTGTTGCTCAATAACAAACACATGCTTCAAGAGAATCGTAAAAACTGTTCTTAGTCATGATGTCTTTCTGCTAGAATAGAGTGTCGCATAACATCAACAAGCTGTCTGCAGTGTCTAGGATGCATTTTAACATTGCAAATGTCAGTCTGATGTGGAAAATTAAAGTATTGCATAAAAATGTGTTGTATTTATACAATTGTTGTCTTTTAAGTAATGTTTTGGGCCTGTTGTCTTTTGTTAATTCAAATTTAAACACTTCCAGAATGTTCTGTAGAATATTTCCATGACTTTTTATGTGTCTGTTTCTCAGACGGTACAGAAAGTCCTGAAGACTGCCAAGCAGACGTGCCAGCGGCTGGGCCAGTACCGGATGCCCTTCGCTTGGGCTGCCAAGTAAGACACAGTAACTCAATCCTTATTCACTTAATGGACTATTAAGGCTTAAAGGGGACCTGTTATGCAAAAATCACTTTTATAAGGTGTTTGAACACAGTTGTGTGGCTGCAGTATCTGAAAACAATCAGCCTATAATGTTAAAAATCCACCCACTCATTTTTTTTATAATTTATATAAATCATGAACAGTCTCCAAACGAGCTGTTTCAGATTCTCCCTCTGTAAAAAGTCCCGCTCGTTTGTGACGCTCTCTGCTCTATTAGCATAATCACAGCCCTGAGTGAGAAGCTGCAGTCCGCCATTACTGTTCTCTTGCTGTAAATGAGCTGCTGGAGATACAATGTCAGCACCAAAGAGGCATTACAAGTGTTGTATTTTGGGATGCACCAATGAACATAGGAGTCGTCATAAACTCCCCCTATCTGAGCCAAGGACACTGTAGTTAAATTTCATTTTCGAAGGAAATGGCTTTATCCTGGAAAAAAATCGGTAAAGTCCCCTATATGTGACCCTGGACCACAAAACCAGTCTTAAGTCGCTGGGGTATATTTGTAGCAATAGCCAAAAATGCACTGTATGGGTCAAAATTATTTATTTTTCTTTTATGCCAAAAATCATTAGAATATTAAGTAAAGATCATATTCCATGAAGATATTTTGTAAATTTACTACTGTAAATATATCAAAACGTCGTTTTTGATTAGTAATATGCATTGCTAAGAATTTATATTAATATAACAATATTTAGATTTTTTGGCACCCTCAGATTCCAGATTTTCAAATAGTTGTATCTCGACCAAATATTGTCCTATCATAACAAACCATACATCAATGGAAAGCTTTCAGATGATGTATAAATCTCAATTTCGAAAAATTGACACTTAAGACTGGTTTTGTGGTCCAGGGTCACATATGTTTAGGAATCAATACCAACGCTTCATGCACGAACGTCAGCTCCAGACAAAGTAAGTATCACGCCTTTGTTTTCCAAATTGCCTTTCTGAAAGAGCTTCTTGGCACTCTTTAAGGCTAATTGCTAAAGCTATCGTTGTCTCTGCCTGTTTTCACTGATGTTGCCTGCTACCAGAATGATCTTATATCGGAATGTGGTAGTTAAAAGTTGCATATGAAAGCAATGTGAGTCGATCACTTGAAGTTGTCAAGCTCATGATCAGAAGTGGGACGCATAAAATTTGTGATAGCATGAGACCAGCTATGTTGTTTTTTGTTTTTTTCGTGCCGTGCTCCCATCTGTGTAATTCATAAACACAAATTTATTATGCACAGTATAATCAGGTGACTCTGACTTTGAAACAGAATATGTTTTCTGTAAAGATAACAGGCTTGTACTAATAGTGGAATGTTTATTTGCAAAGGCTAGCACTGCTAATGCTCGAGCTTGAGCTCTTGAAGCTCCGCCCTCTTCTCCGGGAGCAACAGCTCATTTGCATTTAAAGCAACATACTCAAAACAGCGCATTCTGGCTCATACCCTAAAAGTGGCAATTTTAACAAGCTATAAAAAAATTATCTGTGGGGTATTTTGAGCTAAAACTTCACATACACACTCTGGGGACATCAGAGACTTATTTTACATCTTGTAAAAAGGGGCATAATAGGTCCCCTTTAAATGATCTATGTTCTATGTCAAGTAGAATTACGTGCCCTTCAAACTGGAATGTCATAGTCAGTACTCTTCGGAAATTGCTTTAGTAAATGTTTAGGTAATGTGTAAGTGGTTTAAAGTTCATTTCTGGCGCCAAGGATATATGTGATGTGTGTTTTCAGACAGGTGTTCAAAGATTCCCAAGGAAGTTTAGACACTGAGGGGAAGTTCTCTCCGCTCTACCGCCAAGACAGTAGCAAGATATCCACTGAAGACCTCATCAAACTGCTGACAGATCTCAAGAAGTGAGTGATAATGTTTACTAGTCTTTTGATGCCTAGTGTCCCTAAATGGTCAATGTGATTTTGCCCAATAAGAAGTTTTCCTGCTACAGCCTGCCTGTAGCAACAATCCTACAAACAGTCATAGTCCTAAATTGATCCCTAACCTACACACTAGTCTTAAATCAGAGAGAAGTGATAAGAATGGTGTAAAAACCTTTAAGATTAAACCTATTTGTTTGCCTATCAGTAAATTGTTGATGTGAATGTCGTGTTCCACTTGGCAAAATCTCCATCATCCACCATGAATGTACTTCCTTGTTAATCACTTTATTGCATTATGCATGATGAATGTTTTAAAGAGACATTTTTGTTCGTAGACCAGAGAAGAGCAAGCTGCAGATAATCCCTGGACAAATTAACATCACTGTTGAGTGTGTGCCTCCAGACTTGTTAAGTAAGTTTGTTTGTCTGTTATTTTAATTCCTTTAGCTTTTAATATTTGATAACACCTTTCTAAATCTAGAAGGTGTAGAATTTTTGAATTCTCAGTAACAATTTATTTAAAGGCACATTTTTAGCATATGATGCAAGTTGAAACTCGTAGAAACAAAGTCCTTTTATAAATGAAAATTTTTTGATCATTGTTTGGTTGCATCAAATGATGTCACTTCCTGGGTGTCAGTTTTATGGAATGTGAAATATTCCATTTTTTGTAATGGGGAAAATCATGCAGTATAAACTAAACATGCTTTTGCAAAATATTAACTAATTAAATGAGAGTTAACATATAGCTTATGGTATTTAATATATAACCTTTATTTTCTCAGACTCTGTCACATCATCTTATATTCCTTTGAAGCCGTTTGAAGAGCAGTGTGAGAGGGTGTCCATGGAAGTGGAGGAGTTTGTCCTACAAGAGGCCAGATACAACCACCCATTCACCATCTACAAGAACCATCTGTACGTCTATCCTCAGCAGCTCAAATACGACAATCAGAAGACATTTGCCAAGGTGAGATTCCTCACACTTCCCAAAGCACATTCTGTAATTAGTGGAACTGGGAAGCTGTGGGTGGTGGTGCAACAACAAGCTCCTTCGAGCTGTAACAATGTCTGCCTACGTGTTTTCAAACATGAAGCTCTATGAAAAGCCCCAGGGATTCTGTTCATAATCAATTCACCAAAGATCCTATCTGTAATTAAACAGACTTCAGGGTTAATTGCATCCTCCTCCACAGCTGGAAAGCTCATACTACTGGCTGTTTGCCCTGTTACTCTCCAACTTCTTTTCTTCTTGATTAGAGATGCTACCAAACATGTTTACAGATCTGTTTCTCAATGATACCAATTCATTCAGTTTCATTCATTTGCAAAATAGCAATTTGTTTTGTTTATTTATCACTACATAATTGGTATCTTATTACATTATTTCTCATTCTTATGTACATGCTGCTGGCCAAAGGTTTCAAATAATTACTATCTGTCTAGCAATACATCTCTATCTATCTATCTATCTATCTATCTATCTATCTATCTATCTATCTATCTATCTATCTATCTCTATAGAGAGAGAGAGAGAGAGAGAGAGAACATTTCCTAATGTATGTAATGCAGTATGATACAGTGTCTGTTGTTTTTCTTCCAGGCTCGAAACATTGCAGTTTGTGTTCAGTTCAAGGATTCTGATGATGAAGGAGCCGCCCCGTTGAAGGTGACTATATAATTATCCTGTGTGTGGTACCAGTTTTATTCCACCAGTTCTTTAATATTTCATAATTAGTGACGTATAATGTGTAATTGATTAACCACTGTTTGCTTTTAGTGCATCTATGGCAAGTCAGGGGATCCACTTTTCACCACCAGTGCTTTTGCTGCAGTTTTGCATCACAATCAGTGTCCAGAGTTTTACGATGAGGTGAGATCCGTATATTATCATGAAGTGTTATTCTTTTGAACAACTGCATAGCAATACAATATCTTACCTTTAATAATCTGTATAAATCTATCAAGCGGTGACAACACATCATAATATTAATTAGTAAAACACATTAATATTTTTGTTAAACCATCATTATTCTTAAAAAAAATATCTAATTTGTTCACAGTTCACAAAATATGAACACAGCCCAAGATTATTATTGAGATCTAAAACTATTACATTTACATTATTAACATTTGATCAGACTGAGGCATAAACAGCACAAAGCACAAGCTTTCACGAGTCAAGGATATGAATAGCTGAATCATTTCAGAGACACATCCTGTTAGGACCCTCAGGGCCAACATATTAAAGATAGATTGTTTGTTCAATAGACGAATGAGTCACAAGACATCAACATAGACAGTGCAGATATAGCCTGCATAATTTGCTGGACCGAGTCTAATGATCAGCTGGTGACCCTTAAAGGAGTAGTTCAGCAAAAATGAAAAGATCTGTCATCTACTCAGTCCGTTTGGTTGAAACTAATCACAATGACACGTTTACATTCTCATGTACTGTTTTTTATGAGTCGTAATTAGGCTTATAAAAACCACAAAGCTTTCTATACGATAAACTGGTATTTCACTAATGTTCAAATATTTTAATTTCTGTCACAGATTAAAATCGAGCTTCCTGTTCATGTCCATGAGAAGCATCATGTTCTCTTTACTTTCTACCACATAAGCTGTGAGCTTGGCAACAAAACCACCACCAAGAAACGGGATGGAGTGGAAACACTGGGTGAGTGTGTGTGCTTGTGTATTGTATACACACTACACTTTTAAGTTTTAATAATATTTCACAATATTCTTAATAAATGCCTGTGAGCATAAGAAACTTCTTGCAAAAATCTTACTGACTGCATACGATCGAACGATAGTATGTGTGTGTGTGTGTGTGTGTGTTTAAGGAATATAGTTTAACTCTCTCTCTTTTTTTACAGTGGGTTACTCCTGGGCTCCTTTATTGAAGGATGGCAGAATACAGTCCTCAGAGCTACAACTTCCTGTGTCTGCTAATCTACCAGCTGGTTACATGTATGACAAAAGCCAAGACTCAAAGAAGGTGAAATCTTACTTGCGTTGAAAATTCATGGTTTGTTGGTTGGATTGATTGATTGATTTGATTGATTCATTCAGTCATTTTTTGCGTTTTTTTGCAGTCTTCTCCAGATATCAAATGGGTGGAGAATGCCAAACCATTATTTAAAGTGCGAGCGTATGTAGCATCAACAATTTACACTCAGGTATGTTGATCTGATGTAAGGATTGTCCATTGTACTGATCAGAGAGTAATGACATGTTTTGTAAAACAAAAGCATTAAATCTAGTAACCCTCGTCCATCCAGGATTTGCACCTCCACAATTTCTTCCAGTATTGCCAGCTGATGAAGTCGACGTCACAGGGCAATCCTGCTGAACTCGTCAAGTACCTAAAGGTGAGAATTACATGTGAACAAAGGAAAATGTGGATATCCTCATTTTATTTAAGTTAAACAATATTAAACCATTTTATGTTTTCAAAAATACATAGTGTGATGTGCCATTTAACATTTTAATAATGTTGAATCTTTTCAAAGCTTTTCTTTGGAGCACATATTGGAAAGAATGTACTTTATTGTTAAAACGAATTTTAATATTTTTGAAAGAAGCATCTTATTCTCACCCAGGTTGGATATGTTTGATGGAAAATACAGTAAAAACAGTAATATTGTGAATTATTCTTACATTTTCTATTTGAATAAATGTTCTTTATTCCTCTGGCAAATCTGAATTTTCAGCAGCCGTTACTCCAGACTACAGTGTCACATTACCTCTTTCATATTCCTGTCATTTCCAAGTGCCTACATGCAGTAGAGACTCAGGTCATCATTAAGTTCCTGCCTACGGTGCTCGTTCAGCTCTTTGAAGTCCTCACTATGGCAAGCAAAGAGAGTCAAGATATTGCCGTCAACTCCACACGGTGATTTACCACTTTATTTGTCTTCTCAGAAAGACAGAACCTCTGTATTACTGTCTTGTGTGCAGACTGCCCTACGAATATTATATGATCTTTTTTTATGTGATTTTTAAAGCATGTAGGATTGTTGCGTTACTGATGTGCCTCTGATTGTCTCAGGGTAATCATTCACATAGTGTCTCAGTGTCATGAGGAGGGTCTGGAACATTACCTACGCATGTTTCTGAAGGTACAACATTAAAGCTCTCTGTTAACCTGGCATTGCCATGTATTTGTTGACTGGATCACATTCGGTCATATTAAAAGCCAGGTGCAAAACCAATTTTAGTTTAAAAGAATAATAATATAAGAAATAATAATAAAAGTTATTTGGTAAGTACAAACTAATGAAGTACTAACAAATTATTTGCAAACTGTTATAGCATAATAAATTATTAGTCTAATAGCCAATGAACAATTCCTTTATATGAGCTAATTAAACAATAATAAGATTTGTGTTAATTACAGTGACAATGAATGAAGAACTCACTATTTATTTATAGCCTACTGATATATTAAAAATGTATAACTACAAATAAACTATGAACAAATAATTTGTTAATGATTTGTAAATACTTTTTTAGTGTATACTTCTAAAATGTTACCAGTTATTGTTATTCATTTGGTCACACAATATTGGTTTAGGATCTGAAATTTAAATTTGCACCTTTTCTGTATTTTTAATGTGACAGTGATATCCAAAGAACTTTGGTTAGCAAGAAGAGCTTTGCTGGCTTTTCTTTTTAACAACTGTAAATAAAACCAATATTTAATATTGCAGTACGTGTTTCGGATCAACAACGCAACTTCAGGAAACTCTGTGACGACACATGAAGTTTTGGCTACAGCAGTGACCGTCATCCTCAAACAAACTGCAGACTTCAACACCTGCAACAAACTCCTCAAGGTGACAAAACTTTTCGGTTATGGTGAAAATGATCTAATCTTTTTGTACAGCAGATGGTGCTGTTGTGTTTATTTTCGAGCTTTTTGATTTACTTCAGAATTGAGGTTTATTGTTCAAGTCAGTTATGAGCAGTGTTGGGCACCTTACTTTAAAAAAGTAATTAGTTATAGTTATTAGTTACTTCTCACAAATAGTAACTGAGTAAGTAACTCAGTTACATCATTATAAAAGTAACTAATTACCAGGGAAAGTAACTATTGCGTTACTTTAAAAAAAAAAAAAAATTCAAATATATCAAATAACTTAGATGCCCCCAATATTAAATATGTTAAATGAAGGAAATGGACACTAAATAGAATAAATTATTATTATAATACATTGTACACTAATCTACACTATTTTAATGTTACTGTGTTACTGTGGGACAATGTGAGAGACACCTATCAAATTCAATATATTATTGTAAATATTATCAACCCTCTATGGGCACCTTGGCAATTGAATTGCCATTGGCTAGTAAATTTTGTACCATTGGCTAGTTTACTCACCAGACTAATATTAATTATCTGACATACTATTTTATATCATATACAGTGTGTGTGTGTGTGTGTGTGTGTGTGTGTGTGTGTGTTTGTATAGGCCTATATATATCTTATGTTTGTAAAATGGCACAGTTTTTTTTAAAGTATCTGACACTTAGCATCAGTCAGTCAAGCATTATAATATGATATTATAATAATTTAGCATTGTATGATAGAACTTTAGTAATTAGAATAACCATGTATGAAAGCATTTTTGTCATGTTGACTGAACTTAGGACTGGTGGTGGTGCTTAAGATATTGTTTGTCATTTAGTGTTCCTATAAAAGGGGGAACTAAAAATAATAGGCTAATGATAAGAAAACAAAACTTCTACGAATTCTACTACTAATAACAATATAAAACGCACTAAGGATTAATAAGCTGCTGGGTTCATGAATATTAATCACGTTGTCTGCGTTCGCTCAAATTGATTTGCTGAAATCAAAACAGGGACGATAATAGGTGAGCGCCAGCCAATGAGATTTTCGTTTGCGCATTAGTTCCGCCCACTACAAGAGAACCCGGCAGTTCTTAAAAGCTGAAGAATTACAAAGGAACTCCGTTATTTTGACAGGAAAATACAACAAAGAATATCGTTTACATGTAGCGCGTCAATTCTGCATGTCTCTCGCTCTGTCTCTTTCTTTGCGTGCGTGTATGTGAGAGAAAGCGACGGCGAGATATGCGCCTTCACACTAGAGTTTACGGTACGTCAAATACAGGTACACTGCGCATCCATTCAGATGAACTGAAAAATAAAATTATAGTAATATTATAATAATAAATTATAGTAACGCCGCATTTTTTTGTCAGTAACGGTAACGGCGTTGTAACGGGGGAAACAGTAATTCGTTTGATTACTCGTTACTGAAAAAAATAACGCCGTTTATTTATAACGCCGTTATTCCCATCACTGGTTATGAGGAAAAAAATCTCGCTGCATGACCATTCACACCCAAATAATATGAAGCACTTTCTTTTAACCAATGCCACTGGAACTTCCTCAGTGTATTCAATTCAATGTAACCACCTCATTTCATATAGACTTTGCATCTCCTTAAAGTCTTAACATAACCATATCCAAGGACACATTTTCTTGGAATTCGAAGCTTTCTTAGAGCTAGGGAACTTTGAGGGAACTTGCTTTTACATAATTAGATAACAGAATAGTGGTTTGACTTTGGCTGGTGTCAGAGATCTTATCGTAGTGTGGTAGAATAAGTCCATTGTTTCAGAAAGGCAGTTAGTTCCCTTTCACTTTGTTTTACTTTTGTGATTATGTTGTGGTGTAGTGTACATTTAGGTGTATATTTAAAATTGATATATAGTGGCACACATTAACATTCCCGTGATATGATATGGTATACATTAATATTATTATAGTATTACAAATTTTAAACATTATATTAATTAGATTTCATGTTACTGTTCAAAATGTTGGGGTCAGTAAGTTTATTTTTATTTTTGAAAGACATTGATGCTTTTATTTAGCAAGCAAAGATGCATTAAATGAATCACTAGTGACAGTAAAGACATTTATAATGTTACAAAATAATTCTATTTCAAATAAATGCTGTTCTTTTGAATTTTCTATTCATAAAAGAATTCTAAAAACAAATGTATGATTGATGATAATGATTTTTTTCTTGAGCACAAAATAAGCATATTAGAAATAAGGATCATGTGACACTGAAGACTGGCTGATAAAAATTCAGCTTTGGCATCACAGGAATAAATTATATTTTAAAATAGAATATTTTTTATAAAAAGGTTCATTTAAATATTTTCGACATTTTAAATTGTAATAACATTTCACAATATTACTGTTTTTAGTGACCTCAGTCTTTTGAATAGTAATGTGTATGTGTAATATGACTTTAGTATCTGTATATTGGCACACATTTATGACGTTCATCTGTGTTGTTATGGTTATTAAATCCTGTTTCTTTCTATCTTGTATTACAGTACTCATGGTTCTTCTTTGAGACCATGGCCAAATCAATGGCACAATACCTCCAGGACGGCAACAGAATGAAAGTTAGTATAATCCGTTCCCATGATTTACACTTTAAAGTAATATTAAAGAAACTTCAAAATCAATTAACAGCCATTTGTTATCTAAGAGGAATGTATGGGGCTTTCCTTTCCGCTTCCTTTTCTTAGTTATCATCTTCAGTAAAACATAAAAAATAGCTGTATGTAAATAATCCTGGGCTGTCGAGCAGGATGTTGCTTTCCACTTTTGGCTTTTGTACATAGAATGCGGTTAACTTCCTCATTCTTCAAAAGTGTGCATGATGAAGGTATCTGGGAAGAAACACACCCTTTAAACTCGTAAACAAAGCTGCACTGTACTGTACTATTGACACAGAGTTGCCTTTTGCTTGTACAATGTGTGTTTAACAGTTTCAAATTTCTCTCAGTCTGTTCCAAACATGCTCAGACCTATTTGACATACCACTGAATCCTCTTTGCATAACTGAAAACGTGACTCATATATGTCATTTAAAAGCTGGTGTGTGAAGTCTGTTGTTCAAACATGCTTTCAGCACGACACATAATTCATTCATTGCATAACACACACACACACAAAAAACTGTTTTCTCAGTTGTTAAAATTGGACTTCCGTGTGGTTAGAATATCTGGGGTATTGACAGCTGAAATGCAGTCAGATAAAATCCTACTTTACTTACAAATGACCATTTCCTATAACCAATGAAACAATGTACTATTCATAGCAGTTAATAATGCAAAACCACCTACTGTGCATTTCCTGCAGATGCCTCGAGCGCAGAGGTTTCCAGAATCGTTCCACCAAGCGCTGCAGTCCCTGCTGTTGTCAATCATGCCTCACATCACTATACGCTACGTGGAGATCCCAGAGGAGGCCCGCTGCATCAACTTTAGCCTGGCCTGCTTCATCAAGGTCAGGCCTAGAGCTGTGGTATTTTAATAAGATCAGGTCCAACTCTTTACAGCACAACTGTTTTCAACATTGATAACAATAAGAAATGTGTCTTGAGCAGGAAATCAGCATATTAGAATGATTTCTGTAGGATCATGTGATCTGTGCGTCTAGGCCTAAAGTATTTTAAAATAATAAAAAAAAAACGAATAAGAAATTAATGTTTTTATTTAGCAAGATTGTATTAAATTGATTAAAAGTGAGAGTAAATACATTTATAATGTTACAAAAGATTTGTATTTTTTAAATAATTGTAGTTCATTTTGTACTTTCTGTTCATCAAAGAATCCTGTGAAAAATATATCACAGTTTACACAAAAATAGTAAGCAGCAGAAGTGTTTTTAACATGGATAATAATAAAAAATGTTTCTAGAGCAGCAAATAAGCATATTAGAATGACACTAAAGGCTGGAGTAATGATGCTGAAAATTCAACTTTATCAGCACAGGAATAAACACAATTCAAAGTAACTGTTTTCTAATAATATTTCACAATGTCACTGTTTTTTTCTGCAGTTTTAATCAAATAAGTTGACATTTGAAAAAATCTCGCTGACCTCAAACTTTTGAAAGGCTATCTGAATAGGTTTATTAGTTGCATAAAGTACAGCAAACATGACAAAGCGACAGAATTTGTTTCATATTTTACTTTAATCTTATTTTTGTAATTTCAATCTTATTTTTCAGTTTAATTGTTCGAATTGCATTGTCTACATGTTCTTTAAAAATGCACACAAGTTGCACAAGCTCATTTGATATTCTGCAGTTGTACTTTAAACTTTAACCTCTCAAATGCCATTCGCTATAATAATTAAACTGAAGAGATAAAATTTTGTAGAATAGAGAAAATTAGGTGGATGATTCATTTTTTTTTTTTACGATAAGGTAATACTGATATTAACTTGCACACCTCCTGGAGCGATAACCCACAATCAGTGATTTTATCTAATTCTGGCTATTATTTGAAGTGTGTTTCAACATTTGGGCTTGGTCACCAGAAGGGCGTGTTATGATGTAAATGTTTTTGTAGTTTTTCGGCTACCAGTAGTCACTACTAGATCTTTCATTAAGCCAAGCTGGATTCAACTAAATGTCTGGCCAACATTGAAGACTTTGAAACAAAATTCAACCTGCCCCTTTTTCTCCTCACTGTCAAACAAATTTGATTGTTTATATATAGTATGTCTAAAGTTTAATTGCACTTCACTCTTGATTATTGTTTTTTTATTTATTTATTTTTAACTTGAACTCATTGTGTGGCATTCCATTGTTCTGATTGAAACTCTCCTCCTGCACAGCGCTGCCTTACGTTCATGAACCGAGGATTTGCTTTCAGCTTGATAAATGATTACATGTGCGGCTTTGGCCTGAAAGATCCAAAGGTAGGCAACAGAGTTCAACTGCATTACATGGTCAAAGCAATACAACTTACATTTATTCAGTGGGTTATTAATATTAATTGGTAAATCAAAATCAGTAGTTTTTTTCTTGTTTCAATCCGGTGGTCTTCAAGGTAACATTAGAGAGTTTTAGATGATAATTAAATTCTGCTGTAAAATACAATGACTTTACTTTTGTTCACACATAATAATCTCATACTAAAACCATGTCAATTTTGAAATCATTTTAACAATATTTAACGTGTTTAATCTCTGAAAAACTTTGAGAAGTGGCCTGTTCAGTGTTTTCAGTTTCTCTTTCATCGAACAATACATATCTTTAGGTTTTGATTCTTCAGAGATTGTCTTGTCTGTGAGGTCTTTCATAACAGACATCCAGATAATGGGTGTGGCTTGTAGGTTTTTGCGAAATAGCTTCTCTGTTCTCATCTTCTGTGCTGTTGATATCACAGAGTTTTATTGTGGAATATCATATCATAAGATCATGTATGACTCATTTTGACTTGCAAATTCTATGTGCCACAGCCTGTCTATACTGTCCTTGGAAAACACAAGCTTTGAAAGGGCACAAATTATGTATTTTCATTAATAAATTAGATAAATTACATTTTTAAAAACTGTTAAATGTAATTCTTTGCAATGTTGTAATGCCTAAATTCACTTGTAGAATTTGAAATAAATAATACATTATAATTAAACAAAATATTATATTTGGATGCTTGATATTGGCCATTTATTGGTTATCGGCAATAACAGTTTTGATATTATACTTCCTAATTTGTAATTACTGTAACTGTTCCTTAATAGCAAGAGTTGTTGTCTCTGTTGTTGAACTCGGACGTGAATTAAAACTCGAATGTAGCTTGTCAGAACTTGTACAGATGTGCTTTTGCAATAAATCTGTTTTATCTTGTCTGTTGCTATGACCCGTATCTATATCTCCAAATCAGTTTCTCCAACATCTCACTTATCACTTTTGAATGCAATTTTTACAGGCACTTACAGAGATGAAGTTTGATTTCCTCATGGCGGTTTGCAACCACGAGCACTACATTCCTCTAAACCTGCCCATGGCATTTGGCCGAACTAAGTTGCAGCGGGTCCAGGGTAGGTGTCTCCACCCCCCTCCTATCTTGCCATGGCTTTCTTGCCCTCATCCTCCCCTCCATCCCAGTCTAACAACTTCACCACTTTAAGATCTGCTAGCAGCACCATTCCTCACGCCATGTAACGTGAACCTGAAAACCCAGCTATGCAAGAATTTAAGTGTCACGAAATGGGGCGTGATGACAGTCAAGCTTAACATATAATTTAGGCATCAATCAGAAACGTTTCCTTAAAGGTTTTCCCCAAGGACTGATTTGGCAAGTTCAGTTATAACATATTTAATGCCTGTTGTGAGTTTAGTAGTTTCACCATTTCTAATTAGAAAATAATAAAACAGTCTCTTTGTACTGAAATGTTCAGTGAGTCAGTGTCTCATCATAAACACAGTTCAAATGAAGTTCAGATAATAGACCTCTCATTCTTTTCATTTAGACCCGGGATAAGCATACTACTGTACTACACATATGTGCACTATAAATTATGTATACTGTGCACAGTATGTACCCTACCTTTCCAAAATTTGGAATCAGTATGGTTTTGAAAGAAGACTTTTATGCTCACTGGGCTGCATTTATTTGATCAAAATACTATAAAAATGGTAATGTTGTGAAATATTATAACACTTTTAAAGAACTGGTTTCTATGTTAATATATTTTAAAATGTAATTTATTCATGTGATGGCTAAGATTAATTTTTAGTGGTTCATTTTCAATGGAAGAAATGCTGCAGGTAGCTAATGAGTTCTGCCGCTTCACCATGCCTAGTTTCTAGTGGCCCAAACTGCTAAAGATATGAGTCATTGATCAATCAGAGATAAATCATTGCATTTGGCTTTTATGTAGTCAAAAACCATGGAGGAAAAACATAATATTCACTATGATTTTCCTGTAGTTTGTGAAACTAATATACATATTCACACAAAGATGCAAACATATATTTATATTTTATACACACCTTTCAAAGGTCAGTGAGTTTTTTTATTTTTTTATTTTTTTTTATTTAAATGGCCACTTGTTTGATCAAAGTGCAGGAAAAACAGTGATTTTGTGAAATATTATTAGAAGACAGTTATCATTACCTTCAGAAATCATTCTAATATGTTGATTTTCTACTCAAGAAACATTTCCTATCAGTGTTGAAAATAGATTTGTGTAATGTTTTTGTGGAAATTATGCAATTTTATCAGGAATTTGACAGAAAATTCAAATACAGCAGTTATTTAAAATAGAAATCTTTTGCAACATTATAAATGTCTTTACTGTCACTTTTGATCAATTTAATGCATCCTTACTGAATAAAAGTATTAATTTCTTAAAAACAAATCATAATTTAAATCACTGAACATGGACAACACTAATATATATTATGCATAATTAAAATGTAAAAAATCCATTTAAAACAGGAATAAAATAAAGTATGTAGTATATACTGTGAGCAGTATGCATTAGTGAGCACTATTTCATTTCAAACACAGCCACACATCCTCACAGCTTCACTCCCATCACTGATAATGGCAATCCTGCATGATTGCTTCCTTTATTCATTATTTCAGATTTTATTTCGTATGCGGCGGAGTGTTTCGGTGTGGTAGGTAGGTGATGCCGACCAATGCCGACGCAAACGCACTTCCAGTCGCCAGATAATCGTCCTGATAACCCCACTAATTGCCTTGCTGTGCTCTTGCATCACTCATCAATCACTGTCTAATTGCATTTGACGCTTCAGGTTGAGGCCTTTGCTTTTTCTGTCACCAAGCATAACATATTTGCTTTGCTCTGATGAAATTCAATGACTAAACGTGTATTGTCTGAGGATTTTTGAGATGATTTTACAAAACAGAAATTAAAAGGGCAGTGTTTTCACACTACCTGAGATGTTTGTTGCTGTAAGCGTATACTGTATTTGTCTGTCTTGTCCTGTCCTCACTTGCCCTTTTTAACTCTGTAATACTACACATTCAGAATGAGTGCGGAAACATCTTGTGTGCATTTGTTGTAATCTGACTTTTATTTGCTGTTGTCGTACAGGAAAATGTGAGGAAATGTGGCTCTTCTGTTTTCAATTCAGATTACAGGAAATACAAAATGAATTGTTTGGGCAAAAATGATAATTTTTCAAAACGTTTCATCATTTATTCACCTTCATGTTTTTCCAAAACCAAATTACACTCTTTTTTTTTTGTGTGGAAAAAAAAAAAAAAAGTATTTCAGTAGCATTTTCCATTCATTAAGGGTTCACAGTGACCTAAGCTCCAAATGTGACAGAAAACACCTGTAGACGTAGTTCATATGACAAATACTGCCATTCAAAGTTTAAGGATTCAAAAGAAGTCTCTCATGCTCACCAAGGTTGCATTTATTTGATCACAGTAATATTTTGAAATATTTTTACAATTTAAAGTAACTATTTTCTATTCTAATGTAAAATCTTTACTTTATTGTCATTTTAATGACAAAGCTGAATTTTCAGCAGCCATTACTTCAGTCTTCAGTGTCACATGATCCTTCAGTAATCATTCTAATATGCTGAAAAAAAACCCATTTCTATTATTAATGTTGAAAACGCATGTCCTGCTTATTATTTTTGTAGAAACCATGATATATTTTCAGGATGAATCCTTTGATGAATGGAAAATTCATAAGAACTGCATTTATATGAAATAGAAATCTTGTGTAACATTATTAATGTCTTTACTCTCATATTTGATCAATTTAATACATCCTTGATTAGCAAAAAATGTATGTATATTTTGAATGGTAGTGTATGTTATTCTTCTGAAGCCATACAACATCTATGTGTGAAGAAAAGGCTTAAAATCCTCCTCTTCGCTGAGGCTGAATCATGGAATCAGTGAATTGAACTCTGATTCATTTAGTCCAGCTCAATCAAATGGTTTGTTCACTGACCCACTTTTCACTTTGAGAGGATTCTCCTTTTGCGTTTCATAGATTGAATAATAGCATGCATGTCTAAAGCAACATGAGGGTGAACTTTCAATTGTACGTGAACAACAACTTGCCATTAGGGGAAAAAACTTGGCATCGGGATTTCTGTATTATGGCCAAAGAAGGCTATTTATAATTGCATGATCTATTTTCAGTAAAAATGCTTTCACTTTAAGCACAAGGTTTTTCTGTCACTCCTTAGTTTCTGTTTCTATTGTTGTTTGATGTGTGGAATGCAGTGAAATCTGCTTTCAGAAAACATTTGAAAGAAGTCCGCCATCTAGACACTGTCTTTTCATTTGGATGCCTTTCACTATCACAAATGTCAGTGACTTAACACAGGAGCCTTACCTGTTACACCTGTATGTTAAGCACCATTTGCATATATGCATCTTTAAAAGTACTGCGTCTTTAGGATGCATGAAATAAAAGTGTTGCTTGTTACTTTTAATAAAAGGCCACACAGATTGCATAAACATTCATAATACTGTAAATGTAAAAATAAAATCTTACTAGCACAGAACATCGCTGACCCTGAAATAATGTGTTTCAGATCAGAGTTTGGAGTACAGCCTGACTGAGGATTACTGCAAAAACCATTTCCTGGTGGGTCTGCTTCTGCGAGAGGTTGCTGATGGACTCCAGGGCTGCCCTGAGATCAGACAGCTGGCTGTAGCTGCACTCAAGAACCTCATGATCAAACACGCCATGGACGACAGATACAATGCTTTTAAGGTAAATTACATAGTTGTACAAACATATGCATTGTTTCAGAAAGGACAGAACAATTCCTGTCCCTGCTGCTGCTGAATAGACAGTTATCATTAACCTTTGTCCGCAGAAGACAGATTGCTGTTTTGCATGTGCAACTTTGTATAACCGTTATCTTAATAACGTTAAAGGTGCTGTATGTAGAATTGACACCTAGCGGTTGAACTAGGTATTGCAGTTCAAATTCAAAATATTGGAGACGGTTTTTTTCTCCCGGCCCCTCCTCCTCAGACTTGACGCACACGCAGGTTGCCAGATTAAGGACACCAACAGGAACGAGTGCACATGACGATGAATGAAATTAAATACGCTGTGTTTTCTGCCAACTGGCAACCCAGGGTGCTGAAATACAATTGGGTAAACTGGCAGTGGGCGGGTTTCACAAACCATAACAAACACAGACATTCCGGGCCGGAATGCACATTTTCAAAGGAGAATAACTGACTGTAGCATTGTTTTTCAGATAAACAAGTATGTTAACTTAGCATGTTTCTTAAATATCTGCAAACATATTATGATATTTTTATGCTTTAGTAGAGTCAAAATCCTACATACAGCACCTTTAATGTTAGTCTCTATGAGTCTTTTGTTTCGCACTATTAGTCTAATTAGTAGTGTTTGCTAAAGCAAGCATCACTATTAGTATTGCTTATAGATGTGGTTAGGAATTAAAAACAAACCCTTAAAGGGATACTCCACCCAGAAATGAAAAATCTTTTATCACTTACCCTCTTGCCATCGCAGATGTACTGTATATGACTTACTTTCGTCTTTGAACGCAGAGATTTTTTAGAAGAATAATTTATATCTCTGAATCCATGTAATGCAAGTGCGAGCCTCAAAAATAACGAAAAATGAACGCAACGGTAATCCACACGACTGCAGTTGATGAAATTGAAGCGAAACCATAGGTATGTGTGAGAAAAATGCTATTATTTGAAACTTTTTAAAACATTTAGTCCGTCAGAACATTGTAAAACGTGGTGTAAACAAAACTCGCGAGCAGTGATGCTGAAACATAGATGTCACTTTTTGTGAAAGTTTTACGTGGGACGTTTATGTCAAGTGTGAACTTGTGACACCTGGCCAAAAGCAATGGATTAGGGTTTTAAAAGTTCTACATTTTATTTATTTATTTTTTCACAAACACCTACTATTTTGCTATGGGGGTTGTGTTGTGTGGTTTTTGAAGCCTACTTTGAGGGTTCCATTCACTTCAGACATGGATTATTAAAAAAACAACAACAACAAAAAAAAAAAGCTGTTTGTGTTCAACAGAAGAAAAAAAATAATATAAATCTGAGACGGTATGAGAGTGAAAACATGATGAGATATTGTCGGATGTCAAATTTGCTGGTTTTGTCTGGCAGCAATAAAACATGCAAAAAAATCAGATAGACTTGGATTAAAAGTGGGACCCGAGTTGTATCTAAAGACCAGAATATCATAGAGACTTATGGATAAACTGCACAGAAATATTCTAACATCCTCTCATATACCTCACATTCGTATCTGAAAATGTAAAAGCTAATTTATTTGGATGTTTTGTTTATTAAAATCCCACTTTAATAAATGAAATACCAGATTTAATTCAAGTAAATGTAGTAATATATTAATTAAAGTAAGCACCACAAATAATTGTAGTTAAGCTTTTCTGTACATCACTCACAGGGATCCAGGAGATTGAGATGACCCCAATGCATAAGCAGGTCGATGTTATTGAAATTTGTGGTTTTGCATTTTATCTTTTATCAAATAGTGTGGCCGACGACAATGCAAAGAAATCCTCCAGTTATGGCTGTACCGTTGTCACCATAGTAAATAACTGCTGCACATTGTGTTTGCATTCATCCCAAACAGACATCTGTCTGTTATGCAAATGCCAGACTCAGTGAGTCCAGATCTAAGTTCCAGATCGTTGGCACAGACATGGTTATCGAGCTCCTGCTGCATTCGCATTTCTTGAGTAGCCACTATGATCTGTTTGCTCTAAACAACATTGAGAGTCAGCTACTACTGGTGCCTGAACCTCTGGGATAATCGTGGGATCATTTCCAGACGACAGTCAACACCAGATGCTAATGTAGTTTAGTTTTTAGCAGATTCTATATTTGATTCTGTTTCTATGACTGTATGAACAACATCACAAAAATGACAAAAATGCTCTTCATGTTCTAAAACCATATGGGACAGATCATTCCAAGAATATTTTCTAGAGATCTTAGATGTTTAGTCTTTAGTCTAGTTCTGCAAGTTCTAGCAAGTGGTGCTTGCTAAGGCCAAGGTTAGGGATTTTATTATAGTTCTACGATCATTTTATCACATCGTTCCAAATGCTAATCCTTTAATTGAACAGAATAGTGTTATTTGCCATATAATTTAGTGAATATTATAGAGAAAAGCGTTATTTTTGGTATTATTTGTATACCATTATTTTGAATTGGCTTTTATTTTTTATATTTATTTTATTTGCTTTTGACGTATTTATTATTATTATTAATATTTTTTCTAATTTTTCATTTTTGTATATTTAGTAATTCAGCTTAAATGCAGTTAAGTTCTCAAGTTAGTTTCCAAGCAACATTTAATTTAAGAATTTTAAGGTACATTTTTTTTTTATTCTAATATTTATATTTTGCTTTATTCCAGCTTTATTTGAGTTGACAAAAACTCAAATAAATTTAAAAAAAAAAACGTTGAGTTTTAGGACCGGTATGCAACCACCCATAACACCCTGTCAACCATTTAGCGATGACCACATGCATTTTTTAAAAATATTTTCATGTAATATAACAATATTATTGCTTGAATTATTGTGTATTGTAAAAAAAATTTCCTGCATGTTTATTTATGCATTATTAAAATCATGGAAGCATAAATGAAATATGCACAGTAAAACAAACACTAATGTAAAGTCTTTTTTGGCTGCAGTCAATGGCTAGTGACCGTTCTTTCTGCTACGGTGCTTCAGAATCATTAATCATTTCTTTCATCTCATGACAGAATCAGCAGGCCCGCATCTGTCTGCTGTACCTGCCACTCTTTGAGCTGCTCTACCAGAACCTGAGTCATATGAACAGCCCGGGGCAACTCTGCAGAAATGGCCTCGGCCTCATGGTAAACATGCATTTCTCTCTTATCTACGATCTACAATGACTCAGTCTTCATCTGTTTTGTGCAATCAATATTTTATGAAATGCATATTGCTTAATCGAAATTAAAACTCCACTGAAACTCCTCAAATGTTAGTCAAAAAAGATAAGACAAATCAAAGGCGTTTAAAAATATTAACAGGCTTTAGTTGATATTTCATTGTTATCTTAACAGAAACAGACTGTGGAGTGGAAAACAACTCTCATTCGACTCTCAAATGTCCATCTGATACCTTTGAAATGGAGATTTTGCATAATGTTATTTTTAGTTGTACAGAATTAGAAGTATAATCTGAATCAGTCCAAAAAAAATAAAAAAATAAATACACATGCTTTCTTTGAGTTTACAGATGGACCAGTTGTTTTCCTTGTTTTAGCTGTTTACTTTTGACAGCATTGCATGATGATTGTGGGTGTGTGTGTTGTTTCAGTATTTACTGAATCGGTTTACTTTTGCACTGTTGTAACCCGAGACATGAGAGTGCTACATTTTAAATGCCATGTCCTAGTGCAAATGTTAACCTTACAAGTTCTTGATCAGCAGTCGGATAAGCGCCTGATAAGCATTTTCCCATGCTCCTTTAGTACCGGGATGATTTGTCAGTGGACAGCCGCAGAAGCAGCACAATCGTTGATAAGGAACCTTGTGAGTATCAAAGTTTTTTGCCAACGGACGTTATAAGTAAAACACACACACACACACAGTACAGTATGTGTACATTCGTCTATGTTTGTGTGTTTCACAGCGGGTGTCATCACCCAGAATGGACACATGAGGAAAGGAGAGTCCAGAGGCTCTATGTATGGAGATCCTGGCACTCCAGACATCAATGAGGTGAAACAGAGAGTGTTGGGGAACATTACTTTTAAAAGTAACATGTTACATGTAATGTTACTCAATATAACAAAAAATAACTATGTATTATATTGCATTGTTAGTTTTATAGAAATTAACACAGTGGAATAACACAGTCCTCGCTCTTTATATATACACTACCGTTCAAAATTGAAAATATATTTATATATTTTTTTATGAATATATTTATTTACCGAGAATGCTTTAAAGTGACAATAAAGATTTCTATTTCAAATAAATGCTGTTCTTTTGAACTTCATTCGTCAAAAATATATCACAGTTTTCACAAAAATATTGATGGTAAAACTGTTTTCAACAGTGATGATGATAATAAGAAATGTTTCTTGAGTGCCAAATCAGCAAATTAAAATGATTTCTGAAGGACCTTGTGACCCTGAAGACTGGAGTAATGATGCTGAAAATTCTGCTTTGCCATCACAGGATTAAAGTAGATTTTAAAATATATCAATGAAAACAGTTATTTGAAATTTTTATTAATTTCAAAATATTACTGTTTTTATTGTATTTTTGATTAAATAAATGCAGCTTTGGTGAGCGTTAAAACATCTTGCTAACCCCAAACTTTTGCTTAGTAGTGTATAATATATAAAATTATGTAATTTACTTACTAGAATTTATACAGTATAATACATTCTTTTTTTTTTTTTTCATGCACCATTTTTTTTTGTCCACCACAAATAATATTTTGGAAATTTTTTAAATATAATTTAAATTTTTTTTCTAACTCCTATACATGCCTTTATATACCCATTTTTCCTTGTGGAAGGGACAAGATTGCAATTGTTTGTCAGTTAATCAGTTAAATATGCAGTAACATGCATTAACAAAAACAACTTATGTTTTTATAGTATAAATTTAACAAGTAATGCATTACTCATTAAATGTAAAATAAAAAAAATTAAAAGGTTTTTCATTACGTTGCCCCAACATTGAAGGTTACCTTATTAAACATCACCCAAATTATGCATCATTTTAAAATTTTTTCCCCATTTCTGCTCAGTTACACAGGCGCGGTTCCACTATGAGCAATGTACCCGCCGCTGGCCGTTTGGGGAAGTATGAGATCAGAGGACTGCTCCTGTGTTTCCTGCATATTGTAAGAACTTTGTCAGATGGTAAGCACACTTTGTTATCACCATAAAACACCATCAGAATTATAGTCACCATTGTAGCCTTACTATCAGATCAGCTTTAATCCTATAGCCACAGGCTCTCTTCTCCAACATTACTACTTTGGGTTAGAGGTTTTTCAAAACTACTAGCAACCACCAAGAATTTTCTTTGCAACCAGCTAATGCCCTATAACCCCAAACAACCCCAAAACGATGCCATAGACACCACTTACGGCTCGTTTCCACTGAGCGGTACGGTTCAGTACAGTACAGTACGGTACGCAATTATGTCCGTTTCCATTGTCAGAAGTTGTGAATGCTACCAAAATAGCGAACCATACTGTACCACTTTTTTGGTTCCCTTCTGTTGGGGTACCTAGCACAGCAAAGGGTACCAAAAGGGTGGAGCTAAACTCACCGCAGAACTAGAATCGTCACTTTTGCGTGATACAAGGGGATAAAGTTTCTCCTTCACTCGTTCCGCTCTGCTGTCCGTGTTGGGCTTATTTACGTCAGAGTGTGCAAACACAAAAAAATATAATGATGACTCCCACCTCAGCTTGCCGGCTCATTTGTAGAGTGATCTTGAGTGGGTGTTTCAGATAAAATATGAAGCAGGAGTGAGAAACTCAAATTTTAACACCCATAGAAAACCTGAAATTGTGATTTACATTTAGAAATTTCCACTGAATGTATTTTATTTCTTTTGCTCTTAAAAAGCACTTAGAACATCGCAAGACCACAAACATGATTAGTGCTCTTTTCTTTTTTTTTTGAGGTTATTATTAGAGACATTTGTACAGTATAAGAATAATAATTGAAATCTGCTAAAACCAAAACCAATATGAAATCCATCCCAGTAAAGGGATAGTTCACCCAAAAATGAAAATTTTCCCATGATTTACTCACCCTCAAGCCATGCAAGGTGTATATGACTTTTTTCTTTCACACGAATACAATCTGAGTTATATTAAAAAAAAATATCCTGGCTCTTCCAAGCTTTATAATGGATTTTGAAGTCCAATAAAAATATATCTATGCTCTGTATGGCTCCGGGGGTTAACAAATCCCTTCTGAAAACTTTTGATTCATTTTTGTAAGAAAAGGATCCATATTTTAAACTTTATAAACCGTAATCTCTAGCTTCTGCTAACTGTCGTATCCACGTTCATGAGAGAGCGGTGTTCCAGCGGATGACGTAGTACACGAACACTGTGATGAACACGGAAGTGACGAACGCAGAAGCGCAGTGGATAGAGCAAAGCAAAACACTGGTCTCGAATTAGAAGTATAAAACAAGGATTTGTAAATAAAAATGTCAGAGGATTTCAATATGAACCAAAAGGAGACTGGTTTTCCTTTGATGTGAATAGGGATGGGTATCGTTAAGGTATTAACGGTATTACTACTCTTACTGATACTGCTTATCGATCCGGTACTTTAACGGTATTCTTATCGGTACTTTTGTTTTATATATATATATATATATATATATATATATATATATATATATATATATATATATATATATATATATATATATATATATATATATATGAATGAGACAGATTAGGAGCTGGATTAACATTGCTTTATATTCTGAAATGTAAAATAAATATTTAATTAAATTAATATAAAACATCAATTTGTAAATGCACCAGTGTGCAGGCATTTTTAGTGTTTTATATACATAAGATACAGTAAGAACATGAACAAAGAAACAAAGTAAAACAAACCAACAAATATACAAATTAAATGAAATTAAATAAACAGTGCTTTCATTTTTCCATGAAGGTCTACTAACATTAATGTTCAGGTAAGTAATAGCTACAAAAGAAATCTAAAAGTAATCAAACGTAAAACCAAAAAATTAAAATGTAAAATAACACTGTATAATTTTCACTGTATGTATTGATAGATTAATGCTTATTAAAGCTATAACGTTATTCAGATTAAGAGCTGTGGGTGATTTTCTCTTTGCATTTTGTTATTTAACATTGATGGCCCAAGCACCAGTCTGTCACTTTAAGACAAAATATTGACACACATCGGATTTTCTCCCAACTGATCTCGTCCACTTAAGACATAAACTGTGTTTAAGTGAATACTCGTAGCTGGCCATTTTGACATTTTGTGTGCATTTGATCGTTTGGATGCGCCTGAAGCTCAAAGTGTAATCTGCTTGTCCGTTTTGGAGCGCGCGCACACACATTTCATCCTGGGGAACAGCGTCTCTCGCTGATTGTGCTTTCAACGTTTTATTATCAAACATGTCCCGCAATGTAGCAGCAGTAAAGACAGCATTTTACAATAATCACCGATTGAGCTGATTCTGACGTTAAGTTTTGGTTAGGGAGGAACGAATGCGCACCGCTATAAAGGGAAGGAAGTTGTGCTAGAAGAAACACGGCTATAATACTTAGAAGCCAAAATCTAAAAAAAAAAAAAAACTAAGCTTAATATAACAGCCACAGGCCTAAAGCATAAGCAGATGTTTGAATAGATAGTTCTCTCTTCTATCATAATTAAACAGGGCTTTCATGTTGCACGTGCTGAAACTCCTCCGCGTAAGCGAGTTCTCGTTTCTGAATTGCGAATAGCAAAAATGTATCATAGACAGATGTTTGAATATTATTGCACATAAAAACAGCTGGCAACTCTGGTGAAATATAATTTGCAAAATAATGTGTATATATAGTAACAATAAATGTATGTGTGTTTTCTTGATTTCTCCAGTACCGACAGCAGAACCGATAACGTCAGAGCTTATCGATACTCCGGTCTTTCATAATTTAGCCCCAAGACCGATTTAATAACGGGTTTCGGTACCCATCCCTAGATGTGAACAAAACTTGTTTCTTACGAGACTAGCATATTCTCAACGGTTCTTACACTACGTCTTGCGTCATCCACTGGAACGCATCAAATCGCTTCAGAAGGCCTGGAGCATTGTGGCACACTTTTTATGATGGATGGATACACTTTTATTGGACTTCAAAATCTTAAACCCCATTCACTGCCATTATTAAGCTTGAATGAACCATGATAGTTTATTAATATAACGCCAGTTTGTCTGAAAGAAGAAAGTTATATACACCTATGATGGCTTGAGGGTGAGTAAATCATGACATAATTTTCATTTTTGGGTGAACTATCCCTTTTAAATAATTTCTGAAAAGTATTATTTTGGGCCATTTGTCAGAGAACGTGGGAACCCTGTGGATTGGTTGTCTGTCCTGAGAACAGGAAGAGTTGAGCTATATTGCATTAATTCTTCTGTTTGTATGTTACTCAATGTCTTCCTGTAGATACTCTGATGGCCTACTGGTCTAAAGTCAACCCACAAGACGTCATGAACTTCCTCAGTCTGCTCGAGTGAGTGACATACTAAGTTTACCATGAGGTTTTGTACTTGTCTGACCAATGTTGATCTAATTATTATTATTATTATCTTGTGTAACACAATGAGATGGTAAAAGACTGAAAAGTCTCTTATGCTCACTTAGGCTGCATTTATTTGATCAAAAATACAGTAAAACAGTAAATATTAATACAGTTTAAAAGAACTATTTTCTATTTAATATGTTTTCAAATGTAATTTATTCCTGTGAAGCAAAGCTGAATTTTCAGCATCATTACTCCAGTCTTCAGTGTCACATGATCCTTCAGAAATCAGTCTAATATGCTGATTTGCTGCTAAAGAAACATTTCTTCTCATCACTCCTGAAAACAGTTGTGCTGCTTAATATTTTTGTGTAAACAGTGACGCATTTTTCATGGTTCTTTAATAAATAAAGTTTAAAAGAACAGCATATATCTGAAAAACAAAAAACAAATCTTCGCTGAGAATGCAGCACACAATGTTGCTTTAAGAATTATGTTCTGACAAAAATGTCAAATCCAGCTTGTGTTGCTGGAAGAAACTGCACACTTGCGGAATGCTTCAGGTCTTAATCTGGGTTTCCGGCCCTGATGATTGGAGAAAAATATAAAAGTTTGTTGCCAGAAAGTAAATCATGACCCTCTTTTTAATCTTTATTTGGCTTTCTATCACATAATATTCTAATCTTCAGTCTTCTCTGTCTCTAGGATCTGCATAGTCCAGTTCCGCTATGTGGGCAAGCGAAACATCAGCAGGTATGCTTGATAGAGACTCAACAACGACAACATGTTTCCCATTTGAAAATTAACCACATTCAGATCACTCATATTTACATGAACTACAGCTGTGACACGCTGCCTGCTATCGTGTCATCAAAAGCCAGATCTTTACATTACATTATCCCCTGTGCTTTCAGATAAGCAGTGGTATCAAGATTAGCATTGTTGTGGACAATAAGGCTCTGTTTGTGTGCGTTGTTTAGAAGCCAGGAACCCTGGGTGTCGAAACTCTTTTCATCTGAGAGGAAGTCTCAGACCATGCCGGTGCTGCGAGGTCGAGGAAGCCTAGTGCAAGCAAAGCTGCAGCAGTTCAGCACTATGGACACCTCATTAACCCTGAACATGGGTAATTGGTGTACTCCTGTTATTTTATTCCCTTTCGTTCTGTGAAAAATTGCATTATGCTACATGATTTTCTTGGCTTTTCTGATTCTATAATGATATTACTACAAAACAAAACTAAAAGTAACATATTGTAATGCAATGAACAAAATTAAACTAAAAAAACTTTACCTAATTAAATGTATCATAACAAAATGTTATGTAATGTAACAACTTAATTTACCTTCAAACTTTAAATTCCGTTGTCACAAGTCTCAGCTGACAATCTTGCTTTTTTTTAAATATAACAAGTGTGTTATGTTCACCAGAGCTGCATTTATTTGATAAAATAAATAAATATTATATTGTAGTAATTGTTTTTTTTTGTTTTTTAATGTATATTTTAAAATGTAATTTATTCCTGTGATCAAAGCTGAATTTTCAGCATCATTACTCCAGTCTTCAGTGTCACACAATCCTTCAGAAATCATTATAATATGCTAATTTGGTGCTCAAGAAACATTTGTTTTTATTAATATTATCAATGTTGAAAGCAGTTCTGGTGCTTAATATTTCATTGAAATCGTGCTTAATATTTTTTTCAGGATTCTTTGAGGAGAGAGCTAAAAAATTTATTTATTTGAAATGGAAATCTTTTGTAACATTATAAATGTTACTTTTGATTAATTTAATGCATCCTTGCTGAACAAAAGTACACATTTTCAGAAAAAATGAAATAAAATTACTGGCCTCAAACATTTCAACAGTAGTGTATAACAAGCTGGTTTGAACATCAAAAAATGCCACACAACAGCTTTAAGTTTCCTTTACCATATAGTCCTTAATTTCTTGACCATAGCTGTAATTAATTTGTATTCTTAAATCTAGACTTATGACTATGATATTAACAAGAAAAGTTTGTAGAAACTTTTTGATTAAAGTCAATTGTTTTAAGTTGCATTGTAATATTAACATGCATTTGTAATCTTGTATTTCAGCTGGAGGTTCCACAGAAGCAGAGGTCAACCATCAGTCTCTGCTTGAGGGGAATATGTCGACAGAGGCCTGCCTTACCGTGCTGGACGTCCTCTCGCTCTTTTCTCAGAGCTTCAAGGTAATCACCAGCACTTAAAGAAGAGAGAGGAACCTGCAGTTATTCTTATCATAGTGTTCATAACGAAGCGAAAGGTTTACTTAGGTTGATTCTTCCACAAACTGATAATGTAATTAATGGATCTTGACAGAATCAACTGCTGGACAGTGATGGTCACAATGCCCTGATGACGAAGGTCTTTGACACGTACCTCACTTTACTAAAAGCTGGACAATCAGAAACAGCAATCAAACACATCTTTGCCTCTCTGCGAGCCTTTATCATCAAGGTGAGATCAACGTATTTCTTTTACAAAAGGAATAGTTCCCTTAGAAAATAATTATTTACTCACCATCATGTGGTTCCCAAACCAAATGTTAATGCAATTGCAAAAGGTGCAGCTTTATTATTTATTTTTTTAAACATTTTTAGCATACAGGTTTGGAACAAAGGATAATGTTGAGTAATTAATGGAAATAGTTTTTGTTTTGGGTAAACTACAGGTTTAAAAATGACCACAACCTTCAATTGCAACAATGTAAGATGTTTTCAAGATGTTTCAGTATGTCCTACTTGAACATTAATTTGTTTGTGTCTCGATCTATATATTTTAGTTCCAGGTTCCCCTTTTTAAGGGCCGTGTAACTCTGTGTGGTTCGCTGTGCTATGAAGTCTTGAAGTGCTGTATGTCTAAACTAAGTGTCCTACGTGGGGAAGCATCTGCCCTTCTATATTTACTCATGAGGAACAATTTTGAGTACACCAAGAGGAAAAGCTTCCTGCGCATGCACTTACAGGTATATAATAACAATTTCATACAAACATCTCCGTTTAATTAGCTACCTAATTAATCTAAGAAGACTATTATTTCACCTTACTAAACTTGTCCTTGTTTTTGTTTTTTCTTTTTGCCTCTTTATTTTCCTACTTTAACATGTACAAGTTATGAGTCCCAACTGTATTTTACTTGGAAAACAGTTGTGTGCTTGCCAAAATGAATGACAAATCTAACCCTTCTGTTCTTTGGTAATCTTATTGTATGTCAGCACACGTCTTGGCCCATCATTTTAATGTTTTCTTGTCAAAAGTCAACTGTTGCGCAGTACTTTGCGGTAAAAGATCATTTGGATGTGGGCGGAAGTATTTTGTGTAAGACAGATGATTACCGTAACCTAATGCTTAAAAATATGGGTGGCTACTGCAAGGCTGCACGTTTGAAGCCCAAAAGGGGTGATTAATGTCCATGAGTAAGATGCTTTAATGAGCGTTTACAAGATCATAACACATTACTGTTTTTGCTGCCAAAACTTTACATTGTAAGTGCAAATTATTATTTGCATCTTCTTAGCAAATTATCAAGTAATAGATCAAATGTGATCAATTTAATTGTTGTTTCATATTTTATTATTCCAGTGTTCTTAAATTATCAAACATAATGGATCAAAGAGATAATAGGCTAACAGTATGCTAAACTAGTATGGTGAGCAGTTAAAGAATGATAAATATTTAATTTCACAATCTATCTTTGTTTATCATTATAAGTAACATAAATTTAAAATGCAATTATAGTCATATTCAGAATAAGAATCAGAAGGAGCTTTATTGCCAGTTATGTTTACACATACGAGGAATTTGTTTTCGTGACAGAAGCTTCCACAGTGCAACAGAATGACAGTGACAGAACAAAAACACAGAGAAAAAAAGAAAAGAAAAACAAGTAAATAAGGAATAAAAATATACAAATTGACAATTGTATGTACAGGTATATATTAACAATAGACAGTTGTATGTACAGGTATGTTATGTGCAAATTGAAATGTAGACTAAGTATGTGTGTTAGATAAATAAGTGTATAAGTGTATAAATATTGTGTGTTCCGCGTTTATTGTCAAGTGTTCAGAGATGGATTGTCTGAGGGAAGAAACTGTTTCTGTGCCTGGCCGTTCTGGTGCTCAGAGCTCTGTAGCTTCGACCAGACGGCAACAGTTCAAAGAGGGAGTGTGCTGGATGTGAGGGGTCCAGAGTGATTTTGCCAGCCCTTTTGCTCACTCTGGATGAGTGCAGTTCTTGGAGAGTGGGAAGGGTTGTACCAATGATTCGCTCCGCAGTCCGGACTACCCTCTGTAGTCTTCTGAGGTCAGATTTGGTAGCTGAGCTGAACCAGACAGTTATAGAAGTGCAGAGGACGGATTCAATGATGGCGGAGTAGAACTGTTTCAGCAGTTTCAACTGTTTCTGTGGCGGGTTGAACTTCCTCAGCTGCCAAAGGAAGTACAACCTCTGCTGGGCCTTTTTAACAATGGAGTCTATGTGAATGTCCCACTTTAGGTCCTGGGAGATGGTGGTGCCCAGGAACCTGAATGACTCCACTGTCGTTACAGTGCTGTTCATGATGATGTGTGGGGGAGAGCAGGGAAGTTTCACTGAAGTCCTGAAGTCCACGTTCATCTCCACTGTTTTGAGCGTGTTGAGCTCCAGGTTGTTAAGACTGCACCAGACAGCCAGCTCCTTAACCTCCTGTCTGTAAGCAGACTCGTCAACCTGAATGAGGCCGATCAGTGTGGTGTCGTCTGCAAACTTTAGGAGCTTAACAGAGGGGTCTTTAGATCTGCAGTTCTTGGTGTAGAGGGAGAAGAGCAGTGCTGGAGAGGACACAACCCTGGGGTGCGCCAGTGCTGATCGTACGGGTGTTTGATGTGTATTTTCCCAGCCTCACTAGCTGCTGCTTGTCTAGCAGGAAGCTGTTGATCCACTGACAGACGGAAGTGGGCATGGAGAGCTGTGTTAGTTTGGGCAGGAGGAGGTTTGGAATGAAAGTGTTAAAAGCTGAGCTGAAGTCCACAAACAGGATCCTCACATAAGTCCCTGGTCTGTCTAGATGTTGCAGAACATAATATCTATATTAACATTTAGATGACATATATCAAAAGTCATTTTGTAATTAGGCACTGAATGGAGCACAAATTAAAAGGATGTGCAACCCACTGGTTCATGGCAAAGGCAAAACTGCAGCTGTCATAATGTTTTGCGGTTCTTAATTTTTCGCTGTAGACCTGGGTAGCACCATATTTTATTTGTTATAGGAATGCAAACAAAGCCAGTTGTTGTAATACTTCTGATGCAGTGTGTTTGTTGTAATGTTTATCTCGGTGTAATGTCTTGCCCATTAGACTTCTTGCACTGTGCATTACTATAAACAAGTTTAGTGTGTTTTTGCAAACTTGAGAGGGTTTATTGGGCCAAAATGATTTCTAGTGTTAATTGACGGCAGTCGTCAGATAGAACTTAACTTGTATTGTTAGCAAAAGTGAAATGATGGGATCTGGATCTAGAAATGTACACTACCACTCACAAATGTTGCATTTATTTGATCAAAAATACAGTAAAACAATAATATTATAAAATATTATTACTGTTTAAAATTACATTTTCAAATATATTTAAATACAAAACAGTTTTGTATGCCTGTAATGGAAAAGCTGAATTTTCAGCATCATTACTCCAGTCTTCAGTGCCACATGATCCTTCAGAAATCATTCTAATCCTGATTTGCTGTTCCATTTTTCTAGGATTTTTTGATTAATAGAAAGTCTTAATGAACAGAAATTATTTGAAGTAGAAATCTTTTGAAAGATGATAAAGGCCTTTACAATAACCTTTGATCAAATAAAGCATCCTTGCTGAATAAAAGTTTTTTCTGTCAATAGCGTGCCTTTCAACAGTAGCGTAACTTTAGGTGACAAATAAACTCCCCTGTTTCACAAGTAAATAATTCCTGCTTAAGCACACAATACTAATATGATTATGAACATGAAACCTGCAGTAAAACTAATATAAGTTATATCATTTGACAGTGTCTGCAAAGCTTTATATGTTTGTCTTAAAGCTACGACTCTCAGCTGATTCTCTTGATGTGTTAACATGCAGTGGAGAACTAATTAGTGATCGCGTGATTGAGTCAAGTATGTCTGGAGTCAACTAATAAGAATGTGAGGGCAGTAATTAGAAATGTCAAATGATCTGCAGTGCTACATTGCTTTTAAGGGTGTTTTCACATTTTATGAAAACTCATAAACCTCATTTATAAAAAATAAACACCCGGTTCTCTTTCATTTACACTATTCCTGATTTTGAAATTGGAGTTAGATATCTTTTTGGTCCATTTTAGTTTAGCTAATCGTGCTCAGACCACCTCCTGCTGGTTTAGTTCATTTAAAGCTGGGCTCACACTGTGCGAATTTATTATTTTTTTTAAGTCCTTTAGGATTGTACTTGTCAGACTGTACGACCATGATGATCATGTCACACAATGGGATCTCAATTGTCATTAATGTCAGACTGTACGACAGTCAAGACGAGTTAAAAACTGGTGTTTTACATTATCAACCCATACACATCCAGTGACTGCGAACTGCATTGCAAACAGACCGAAATGTTGGCTGTCATGAAAAGTATATGAACGGCGGCAATACCAGCGTATTTAAGAAGAATAGTGTATGCAGCTCTACACACCCACATGAAAACAGCGGCGCAACCAGTGTTTATATAGAAAAGGCAACATATCAGATGAATTCCGTGAGCGGAGGATGGGAGCGTCGGAGTTTATGGCTGATAGAATAATTCTCTAGTGTTAATTCTGCTCATAGCTTGTCTTGAAAAACAGAGACAATTTGACATTCATCGTAGGGGTAGTCACACTGCAGGACTGTGCGCCAAATCTTCTGACACTGCCAGAATTTCGTCGGAGGTGAAATTTGATCGCAACAGCCATTAATCGGCTGTCGGTGAACAAAGACAGATTTTAGTTTAGGATTATAAGGAATCTTTTAGGATTTTCAAAATTTGTCTCAGACGACCAAATCGTGGCCAAAATCGCACAGTGTGAGCCGGGCTTAATGGAGACTTGATTCAGTGAATTGCTGACCTCTGAAAGTAACTACTGAGGTTAAGATTTTTTTATGTTTTTGCTCACCAATACTGCCAAAATGCAGTAAAAAGAGTAATATTATTACAATTTAAAATAACTGTTTTCTGTTGTAATTGTAATTAATTAATTGTTTTTTTTCCTGTGACGATGACAAAGCTGAGCAGCCATTACTCCAGTCTTCAGTGTCACATGATCCTTCAGAAATCATTTTAATATGCCGATTTGGTGCGCAAGAAGCATTTATTATTATTATCAATGGTGAAAATAGTTGTGCTGCTTAATATTTTTATTTTTTTTGCATTCAAACAACAAGTGAATACTTTTTTTCAGGATTCTTTGTTGAATGGAAAGTTTCAGAACAACAGCATTTATTTGAAACATGTATTTTGTAAAAACTGACTGTTAATTTGTTGACCAATTTAATGCATCCCTGCTGGAAAAAACAAAAACAAAACATAAACATGACCCCAAACATTTGAATGGTAGTAAGACTGTTTACGTTCGTGTTTGTGCGTGCTGACTTGCGTGCGATCCGGTGTGTCAAGCTTAGATCGTAAACATTTCTGTGTATCTGATATTACGTAGACAGTCTAGGTGTCTTAATGTCTTTTGAATGTGCTCTTATCAAATGCATAAAAGGTTTGCTCAAGGTGCGTAAGCATGTGATGCAGTCTGCATGGTGTAATAAAACCTCATAATGCCAGTGAAACGGGTCAAGCCACATTCACTTGTTGTTTGAACTTTAGCTAAATACCGCTCTCTCACATGTCTTAAGGCATCTAGATAATTTCTACTCAATGCAAAGCAACAACTTTACTTTTTTGATTTATAATATACATTTCAGTTGCACCCTCATAAATGAAAACAAATTGTTAGTACCTTTTGCATTCACTCTGAATTCACAATGCTTTTAGACCTATCTTCTATACCGGCTAAACTGTATTTTTTGGTTGCACTTTCACTCCGTGAAACCTAATGTGCTGTATGAGCGCGTTCCTTTAGCTATTATTGTTGTTGTTATTATTATTATTATTATTATAGAATTTAGGCCTCGAGGGCTTTTGGTAAATGAACTCACTTTTCACACTTTGGATTTAACTTGTCTTATTACAGTGTCCAACAGTAAATATAAGGGTACATTTATACAGCAATGATGTACGTTGTCTTGTAAATGGATGACCAAAACGTACAAAAAGTCTTCCATTTTTAGTTAAAATGGTGTCATGTAAACACACCCTAAAGCATCACGAGAAAACCTTGAACATACAGTGTCATTTCCACCACGTCTCACATAATGTGTTTAAAAGCATCCTGTGATGGAAATGACATTTTAGTAGGGGTGTAATGGTACATGTATTCGTACCGAAACGGTTCAATAAGTATGTGTACCAAACAATACAGTATTTATTTTTTTTTTTCCAGGAAATTCAAATAATAAATGGTGTTTTGACAGTCTTTGTGGCATGACAGATCGCTGTATAAACGCCTTGGAGAGCCATTTATTGGACAGTTCAGAAACATGCTGGTATAAACCCAACACAAGCATTGACTCGAGCGGCCACGATCAGCTCCGGTTCCCATGTCTGAGCCGTGACGTGCTGCAGACGCGTGCAGAGCGGAGCGCGAGTGAACGTGATCATTCCTTCCTCTGTACTACTAGTTTTAATGTGAATAAACATGACTGAACATCTCATGCCTCATGTAATTGCTCAATCAGTGTTTCAACCGCGGAAAGACATCAACAAAACAAAATAAAATGTCACGTAGCATTTCATTAAGTCATCAGTGTCTACAGCTCGTTAGTTCACTAGAGAAATCTGTTATGAAACATGCTATGACAGCCACTGTGTAATTGAATATATTTTAACAAATTGCCTAGAAATTTTATTATTTATAAGTTAATTTAAAAACTGCATTATGTGCAGTTTACATGTTTGCATACAATTTTATTTATTTATTTTTTAAGTTGAGTGTTGATTATCTATTTAAAAATAAATAGTAATTAAATTTAAGTTTGGGTTAAGTTGTTAGGCCTAATTGTAACCTTATAACCTTATAAAAGGGCTCCCTATAGTTTGAAGCATAAGCTGAGGTAGATTTTTTTATCACTAAGAAAATTTAAACTATAACTGAATGTATTTAAAGAAAGAGCAACTTGTTCCATAACCAAGAAAAAAAGTTTAGTTTTTCCCCCTGCTGTACCGAAATCATACCAAACCGTGGCGTTAAAACCGAGGTACGTACTGAACCGTGTTTGTGTACCATTACACCCCTACAATTTAGACATCTGTGAAATAAAATGGCTTACTCCTTTGTCTTGCCAAGGCAAATTTTATAGCTGGCTGTTTATGTCTCTACACACAATTCAATTATATTTTCATACTGGCTGTATTATTTTGCATAATATATTTGCATAAATTTCAGCTTAATGGACAATAACAATATTATGTTCACATGTTCGATTTACCTTAGTTTATCTTTTTCTTCACTCTTCTTTTCTCAAATCTCAAGCTTGAATTTCAATGACAATTTTGTCCCCTTGGTAAACAAGTACACTAACTTTTGCCTTTTCTTGTGTGACCTAAGAATGTATATTTTGTCTGTTTTCTTCTCTGACCATTAGATCATCATCGCTGTGAGCCAGCTTATCGCTGATGTGGCGCTAACCGGCAGCTCACGTTTCCAGGAGTCACTGTCCATCATCAACAACTTTGCCAACAGTGATAAAGCCATGAAGGTGCAGTAGAAAATACAAGCTGGAATCTACAGTCATTTTTATTTTTTTTTATTTTTTTTATTTATTTTTTTTTTTCAAACTACCAAACTAATTATTTTCATTAAGGGGCTGTTTATAAGTGGTAAATATCCCCAAAACTCTTTGAAAGCCATTACAAAACAAAGCATGTTTTTCATAATTTATTTATACATGTAACACAACACACATTTGTGCCATCCAGAACATCAGGGGCCTGATGTATTAACCTAGCCATGGATTTATATTTTTATAAAAAATAAATGGCCTATTAGTATTAATACCAAAATCCTTGGGTTTCATTTTATAGAAAATAGAGTCAAGGTTTATTTACAGTATACAGCACAAAGGTCGGCAAGCTATGACAAAGGGATACTTCCTAGTAATAGGGATGACGTACATTTTGAAGTAATCATTCCTCATAGTCACACAGCCTGTTTGGAGCTATAAATACTGTTAAAGTGTGGGAATTAACCTGTGCCAGTCTACAGAAAAATAAAAAATGGCACTTCATGCCCGGAAGGTTGCCAACCCCTGATATAGTACGACTGAAATGACATGATCGGAGTTGTTTATCTTGTTACACTTTACATGCGAATCTCCGTATTAACATGCGGTTCTCCATGTTAACGAACTTTCAAAACTTTATAAAAGTTAAAGTTTATAAGTGACCAACGTCTAAAAACAAATGTATAGTTGTCTTTGTGAAGAAATATGTAGCTTTGGAGCTGCTGCTATGACGCTGTAGAAACGTTTCCAGTGTGAATGCTTTCGTAAGTCTGCAGTGACGATGTAGTTACGCTGATGTCAAGCTGGCGCAGAGCTCAAGCTTGCGGTGTGAAACACATGTAAGAATCAAGCATTACAGAGAGCTGTGTAATAAATGACACGTGTCATGTTCTGAATACAGAAGAGAAAATATTTTCAAAGTAATTGTAAAAACCACAACCCCAAACAACTGTCAAACCTCTTTTTAAAAACAAAGCCATTCACACACAAAGAACACATCGTTGAGCTTCAAAAACACCAAAATGCAGTGTAGGAAAAAAGACTGAGTGGTCTTGAGTTCAGCTTTGTTAAAGGATTAGTTCACTTCCAGAATAAACATTTCATGATAATTTACTCACCCCCATATCATCCAAGGTGTCTTTTTTAATTCTTTATTTTATTAAATATTTTTGATTTATAACTATTTACAGCAGAGCAAATTATAATAATAATAGACTAAATAATAGACTTAATAACAATAAAGGTTGTATGCCAGAAAAGTTAAACTATGATCAAAACAATAGTAGTGGGATGACGAAAGCATGTCTTTCTTTTTCATTCGAAAAGAAATTACTGTTTTTGAGGAGAACATTTTTCTCCATAGAGTGGACTTCAGTAGCGGCCAATGGGTCGAAGGTCCAAGATCCCAGCTGAGGAATATGGGTCTTACTTAGCGAAACAGTCGGTCATTTAAATATTAAAATTGCACGCTTGAGTGCAACATGGACCTCGCCCCCTTTGTTGCATGTTCCCGGGGGTGGGGTTTATCATGGTTTGTGACGTCACAAACCCAGGAAGTAACTCGTTGTAGTCCCTACCAGCCATATTTGTAGGCGTTAAACTGCCAGAATTTTAAAAGACAATATCTCCATTTGCATTGAACTTTCAGCGTCGTAACAAACAGCAACATTACACGCTAACTAAAGTTTAAAAAAGTTAAATCACAATCAGCCACCCCTTTAATTTCTTTTCAACTGAAGAAGAAAATACAAGAACATATTGGAAGACATAAATTATTAGGAAGTGAACTCATCGTTTAAAAAAATATGATAGTCTTTATGACTGTACATGTAAGTCATTCTTGTGAGATTCTTGTGACAAAATTTGCATAGACCAGGAGTTTAAAAATAGCACAGAGGAATGTGACTTGCATGAACAGCTGTAACCTCTACAGTAATAATAATTGTGCACAGTATTTTTGCTTCTCTTGGTATATATTTGTTAACATTTGAAATTGATATAATCTAAATGTCTCCTCAGACCACCACGTTTCCATCTGAAGTGAAGGGTTTGACGATGAGAATTCGAACGGTTTTGATGGCCACTGCTCAGATGCGTGAGCACGAAAAAGACCCAGAAATGCTGCTCGACCTTCAGTACAGTCTCGCCCGATCGTACGCCAGCACACCAGAGCTCAGGCGGACCTGGCTGGACAGCATGGCACGAGCACACAGCAAGAATGGAGACTTCTCTGAGGTATGTTATTTTGAGCGTGTGATGCAGTGTTGTTTTGTTGGTACAGGTGCATTGGAAAGGCTCTGTGTCAATTTGTTTTGGCCTCAACTCATTCTGCATGAATGAAATTAGATGCTTGCTCAGTCATGATGCCTGTAGGCCATTTTTAAGCCCCGCCTCACCCTGTAGGTGCAAGTACACACCGAATGTCATTCTGCACACGGGCTGCAGATCATATCATCTGCTTTACGGTGGAAATTTCAGAGGAAACACAGCGTTTGTTTTTCAGGTGTTTATCATAATATGTCAAACATTGTTTCATTCGGTTTTCAATTTTATTACCAATACATTTGCATCGGTTAATATAAATACCAAATGCCAGTTCTTTTTAAACCATCAGCTTCCAGACTTGATGTTAACATCTTTTCTGGTACAATCTAATTGATCTATTGATATATTTAAAAAAAAATACATTTCATTTAATATTTTACTTTTATAGAAGGCATTAAAAAGGCTGCTATAGGGCAAAATTTAGTTACGTTAAGTTTAAAGTTTTTAGGTCTATGGACAGGCAGAAACTTACAAGGGCACAATATATTTGGTCAGACTTTAATACTTTTATTAGGCATTATGCACATGCCTAATAAACTCATTCTACAAACTCAAGTACATCGTCTTCTGATGCATTGATAAATGTTTTTTTTTTTTTTAAACCGAAGAGTTTTCACCTTTCCTCATTTCTGTTTTGAACTGCCTGTTTGGGGATTTCAATTGCATCATATAAATCGGTTATATTTTATGGCCGTAATTAATGGCGAGCAACCCTCTGGAAACCACCTCCTGGTAGTAACGTTTAGGTTATGCTTTAAACAATCTTTGTAATTGCAACTGTCACGGCTTTTGCCTGACTGAACACGGGTCAAGTCTTGATCATTTAACAACAGTTCACAAGAGACGTTCAGTACTGTTTAACTATTTCTGTTTACATGATTTATGAATTATTTAATAATTGGGCTTAATCTGTTCCGTACTCTTCTGATATGTTTAGGTTAACAGCAGTGTTTGATTCTTCATGTAAATATATCCCCCACAAAATGAAAAACAGGAACTGAATTGGAGTAAAGGTCAATTCCTTGGCAGCATTCCCTAATATTTTTATTTTTGTCGTATACAGGGAATACATCCAACAATGGAAAAAATTATGTAATAGTAGTTCCTTGTGCAGTGGATGCCCTAAAACATATAAATGGGGATAGTTAAAGGAACAGTTTGCCCAAAAATGTAAATTTACTCACCCTCAGGTCATCCAAAATGTAGATGAGTTTTCCCTCATCAGAACAGATTTGGGGAAATTTAGCATTACATCACTTGCTCACCGATGGATCCTCTGCAGTGAATGGTTGGCCTGAGGGCAAGAACATTTTCAGCAAGTTTTCATTTTTGATTGGACTATACCTCTAAATCAGTTGACATAGATGAGCTTAAGTTCAGTTCATTGTGCATGTGATTTGTTTTCTTAGTGATGTCAACCTTTATTTTCTCTGCTCTTGTATTTTCACAGGCTGCTATGTGTAATGTTCATGTTGCTGCATTGGTGGCAGAGTATTTGCACAGGAAAAGTAAGTTTGCAAAGGTTTCTTTACTTTTAACAAAGGTTTCATGCTCATTTATTTGGCTAAAAGCATTCTTCCTTAGATTGTGTCCTAAAAATCAGACGTGACTGTAATTTACACTGACTGACAAATTAAAATCAGAATGCATGTCTGACCTCATATTACAATGATGCATTTATTCTTGCTACATTTTTTTATATATATAAATGAACAACACAAAAACAATAAATACCTGTGGCTCATGTAATTTCCCTCATTTTCCTCATGCAAATACTGGTCCTACTCGGGACAAACACTTTACTATCCTAGTCCTAACTTGTGGTGCACAATGCAAATGGCAATGCAAAGTCTGAAACAATGTGTCTGAAGTACTGTGGATAGAATTTTAAACCTGTTTCTTTCTCTTCCATTTTTATTTTAAATAAAGCATGCATTAACACAAAATGTCTGTTTTACAAAAAGGTTTTTGCCAATTAAATGGCAAACAGATTTTGTTAACTGCTAGCAGTTTAGAGGTTTGTGCCACCCTAAACTTCTACAATATAAAACTAAAAGGATGTCACAGATCCCTCAAATTTACATAACTAGAAACCAGTGATAAAAATGGCATTGTTTAAAAGGACTGCTGTATGTTTCTCAGAAGTCATGTGTTGGTAACAGTGATGCAGTTATTTTATAATCCTAATCATCAGCTTTTCATTAGTAATCTTTAATAATGCAATAGCTTATCGTGGTCCCAAACTGTATTTACACACACTAGAAAAAAAGCATGGTAAGATAAAAATGTGTTAATTTCAGACCTTCTTTGACGTCTTTATTTTAATGACGCATGGCACAAGCACACTTTTCAAGCAAAACAATTCACAATTTTATTAGGTTTAAATGATAAACCAAGAGGTACACTGTCTGTAGTTGTACTGTCTTGTACTTTTGATTCATAGGTGTTGAATACAGTATTAAAAGTTTTTGCTAGTCTTAATATAGTGGCATATATTCTGTTATCTTATTGTTTCAGAGCTGTTCCCGAGTGGACTGGCAGCTTTTAAGAAAATCACCCAGAACATCGAGGAAGAAGGAGCTATGAAAGAAGATATAGGGATGCAAGATGTGTACTACACCGAGGTAAACAACGCCGACAGAACGAACGCATAAAAGACCGTACCAGGAACTTGTTTGAAGAACAAGTCAAAAGATGCATTGCTGAAACAGTTGTACTTGTGTGACAGGATGTCCTGGTTGAGCAGTTGGAGGTGTGCGTGGAGGGTCTATGGAAAGCCGAGAGGTTTGAGCTCATAACACACATTGCGAGACTCATCATTCCAGTTTACGAAAAACGGCATGAGTTTGAGGTGAGAAACGATGCTATGTAGATTCAGGAAATGTGCTCATCTTCCTTTGGCAAGTGCTAGTTGCCCAATTCTTTTCTTTCACAATGCTGTGACTTTGTGGCGCATGTGTTTTTTTTTTTGTTTTTTTTACCAGACTGAAGCTCCTTACTCAATAACAAAACTTAGAAAGCATAAGCAAACTCTGATCAGGTGTGAAAGGAATAAAGTAGCTCAGTCAGGCAGCGAGGGCATTATCTGTTATTATGAACACAACATTGATCTGTTTCACTTTCACTTCTCAGTTACTCAGTTACTTCTCAGTTAATGTGGAAAATTATGAGTATGATTTCTGAATGAAGTATGAAAAAATCCCCTACATATCTAGGGACCAGAATATCATAGATACATAAAAGTATTATTTTAGTGCTATTTATATACTTTTATAATATTTATTAACACTTTAAAAAATGTTTTAAATTTAAAATAATATTGAAAATATATTTGTTGTCATTTTATTTTGTAATTTTAATCAATTTATATTTAGCTTTAATACATTTTTATTTCAGTTGTAGTAATTTTAGTACTGCAACTTAAGTTAGCTGCCAAGACAACATTTGTAATTTTCATTTAGTTTAGTTTTATTTCAATTGCTGAAAATCTTTATAACTTTTGCATTCAATACTTTTCAGTTTTATTTAATGATAACAGCACTGCATGCTAGTAAGCACAACACAGCAACCTCATAGCAATGACTTGGCAAACCCTTGTTAGCATAAACCACACATTTTATAAATGTAAGAATCCTTCTTTGAAGTGATTAAGAGACATCATCCTCTGCCTTCTATAGTCACTGTTTGGAAAGCCATTCATAAATAAACTCTTCTACATGGAAACTTTACCACAGTGCCAGCGCTATCGTGAGAATTTTGATCCTTCCAGAAGTCTGTCCTTTGTTTAAAACCGTTTCCACCAACAGACACGCATGCAAATCATAGATCTTGAGTTGTTTCACTCCATTAAATAACAACAAATGTGTGTGATAGTTATCACATGGCTTTTTATGGCATCTCTTTACATTTAAATGTTGTTAAATGATTGATCGTGTTCTGTAAATGGTGTTAGTAAATTTTAAAAAAGTCATCCGTTAAAAAACTGGTCTATATATTATGCTAGCAAAGGTGAACAAATAAGAAAACCTGTGTTTATTTTGTGCCTTTGCCTTGTGCAAATAAATGAGCAACTTCTTAGTCATTATTTAATTCGGTTTTAATTGACATTTTTTGTATTTAATTATATTTCATTTGATTTTCCATATTAATTTTTTAAATGACACCCATAAATTATGTATGATTATAGTGTTGTTATAATATTGACAGTTTGTTGACATTTTTCCCCCCCAAGTAATTTCCATACCTTTGTCTTTAGATGTTTGAGTAAATGGCACCACAGTGTCGGACAGGATGGTTTATTTAAAAATATGTGTCATAAAACAACATGTTTTTTTTAGCCAAAGTCAGTTTACTGTACACTAATAAAGAGTCAGTTCTGAGGAAAAGTGTTTGCAAGAGACACTTTGTACCTCTGCTAACAGTGACACACTTGTTAAAGTTAAGCATACTTTAAAGTTTACATACATTTGCAGAATTTGTCTAGTGATTAGTTCACTCATCATATCTGACTTGTCATTTCCTGCTCTTGTTCCTAGTCCTTTCTTATTCATTTATTTTTATGTTGTTAAAAATGTGTTAAATTTGACACTTTTCACAATTCATATTAAGCAAGCCAAAGATGATAGTTTCAAGCGAAAAGGCTAAAAGAAATGAAAACTTGATGAAAAAATGAAAAGCTATTGCAATGTGACAGCACATTTTACAGCACAGATGTAAACATTGACATGCTAGCTGTTCAAACATCTCACACACTCCCTCAGATAACTGTCTCTCTTTCTCCTGTAGAAACTGAGGCGATTGTATGACACACTGCAGCGAGCTTATGCGAAGATATTAGAGGTGATGCAGTCCGGCCGACGTCTGCTGGGGACTTACTTTAGAGTCGCCTTTTATGGACAGGTGGGTTCAAACGATAACATACCACACGATGCTACATGCTCAGCTTTGACTTGCTTTTAGCTACCACTTCCCAAAATGACTTCTCTGTGTAAGCCATTGATATCATGTATCTGTTGCATGACTGATATTGTACACATGAGACATCAGTGTCTAGACATTGTCAGGCTTTGAGATTCATCTATTTGGGTTCATAAAGTGATGGCAAAAATATGTTTTGAGAAGAAAGCATATTTTTACACTGCTGTTCAAAAAATTGTCGTAGGTGACCTGATCTTTTTTTGAAAGATGTCTGCATTTATTTGATCAAAAATACAGTATAAACAGTATTATGAAATATTATTACAATTTAAAATAACTGTTTTCTGTTGTAGTATAAATTAAAATGTAATTTTTTTTCTGTGATGGCAAAGCTGAATTTTCAGCAGCTATTTACTTCAGTCTTCAGTGTCACATGATCCTTCAGAAATCATTCTGATATGCTGATTTGCTGCTCAAGAAACATTCCTTATCAGCCTTGAAACAGTTTTGCTGCTTAATATTTTTGTGGAAACTGAGATACATTTTTCAGGATTTATTTATTTATTTTTGGATCTCAGGGCTTCTTTGAAGAAGAGGATGGAAAAGAATACATCTACAAAGAGCCAAAGCTCACAGGTTTGCCTGAAATTTCCCATCGTCTCTTAAGTCTCTACGGAGAAAAGTTTGGAGCAGAGAATGTCAAAATCATCCAAGACTCCAACAAAGTAAGAAATCATAACATTTCTGTTTAACTGTCTGGCTTTCTGTATTGTGCTGAAATGAATGTGAAGAGCAGCTCATCTGAGTCATCGTCCAGGAAAGACTTGTTTATGTTAAGAACAAACAAACATCTAGCTTGCAGTCTTTGCATGTTTTTGAGGAATTAAATTCAAAACTACTGGGCATTATCATTTATATAATAATTTTTTTTCTTTTCCAAGTTTCATGGTGAACTCTACCGTCTCACTTTCGTTAAATAAAAGAAACCACACACAAACTTGCTTATCTTACCCACAGGTTAACCAGAAAGATCTAGACCCAAAGTTTGCCTACATTCAGGTCACATTTGTAAAGCCCTACTTTGATGAGAAAGAACTGGCAGAGAGGAAGACAGACTTTGAGAAGTGCCACAACATCCAGCGTTTTGTCTTCGAGACTCCATTCACACTAACAGGAAAGAAACAAGGAGGCATTGAGGAACAGTGCAAGCGCCGAACGATACTTACCAGTAAGTATGCAGACAGCAGGAGATCTGGCATTGCTCCCAGTACATCATCTGAGATCTGATTCATTTTTGCAACTCGTACATTAACTCTGCATTGTATACACGTCCACTTCACCTTTTAGTGCTTAGAGGAATAGTTCACCAAAAATGTTTTACTTATCTTCAGGCCATCCAAGATATAGATGAGTTTCTTCATACAAATCGATCCTCTGCAGTGAATGGGTGCCGTCAGAATTAGAGTCCAAACAGCTGATAAAAACATCACAACGATCCACAAGTAATCCACATGACTCCAGTCCATCAGTTAATGCATTGTGAACTGAAAAGATGCATGTTTGTAGAAAACAAATCCATCATTAAGGTGTTTTTAACTTCAAACCAAAATATGAGTCCATAATCCATAATAATACTTCCTTCAGTGAAAGAGTTCATTCTCTGTTGTCCTCAGTGCTTGATATGTGCCTATTTCTCTCCTGATTCAGATGCGATTACTTGTCCAGTGGAGAAAGCAATATTATGGGTTCAGGACTTGTATTTTAGCCGGAAGCAACAGTTTAAACCAGCGTTTCTTAACCTTTTTTCAAGTGCGCATCTTTTCACATCCACTGCCATTCACCCAATACGACTGGTCACCGTATCATTTGTCACTGGAATCAATGCTAATTGATCAGCAGCTCTTTGTCCACACATAACAGAAACAGCCTTTTTAGCGCAGGGTAGAAAAAAAGTCTCACCTGAATTACGTGGTTTCCCAGTTTTGGCAATCCAGTGAGAGATAATGAACGAAGCTCGAAGAGCTCTCTCATTCACCGTAGTGGCTTTCTGTAGCAGTGATTTTTGACAGTGTAACGTAAGTTAGCTCCTGTAGTTTTTACTGGAAAAACTCCAGCGGTTTTGACTGCAGTAATTTGTGTTTTGTTGTCAAGTCACTGTTGTTTATATAGCACTTTTTGCAATACAGATTGTGTCAAAGCAGCTTTATAGTATTAAACTTTTCAAAATAAAAGTCTTCCGTGACCCCCACCTCTTTGCGACCCCCAGGTTAAGCACCGCTGGTTTAAACAAAAAAAAAAAAAAGGTCTCAATGATGGATTTATTTCTTACAAACAAGCAGCTTTTTTGCTTCACAAGACATTAATTGATGGACTGGAGTTGGTTTTTATCAGCCGTTTAAACTCTCATTCTGATTCTCTAACTGAACAACTAGTCGTTAATGACGTATTTAAACACATTTCTGCCTTCTAAGCAGAAACAAGACAGTGCATCTGTGAGTGGTGGTTTAGTCCAAATTGCAAAACTCGGAAGCATTGCTATGGTTACCATTGTGTCAATCATCACAATTTCAGAAGTGACTTATGTTTCATACACACATGGAATGAGCATTTATGGTATTCACTCTCACTTTTAAATGTGGTTGTCACTCCTGAAAACTTGTGGTGTGTGCGTGGCCCTTATCGTGTGAACAGGCGAATGCTTGTAAACATTTGCATGCTAGTTGCAGCATCCATCTTCATAATTCCAAAAAATGTCATGTGTTTAATGTAGTATAACATTGGTTTAATAATTGATGAAACTAAGAAAAAGCATTTTCCACCTTCAATGGCAATGACATGTTCCCTATGGGCCAAAACGTGCCTGTTTTGCAAACTGGCACGCACATGTGTGACAACTTTTGTGAGCGATCTCAAAATATCACTTAGATAATGACTCTTTTCAGATGGCTTCTTCAAACAGTCAATATTGACAACAGCAGGCGTGTGGCTAGCTGTGAACTCGCTGACTCTAATTGACAGTCAATCATAGATGAAAAATTGGATATGCCACTATCGGATCACTATCTCTGTCATTTGTTTTGGTGATGTTGTTTGTGTTCAGGATCAAAAGAATATTGTTTTGTTGACTGTGTGTGTTTGCATGTTGTTTGTGTCTACAGCGGCCAACACATTTCCCTATGTAAAGAAGCGTATCGAGGTAGTGGGAGAAAAGCACTTGGAGCTGAAGCCGATTGATGTAGCAATAGATGAGATGAGAGAGAGGAGCACTGAACTTACTAAACTCTGCTCTAATCAGGAGGTTAACATGATCACACTTCAACTCAAACTCCAAGGCTGTGTTAGTGTGCAGGTACTAGTATGCATTACACACTCGGGACCTTTTAGCACACTGCTGTTCAAAATTGTGGAGTTTTTAAAGAAATGAAAACGTTCATATAGTGACAGTAAAGAGATTTATATATTACAAAATAGTTATTTTTCAAATAAATGTTCTTTTGAGCTTTTTACTCATCAAAGAATCCTGAAAAGATCATCGTTTCCACAAAATATGAAACAACTGTTTACAACTTTGATAATAATAAGAGATGTGTTTTGAGCAGCAAATCAGCATATTAGACTGATTTCTGAAGGATCGTGTGACACTGAAGACTGGAGTAATGATGCTGAATATTCAGCTTTGCATCACAGCAATAAATTATACTTTAAAATATATTATGCCATGTTCTGTCTGAATACTACTTCTGATTGGCTGGCAGGTGTTGATTAAATTAGTTTAACTGCACAGGTAGTTCCAGGTCAGTTTGATCACGTTCTATATTAATGCGCTTCCTATAAATATTGGTAACCATAGTAACATACAGTGACAGTTGAATAGTAATACAGACGAAAATAACCGTCATTTTTATCGTTCCGGTCAAATATTGCAGCGCAAATATCATTAACATCATTAATATGTGACCCTGGACCACAAAACCAGTCTTAAGTGTACATTTTTTTTTCGAGATTTATGCATCGTCTGAAAGCTGTGTAAATAAGCTTTCCATTGATGTATGGTTTGTTAGGATTGGAAAATATTTGGCCGAAATACAACTATTTGAAAATCTGGAATCTGAGGGTGCAAAAAAATCAAAATATTGAGAAAATCACCTTTAAAGTTGTCCAAATGAAGTTCTTAGCAATGCATATTACTAATCAAAAATGAAGTTTTGAGATATTTATGGTAAGAAATTTACAAAATATCTTCATGGAACATGATCTTTACTTAATATCCTAATGATTTTTGGCTTAAAAAATTTCAGTCATGGACTGTGATTAATCATGATTAATGGCAAATTTAAAATACTAGGATTTAGCTGTAAATGTGTTGAAATAAAGAAATGCATGACAAACTAGTTTAAGGAAACAGAACCTTTCACACTTCCGCCAGGTATGAGACATACTCCTTATTATTTTTTTATCATTAGTCTTTTGTTTTTATTCAGCCATTATCAGTCTTTATACTGGCAATAAAACATTTAACAGGAACCTGTAACAGGAAAAACAACAACAATTTTTGTATTTTTGCTTTAATATGACCACATTTTGAGTGTATCAAAATTTTCTTGTGCATTGTAAACAGTCGCTGAGAAGTCTTTTCATTGATAGTGATTTGCAGGCAATCATTTCATGCATCTTATACTGTTTTTGGGCTTCTAGGTGAACGCGGGACCTATGGCCTATGCCCGAGCTTTTCTGGATGAATCCAAGTCTGGTCAATCCAGTAAAAAGGTTAAGGAGCTCAAGGAAATATTCAGGTATGTGGTGTTCAGGTATGCAGGTATTACTTTCGCAGTTTGTTGAACTTAGAAAGGGAACAGAACCTATGTGGCTACATAACCAGGAAATGCATGGTTTGGTAAAACAACAGTTACAAGGAACCTTGCCAACACACATAGATACATGGTTTCTAAAGTAGGATACATATGTGAACGATCTATACAAATAATATCTGTAATTCTCTTATCAGTGAGTTTAATATTATTTTGGTTTGTTTTCTGTGAGATGATCTACTTTTGTATGGTTATAAAACACAATTGGCTCATTTGGTAGTCTTTAAGCTTTCTTCTGGAGAACTTTAATTTCAAGAGAGTAGTAATTCTACTAAAAATAAGCTGAAGTGAGCCATGTTCAGGAAGCAACCAACTGCAGTCCCTGTTTATTCAACAGCATGTATCGACTTGCCATGCTGCAGGAATGCATTGATTATCATACCAAGGCATCTTATTCTTGTAAATGGTATTTGCGTTCATAGCACTCGCAGTGACATTTATATGACTTTCTGTTTAGTTTTTTTAATAACTACATGTGCATTTTCCACCCAATAAAATTGTTAACCTAAATCTAAAATTGTTTTTGCATTTAACTACTAGCTACAAATAACATGTCAGCATGCTAAAACTAATTATATGAACACACACTATAACTATATATTTTTTGCTACTTTTTATTGTTTATATTATTATATTGTTTCTGTTATGCTCAATTGTTTGGTTATATGTGTTGCAGGCAATTTGTCAATGCATGCAGCATGGCTCTGGACATTAACGAGAGACTCATTAAGGAAGATCAGTATGAGTATCATGAGGGACTGAAGGCTAACTTCAAAAGCATGGTGAAAGAGCTTTCTGATATCATCCATGAGCAGGTATGTTTGATTGGTCATTTATAGTTAGTTAGTTCTTAGTTCTTAGTTCTTGTTCTTCTTTCTAATTCTATACAAATTTCTGCAATTAATTCAGCCCCAGGTTTATTATAGTGAACTAAACCTAAAAGCATAAAATAATATTTGTTACTTGAAATAAAATAAACTCGAACTAAAATATTTTTTCAGCAACATTTAGTTAGTATTAGTTTTCATTATTCTTGATGTTCTAAATGAACTAAAACTAAAATAAAAATGAATGAAGATTATGTAGTTAAAAAAAAAGCCAAAAACAAAACAAAAATACTACAACTCTAACTAAAAATGAAAACAGAAAATCTAGAAATAAAAAATGATTCAAAATAGCAATAAAAAAAAGTACCTAAAATACTACTACAATAACCCTGAAATAACTAAATAAAGCTAAACTAACTAAAATAACCCTGTTCCGCTCAAACTGCCATTCAACTGCTTTCTAGATCATTTGGTGTATCATCTATTACTGTGTTTGTTGAAACTTTAGATCAACTTTCCGATTTAAAAGCCTATTGATCGGTGCCGTCTAACTGGCAGTGGTACCGTAACATCTATATAATATTAGCCTCTTTTCGTTTGATTTTCAGACTGAAGTGCACGTCATTGTGCCACTTCTCATGAAAATGTTGACCCATCATGATTTTGTTCCTCATTTTTTGTTTCGGTGCCTTCGGTAAACTCCAGAAAAATGTATTGCCACACTAATTTAAGAAGTTATTTGACAAAAAAGACTAAAACGTCCTGGTGATGTGTGAAAATCTGAAAGATTGTCTTTTCTCTTTGATCGGTTTCACTCTTTTCATTTATGTCCGATTTCATCTGCACTGTGATGCACTCCCTTAAATAGTTAAAAGGTCATCTTTCACATATTAATGGCAGTTTTTGCCAGCATTTGTTTGCTTGCCGAGTTTTAACTTTGGACTATGTGTTGTGGTTTTGATGGTTTTTGTGGTTGCACTAAGTTTGCAGCAATTACAGAGTGAATTAGGATAAATCGGTCTATTCTCTCATCCACGCAGACTCCAGGAAATGGGCTAACTGGCCATTTCCCTCAGTAAACAAACCAAAAACCTAATTTTCTGTGCGTGTCCACTGGTTTAGAAAATATTATTTAAAGCCTTCATGGTTTTGAGCTTGATGGCAGTGATTGGCAGACAGGTCTGTCAGGTTGGTACAGTGAAAGGGAAACAGGTTTGTTCTGGTTTGTCTTGCACACTCAGTTATCCCAGAGAGATTGTGTTCTGAGATGACACTTGACTGAAGAGTTTGAGAGTGAAAGACCATGGCTCTTGAGCATCGATGAATGTATTACATTTTCAGACATTTTTTTTAAATTCAAGTTTACTGTATTGTTTAAGACAAGACGTGGTTCTCAAACCTGTCCTGGAGTACCCCCAGCCCTGCACATTTTGTATGTCTCCCTCATCTATCACACCTGATTCAACTCATCAGCTCATTAGTGGAGACTGCAAGTCCTGAAGTGGGTGTGTCAGATATAGGGAGACATACTACAAAACGTGCAGTGCTGGGGGTACTTCATGGAGGGGTTTGAGAACCACTGGTTTAAGACATTGTTTATAGTGATAAAGTGAACACTGTAAAAACTAGGTTTGCTGAACACTAGCTTAGTTTAAAAAAAAAACAGCATTTGCATTTGTCTTTTTCCGTAGAAGTGTGTTAAGTTAATCTGATTTAGTCTTCTTGATGAGTGAACTTAACTTTTTGGTGAAGTTCGTTGTCTAGAATTAGCTTAAAACTATTTCAACGATTTTAGTTTGACAGTTGTACAGTAAAAACAGTTTAAAGGCACAGTATTAATTCTGTTCACATCATACAATACAATATGTGACCCTAGACAACAAAACCAGTCATAAGTAGCACGGGTATATTTGTAGCAATGGCCAATAATACATTGTATGAGTCAAAATGATCGATTTTTTTTTTTTTTTTTTTATGCTAAAAATCATTAGGATATTAAGTAAAGATCATGTTCCATGAAGATATTTTGTAAATTTCCTAGTGTAAATATATCAAAACGAAATTTTTTTATTAGTAATATGCATTGCTAAGAACTTCATTTGGACAACTTTAAAGGCGATTTTCTCAATATTTTGATTTTTTTGCACCCTCAGATTCCAGATTTTCAAATAGCTGTATCTCAGCCAAATAATGTCCTATCCTAACAAACCATGCATCAACGGAAAGCTTATTTATCCAGCTTTCATGTGATGTATAAATACAGGCAGTTCTCGTCTCCTGTATGTGAATGAACTTTCTCTCACACATACAGTATCATCATCAAATTATTTTAAATACATGTCAGAGCTCTTGGAAACAGCTGTACTTTCAGCACAGCAGTCATCTTCTGTCAGACAGGATATATTTCTACTAAGACATTTGGTAATATAGTAGATTAGTTCCTCTATACAACAGAATTACAGCAAGCGGGTGTTTGCCTGTGTAACTACAGCTTAATGTGTCATCGTGATTATTAAATACTTAACTATATACTGGAAGTGAGAATTTGGTAATTTGTTTCAAAATGTGTAGGTCACTGGTTAAAACAAGTACTTAGGTGTTTAAACTAAATGAATCGGTTGAAAAGTGCTATTTTTCTTCTCTTTGTTTGAGGTGTTATTGTGAATATAATGCTGTCCTACTTCTTCTGCTTCTAATGTGTCTCTGTTTTTCTTTATTATGCTGCCATGTCCTATAGATTGAGTTCTAGGTAACCGCTTTTGTTGCAAAAAAAAAGTATTTGTCTCCTTTTAAATATTTGTGCATGCAGTTGCTATATCCTATGAATATATCCCGTAATTGTACGTGTGTGTGAGTGAGATCATGTTAGCAACTAATAACATGACTCCAAATCTCCCACTTCATTTCGAAATCCTCATCCTGTTTTCACATCCCCCCCCCCCCCACGTAGATCTTCCAGGAGGATATGATGCGTTCCCTGCTGCAGAACTCTCTTCATGTGTTCCGTGCTATCAGCGGAACCTCCACTGACCTGAGCTAGAACCTGATGGACAATCAGATCTCCTCGCACCTGAATGTACAAATCAAGATTCTAGGCCTTCAGCAAGCATCTCTTCACGTTACAAGAATGTCAGCATTTTCCGTGCCATGTTTTTACTTGTTGTGTACAGCGAGTTTGTGTAAATATTGCTTTTACATTTCATTTTAACGGCAACATGTTCAAAATCGACCCTGTTTACTTTCTTAATGCACATTCCTGGTCTTATCATGTTTGCATCGATGTTCCTTTTGGCTCTCTCTCTCTTAGACTCTTACCTATTTCCACCACTTACGAAAAAACGTCATGGTTTCGTATATCATAATTATGACGTAAAAAGTCAAAATTGTAGTATCTCATTATGATGAGATAGTCAAAATTGACATAAAAAGTGAGTCAGAATTGACAAAAAGTTGAAATTCTGACATAAAAAAATCATTATTATGAGATAAGTCAAAATGGATTGACATCAGTTATTATGAAACTGACATAAAAAATTGAAATTATGAAATTAAAAAGTCAAAATTATGACACAGTCCTAATTTATGTTATAAAAAGTCATACATTTCAGGTTTTTGTCATGATTATGATTTTATCTCATAATTGTAACTTTTTATCTCATAATTATGTCTTAGTATGTTGTAATTTGACTTTTCTTTTTGCACAAATATCTTTTCATGTCATTTTTATGATTTACCAAAGATTTTTCTTTATTTGGTGGAAATAGACTATCATAGACCATATATTCAGTCACCTCTATATGACCACTTTTCATGATCCAATCAATTATTGATGTATAAATTCAAGTCCAGTATTCTTTTTTTAAAAGTAAAATGGGTTACCAATGCTATTACATTTTGACTGTATATTTTCTCTGTTATACAATCCATCTTGTCTGTTTTAAATTGCAGGGTTTCCACTGGAAACAAAACATGCAGTGTACGTAGATCACCAAATGCACCAAAGATCAAATGGACAGTTTATACTATATGCCTACATTTCCATTTTAAACGTCTTTTACGTTGACAATTTTATTTTCTGAAAATGGCAGGTGATCATAAAGCCTGATACTGAATCATTGTACTGAATGACAAAATTCTCAGTTGTAAAAATAGTATTACCATGATCACAACAGAGTGCAACAGTGAACGGCCACATTTTGGCGTTGGTTGTAAAAGTATTTTCTCTATAGACAGTATCTTCCGAAATGACTTGGTTATAAGATATAAACTAAGCCAACTAGCTTTCAAGATGAATCACAACATTACAAACTTTCATTTGATTCCAAAAAAGTATATGGAAGGTGCATTTCATTTCTATTATTTTTCAACTCAGGAAACAATGGTACAATAAAAATTTGACTTTTTAAAAATTTTTAGACTTTTTTTTTACTGAGCAAAATCATGATTATAATATTCTTTTGCTGACTTTTCCCTTAATTTTGTTCAATGCTTGGTGCAAACTGCATGTTGTGTAGTTTGGGAGAAACATGGTTGTCAGTTTAAGACGTCTGTCTTCCTACTGCCAGCTGCTGAAAAGAAGAATTTAAACTAGCTACTACTGTATGTGGTCAAATCACACTGTCCCTCTTCCCTATTTTCAGTAGTACACATCAGTGCGGTGGTTACTGACTGGCTGCACGTTTGTTAGACTGAACTAAGATCATTGCATTATTTCTGTCATGAAATTGAACTAAACCGTCTGGAATTGCAATGTTGTATAAATATGTATATGTAAAGCTTTTTAAAATGAATGCATACCCCAGATGGTAGAGAACAGCTGACTTTATCGACAGGAATAATATAATGCAGAATGTAACAGCATATTGATATCCATGATTTTTGTGATTCCCATTGTAAACATTTGTTTTTCGTTGGGCTGGTCCTTGGTAACTGCCCATGGATACAGCCAGAACAGCCTATCAAGGGCTGATTTATGTTCAGAAATGCTGTTAATACTTATCAGACCTTGCTGCACTGAATATGCAAATTACAAACAGAGGATATGTAGATTTATATAGGAAATTGTCCATTTGTTGTAAATGTATATGTGTGTGTGACTGAGTGTGTGTGCGCGTGCATTGAAACATATACAGTATTGACAAAGCAGTATTTGCAAGCAGTCTGCATCTAAAGTCTTTATTACTGGTCTAGTAATAAAGTCATTAGCAATGGACACTGAATTTGCTATTAAGAGGATAATGTGAGACAAGCTGCCGTTTCTGAAGATAAGTTTCATAATTTCATTCACGTTTTGTCAGCATATAATGTATGAATGTTTTTCCCCTCTGTGGTCTGTAGTTCATAAGATAAAGTGAATATTTCTTAAAAAAAAGTCTTTGTTTATTCTCAGCTCTTCTGAAAAGCACTGTTTTCCCAGGACACGTCTGCTCTATTCTTCAGACACACACACACACACACACAATAATCTGTGACTTGTCTGTAAAACAGGTTTCAGACGTCATTTGATACTTTTCTCCAATGAGAATTTATAACCTCTTCATTAGAAACATTAAAGATGCATTTTTAAAATCCATATAATTTGTCCAAGGTGGCATTTTACACAATCCGTTTTGTTGCCTGTGGGACACTGGAGATGATTAATATAATATTCATACACTTGTGATATGCAGAGGTGTAAAATTGTTTAAAAAAGGTGTATTATTTTGGGGGATTTGTACTTTATTCAAGTACATTTTAAACTGACTACTTGTACTTTTACTTGATTACATTTCTGAAGAAAAAACAGTACTTTTCACTCCTTACACTTTTATTTCATCTTGAAAAGTACATTACATTTTTATTTTATCTTATGCACATTAAATATGGTAAACGGAAGCTCAAACGTGCGTGCCTGATGTGAGAACCAATGATCATTGTTTCATGCATCAAGCACACATATTTCTACTTCAGTTATGACTTTCATCAGGTAAATGTCTGGCTTCAAAAGTTCACCATCAAATCCGAGGAAGCATATTGAGGTAGCAAAGTTGCATTTTCCCAAAAAATGTTTATTCATTATTTGTTCTATTTTGATAGAGCCATTAGCTGTGTAATATATTATCTGAATACACAAGATTGAGTGCAAATATAATCAGTGATGAGAATTTAAATACCATTAATATTTTTGCGGAAATATTTTCTTAATTAAAAATCTCCAAAAGTGTTTAAATAAGCATTGTTTGTTAAATTAACTGTAATTCATGTTTAGTGATGTTCTCACCAGGTAGTGGATAAGTTGTATTTATAATATGTCATTATATGACACATTGAGTAGGAATCAGGACTGTCAATGTTTTTCTTAATAATTACATGATTTGCTCATTAATTAATCTAATTAGAAACAAATAATTATTTATCAATATTTGCTGAGAAAAAAAAAACTCTAAAAGCCCCAAATAAATAATTAAAAGATTAACAACACACAAAAAAAGTGGCCTTTCAAAACGTTAATGTTGTATGTTTTAATTCTATGACTCTCCTCATTAATTCAACACATTCTAGTATTCTGTGTGGAATATGTTTCTAGCCTCTGCATCACATCTTGCTCTTCAAAGGAATAGTTCACCCAAAAATGAAAATTCTCTCATTATTTACTGACCCTCACGTCATTCCGGATGTTTATGACTTTCTTTCTTCAGATGAACACAAGCAAAGATTTTTAGTCCAGATAATGCAAAACAGAACCACTTCAGAACCCACACCAAGTGAACACGACGGTCAAGTTTAAAATATTAGTATTTGTATCCTTCTTACATAAGCCTATCATTTCACTTAAGAAGACACTGATTCATTAACAGGGGTTGCATGCGTTACTGTCATATTCACTTTGTGTAGTTTTTGAAGTGTCATTTTTGGATGTCCCATACACATGATTTTTTTTTTCTAAAACCCTTAGTTTGTGTTCATCTGATGATAAATGAAAGTCACATGGGTTGGCATGAGGGTGGAAAGGATGGAGTTTCCTTTTAATCCCTTTCTCTGTATTTTTTTCTGGTGTTCCGCTGTGCTGCATTTTAATTGTTGTTGTTGCACTAGATATACGTGTTTGACCTGTACCACTGCATTTTTTTCGTTGTCTGCCTTTAACCAAACTTCTGAATGTCTGTCAGAAAAGAAAGTACTTCTACTCTTTTAATACTTGAGTACAATTTAAAGTTTTACTTTTTTACTTTTACTCAAGTATGTTTTTGGCCAGATAATTGTAGCGTACTTTCACTTGAGTAAAATTTTTGAGTACTTTTTACACCTCTGGTAAAGGTAAGGCTTTACTGTGAGTATCTGATCTGACCATAAAACCATATAGCCTAATGGTTTTGGGAGTTTATCTGTTAACATGACTAATCCATCATGATATTATGTCAAAACACAATCGAAAGACAAAATCATGCAATCTGAGGTCATGCAGCTGGAGGCAGGAGTTGCGGTAGTTGTAAAAACTGTACTGATTTGTACAAGAACATTTTTAGACATAAATGTTGTTATGTTGTCTATAATAAAACAACAGATGTTGATGACAATAATGAATTATTGTCATGCTGGAAATTATGGTTGTCAATGACTTGTTAATAATTGTTATTAAAGTTAAAGTGTTGATGAATTACTTTTATGTTGTGGTTTAAACCACATTGATGCAAAGTTTCCAGTTTTAGAAATATAAAATAAATAAATATATTGGCTAACTTCATATATCGTATTAACTGATTGAAATGAATGCCTTTTTCAGTATTTTAATTCTAACAGGAATATGCCAATAAATTCAAGTAAGTAAATCTTTATTCCCGTTATTGTCTTTCTGGCATATGCCAAAAAGATGATTTTTGTATTTTTGTATTTTTTTTAAATATTTACCTATATTTACTTATATAGCATATACAAATACAGTAAATATAGGCTACTGTAACTTTAAGGCAGTAGGCCTTATATATTTTACGGGTTCAGTAAAATGCCAATAAAAACAAATCTCTTTCTGTGTCAGCTGGTCATGTTAAAGCAATGTTTATACGTTTCACAGAATTATTTGCTATATACGCCTATTTTTCTATTGGTTTTTTAGTGTACTGTAGCCTATGTATTAGCCTATAAATTGTATATCTTTATTAGGCTAATTTATCTTTAGGAATTTGCCGTATTTATTTGTATTTGTCTTACACTGTATTGTATTTAAGAGTTAAGGGGTGTGTTCGTAAAACGAATGGATTAATTAACGTCCTGTTTTTTTTCTGTTAAGCTATTTTTCTATATAATTTCTTACAGTGAGTCTTTCCATTGTCATTTTCCACTAATTCGACTGGGATGATTGTGATTCGAATTGTGGGCACTCGACATTCAGCAGACTTTCAAATCTGTAGAAATGAGGCAATGCCATTTACTACTTCCCTTTACTCCACAGAGAGCATGTGAATATGAGTTCACACACACTCCACCCACCGCAGTCTGTCAGTGTGTCCAACAAACTCCAGTCGCACTTTTGCTTTGAGCGCGAGGCTGACAGACGCGTCGATTGTCCATTTAACTGTTGATTTATTATGTCGAGCACGACTACGACAACTTAAAAAGAAAAAGAAAAAGGAAAAATATCGCATTTTGAGTATATCAACACAGGATTAAGGGACTTCACTTTGGATTTTTACACGGAATATCTGATAAAACACTTAAAGAGGATGTTTCGAGTTTGGGATATCTCCCTAATGATGTGCTTCTCTGTCTCTCTCATGTTCGTCGGAGTTGAAGGCATGTCAGGTGAGTTTACTGCTTTTATGTTGCGTGTTTGTTAGGACGTGCTTCCCTGAAGTTTTCCAATGACAGCGCGTGCGGGATATCCTGTATAATTCCCGAAAACTGTGACGTCAGAGACTTTCTCCTGAAAACAAGCCAGTGTGTTGCGACTAAACCTGCGTCTTGTCTCAGCTTGCTCCCTGTAGCAGTTCGTTACAGTCACAAACAAACAACGAAATGTTACTACCGCTGCTACTGTTACTATCCTCTTGAACGTTAGTTAATTTTTTTATAATTCTTCATAACATTGTTCCAATCCTCTTGAACCCCACAGAGCTCCCTCCACCAAGGAACCTAACTTTCACATGGGAAACACCTTTCACACTTAATTTGAAATGGGAAAAGCCAAAGAATCTTGACCCTGGTTGCAAGGTGAACTATACGGTAGAGGTGCGCCATTCTCAGGTGAGTCACCTGAATGAACTGCATTTCCTCTCGGAAACTATAGGAAGTCTGTGAACTCATAAGAACGTTTTATATTCCTTCATGTGTGTTTTTATCAATGCTGTGATCTTTGAGATTTGTTATTTTTAACCCTCTGACCCTCTTCGGTCATTTTTTACTGAAAAATTGTATATTTTGAAATTTTAAAAATCTTAGCTTCATCGGAATGAGATGACACTTGGTGACTTTTGTCACATTAGCAATATGAACACACAAAAAAATGAAATAGTCACACTTGACTTCTTCGCGGTCAAAAATGACCGACATAGGAAATGAATGGGAAATACGAAAAAATGTGAAAACTTAGTGAATCCTTTGGTGGTATAAACTACAAATCAGGCACTGGTCAGAAAAAAAAGTGTACAGCAATCAAGGAGTGACTCTCTAGAATATCAGGAGTGCAAAATAGACACCCACACATGTGCGCGCGCACACACACACACACACACACACACACACACACACACATACACATACACATACACAGAAATGAACTGGTAAGACTGCAACCGAGCAAATTTTGAAAATATGTTAACATTAATCGAATTACATTGAATAAAATATCAATTAATTAAAAAAGGTTTGTATGAAGTGTTTTGAATTATCCCTATCTATTCCTTATTTTGTTGTTTTGTTGTTAATTATCAAATACTGAGTAACAAAAATGCTTTCTGTGTTCCTTTTCTAACAAGATTTTAATGTTTGACTGTAATCATAATGTAAAACCTGATACTTATCTAACCAAAAATATCTTAACCTTGACAAAAGTAGTCTTTTAAAATGTCTAGATATGTATTTAATAGCAAAACCTAAAAAAAATTAAGAAATGATGTCTAAAAAAACAACGGGAATCCAAAATCCTCTGTATATATAGGGTGCTAATACAGGAGGTTATGTTAAACAACACACAAAAATAGTTCAATCAGAAATGAATTTGAACTTCCAAAGTCAAATTCCCAAACTTCGATCCCATAAAAACAAGACCACCGATGTAGCTGAGTTTAAGCTGTGTTTAAGGAGGATTGGGCCAGAATTCCCCCAAGCTAATGCGTAGAAATGATCTACACTTACTGGAAGTGTTTGGTTATTGTTATTGCTGCTCAACTGGGGGGGTCACTCCAGATACGGAGGACAAAGGTTCACGAATTCACCCTTACATCTAATCTGATGGCAAATAGTAAGCATATTTTGGTGTGCTGTCCTGGGGGTGGGCTCCAAGCCCAGAATATGGCCCGAACCCAGAGAACTCCCCCTATCCCTAATATGGGATAAAAATAAATAGGGAGTGAGGAGTTGGGGGGGATGCCGGAAAACTGTCATTGGACAGAGGTAGGTAGGCTGCATATATATACGTATTGTGCTAGTTAGGATGGTTAGCTAAACGAGTTACACCTGCGCCAAACTGATTGATTATTTGATCGTGCTCCTCCCGAACCTTGTTAAGAAAACATTTCACTTTTTTTCTTTTTTTTTTTTTCTTTATTGATTGATTTTCCCAGTAAATATTTCAAGGGTTCAAAACTTTCTAACGCAGATGCATTTTCCTAACTTGAAAATAGCTTGGGACAGAACCCAAGAGGACAAATATAGACAAGTCTCCAAGGACTAGTTTATTATATTCAATAAGGAGTTATTACAGGTGTGACAGGTCTTTACTATACTTAGTGACATTTGCCTTCTTGAGTCAAATAGCCCTGTAGTTTTACAGCCTAAGCATTTAAAAAGTACTAATATTCCATGTGGACTCTAAATTAATGTTGTTATTAAAACCAAATGCATACTTACAATAAAATAAATGGTGTTTCAAATATTTTACTCTATGTATGCTGTCATATAATGGTGAATAACAGTAACAATAAAACAAAAAAATGGTTTTGTTGTCCCACATTTCACTCAGTTTTATGAAAATATGAGTCAAACCAGGACAGACCATAGTATAAGTGACCCTGGCACACTTTTTGTAGTACAGGGAGCATAGTTTTTCTCTGTAATCACGCAAGTAACCAGGTCTGAGAAGCCCTGAACAAACACTTAACTGGAGTTTATAGTGTGTTTTCGTTCATCTGAAGTCAACGAAACAAAACTAGTTCAGTTGTACATTTTCGTTTACTGATACTTTATTGCCGCAGCTCTTCCGCACATAAGCCAAAGTCAAAGTCTACATTGGGTTTGTTGTTTTCTCATCACATGTTTAGTTTCATTTATGTGTGTACTTATCTCTCTTTGCCCTTTTCCATTTAAACAGTCCTTTCTTTGTGTGTTTCCCATTGAGTGTTATGGTACAGAAAATGACATAAAGATTTTCTTATCTGATCTAACAATACAACTAAGAACTAATATAACACATTCAATTTACTTTTAAGAACACTGCGCCTGTCATTGTTTAAATTCTGTAGTGGCTGCTGCTGGAAAGCTGGTAGTGCGCCAGATAAAACACTCAGAGAGCAACTTACACTGTGTACTTCCTTTCAAAGCCCTGTTTCGTGAACTCTTGAGACGATGTTCACAGAAAGTAAATGAACTGTAATGGAAGTGTGTACACGTTGGAGCAATTATAAAAAAGCAAATTGAGCCCTTGCAATCAAATAAGCTTTTATCTGACATGTGTTTTAGGTTCTTACGACACACATTTGAAACTAATTGTGTTCAAATACTTGCATACATGTTATACATTAATTACAAACAGATAATCTGATTTGGATGATCTTTGGTTGATTTGATTGGTACCTGTGGTATTTTAGGGAATTTCAAAGTTAAACATAGTACTCCTGAAAAGTCACTTCCGTCTAGGAGAACCAGTCGGTTAGCAAACAGCATGGCCAGTTGTACTGATATCATGAAGTTTGACACAGCCTGTATTTAATTAGAAAAACTGTTAATAAGACCAGTTATTTAATATGACATTGATTTAAATCATATAATTAGATTAGACCAGCTCATCATACATTAGGCACAATAACAAGGTTTGGTAAAGTGAGAGGAAGAGGAAACAAAGCAAGTTCTGGAACTCTATTGTTTGGATTCTTAGCAACTTTGTTTGTGATTTGTGTTTGTGTGTTCAAACTTTTAAATAATATGGAACAAAATATTAGTGTTACGATATTTAAGTTTGAAACTTATTTGAAACTACTATATATATATATATATATATATATATATATATATATATATATATATATATAGATTAAACCTATACTGTATATAGATATTCCCTACGTTATGGGGTCCAAATGTCCCCACAAGGAAAGTACATTTTGACATTGTGGGGACTTTTTTTTTTTTGTGGTCCCCATAAGGAAACAAGCTTATAAATGCAGAAATGTTTAGGGGTAGGATTTGGGTAAGGGGATAGAAAATGCAGTTTGTACAGTATAAAAACCAATACCAATACTATGGAGAATCTCCATAAAACATGGAAACCGGTGTGTGTTTATGTGTGGAGAAATGTCTTTATATAGTGAAAGGAATTAAAAATGCAAAAGATTTGGGTTTGTCTAACAACATGATACTTTACTTATGCTCTTGTGTAGTTTCCTTTTGGAGCTGGTCTGTTGATCTGCAGGCACTGCTTGTTCAACAACCGCTTGCTTTGCATTGTAATTCAATTTATGCACAAAAAATTATGCCTAGTAAAGAGAATGTTTTTTTGTTTTTTTTACATTATTTTTGATTGTTTTATCATCTTGGAAAAGCTGTAACTTTAGGGAAAATATTCTGGAAAGGAATAATGGGAGGTTTTCTTTAGAAACAAGTGACTCATTCTTACTCAGTATGGAGTAATGTGTGCGCGCGCACACACACACACACACACACACAGTAACACAGAATGAACACAAGTACAAACAGACTGTATTTTACATGAAAATCCTCTGTCGCCAACAGGACTGTCCTGTAAAAGCCGAACAAGACAATCAAAGAGACAGCCAAACCAGGAGAGTCCAAAACACAACCTGCAAATTTAATATCTCCAATGAGAATGGACTGTGCATCAGTGTTACAGTGAACCCTGAAATCTGTGGAATCAAAGACCCTAGTCCATCTTTGAACATTAGCATCCCTCCACCTACAGGTACCCTGCATGATAACCAACTATCTCATGTTAAATGCTTTTTGGTACATTATTAATCATTCCATATCGATCTTAAATAATTGAGGTATATTTATTTTATTACGTGTTATGGTATTATTGGATACAGAACAAACAATCCTTTGATGCGTTTTACTTAAGAAGAAAGTCACAAGATGAACAGTTTATATTATTTAACACAATTCGTTTTTTAAGAGCTGTAGTTTGCGGTTTGCTATTGAGTAGTTTTCAGCTTATCCATCCTGCAATAATAGCCTTTTATCTGCATTACATTGTGACAGGATCACAAAACATTCGGCCCTGAAATGTGCCTAACAAACAGTTTTGCACATTTGCACTGAATCTGTTTTCTCCCATTCCCTCTGCATTAGTATCTTGTTTTTTGTTTTTTTTTAACTGAGGCATGTGTCAAATATGCAGTTGTCATTTAGTTGTCTTTAAATGTCTAATACAAATCCAATCATATACTAATATTCACTGAGAAAGATATATATATATATATATATATATATATATATATATATATATACACACACAGTGGGGCAAAAAAGTATTTAGTCAGCCACCAATTGTGCAAATTCTCCCACTTAAAAAGATGAGAGAAGCCTGTAATTTTCATCATAGGTATACCTCAACTATGAGAGACAAAATGAGAAAAAAAATCCAGAAAATCACATTGTAGGATTTTTAAAGAATTAATTGGTAAATTCCTCGGTAAAATAAGTATTTGGTCACCTACAAACAAGCAAGATTTCTGGCTCTCACAGACCTGTAACTACTTCTTTAAGTGGCTCCTCTGTCCTCCACTCGTTACCTGTATTAATGGCATCTGTTTGAACTCGTTATCAGTATAAAAGACACCTGTCCACAACCTCAAACAGTCCAACTCCAAACTCCACCATGGCCAAGACCAAAGAGCTGTCAAGGACACCAGAAACAAAATTGTAGACCTGCAGCAGGCTGGGAAGACTGAATCTGCAATAGGTAAGCAGCTTGGTGTGAAGAAATCAACTGTGGGAGCAATTATTAGAAAATGGAAGAAATACAAGACCACTGATAATCTCCCTCGATCTGGGGCTCCACGAAGATCTCACCCGTGGGGTCAAAATGATCACAAGAACTGTGAGCAAAAATCCCAGAACCACACGGGGACCTAGTGAATGACCTGCAGAGAGCTGGGACCAAAGTAACAAAGGCTACCATCAGTAACACACTGCGCCGCCAGGGACTCAAATCCTGTAGTGCCAGACGTGTCCCCCTGCTTAAGCCAGTACATGTCCGGCCCGTCTGAAGTTTGCTAGAGAGCATTGGGAGAATGTCATATGGTCAGATGAAACCAAAATATAACTTTTGGTAAAAACTCAACTTGTCGTGTTTGGAGGAGAAAGAATGCTGAGTTGCATCCAAAGAACACCATACCTACTGTGAAGCATGGGGGTGGAAACATCATGCTCTGGGGCTGTTTTTCTGCAAAGGGACCAGGATGACTGATCCGTGTAAACGAAAGAATGAATGGGGCCATGTATCGTGAGATTTTGAGTGAAATCCTCCTTCCATCAGCAAGGGCATTGAAGATGAAACGTGGCTGGGTCTTTCAGCATGACAATGATCCCAAACACACCGCCTGGCAACGAAGGAGTGGCTTCGTGAAGAAGCATTTCAAGGTCCTGGAGTGGCCTAGCCAGTCTCCAGATCTCAACCCCATCGAAAATCTTTGGAGTCAGTGTTGCCCAGCGACAGCCCCAAAACATTACTGCTCTAGAGGAGATCTGCATGGAGGAATGGGCCAAAATACCAGCAACAGTGTGTGAAGACTTACAGAAAACATTTGACCTCTGTCATTGCCAACAAAGGGTATATAACAAAGCATTGAGATGAAATTTTGTTATTGACCAAATACTTATTTTCCACCATAATTTGCAAATAAATTCTTTAAAAATCCTACAATGTGATTTTCTAGATTTTTTTTCTCATTTTGTCTCTCATAGTTGAGGTATACCTATGATGAGAATTACAGGCCTCTCTCATCTTTTTAAGTGGGATAACTTGCACAATTAGTGGCTGACTAAATACTTTTTTGCCCCACTGTATATATTAAATATATTTGTATATAATTATATAAATTTATAAAAAATATTAACGTAAATATTTTCAAAATATATACTGTATGTGTGTGTATTTATATACACATAATAAATAAACACAATATACGTACATATATTATGTAAACAAAAACCTTTATTTTGGATGCGATTAATTGTTTGACAGCACTGATATATATATATATATATATATATATATATACACACACTCCTACAATACAAATTACAGAACAGAATCAAGAGGTTGCTATCCAAAGTATGTTTTCAAAAAATTTTCAAGTTCAAATTTTGCTGCATACATTTTAAATATTTCAGATTATTTTAGTAAATATATGTCAAATAAATGTTAATATTATTGTAGCAGTATTGTACGTAATTTACTATCTTTAAATTAAATTGTGCAAAATCATGTTTCAGCGATACTGCTTTGTAAAAAACAAACAAACAAAAAACGCTGTTTAGTCACTAATGTGCAGAATAGCGGCTTGTTTTTGTATTTATTGTTAGTTTTTCTGTTACTAACAATACATTTTCTGTGGGAATAATAGCATCTTTCCTGCTTTCCTCTTGTTGCCTCACCGTAACTGAATCACTGAGTCTCTTTGAGTTCTGAATGTTCCAGTGAGTTTTCATAGACCATCAAGACTTACAGTATAAACCACTGATTTTCATAGTCAAGGAACTCAAGCATTAAGATTCACTGCTTACATAATCCACAGATGAATTTAATATTCATGAATTCATATAATTAAAAAAATTCCAGTCTTGGGGACTGATTTGAAATCTCCACATTTATTTCAGTGACGCTGGTGAAAGACAGGAGCTATGAGTATTTCAATAACACGTTGAAGTGCACGTGGAGTCCTGTTGAAGTCGTCCAAGACCTTGGTTTTTATTACTGGTGTGTAACTCTTTTTCTTACCAATGTTTTGTATATTTCCCTTTTATTTGTCCATATAGTGGTTGTTAATCTGTGTTTCAGGTCACCTCACAAAAATACGGTAATAAAGTGCAATGATATGAAGATTGGTCAATGTGTCATACACGATACATTTCCCAAGTACACAACAAACATGTTCTACCTGTTCAATGGCACTTATAAGGGTAAACCTGTAAACAACACTTTCATGGATAAACCGCCAACACAATACGGTAAACATGCACTTTTTGGTGTCATTTTCACATCAGAAAATTATTTAAGAAAAAATATAGTTGATTACGTTAAGGAAACACATCAAACACTATATATCAGAGAGAATATGAGCTAAATTTTTTTCACATTTTCTAATGTCAATTGCTTCACTGTTTGTTTGTTTCACTAATTAATAGTCTTCTTTTTTGGGGCTTTCTTTGCAGTGAAAATAAACAAACCTCAACTTACGATCCAGAGAGATCAGCAGAATCTCCTTTTTCAAACAAACTCATATTTAGAGTTTGGACCTCAGTGTTACAGATACAACTACACATACAGCATGTGCGATAAGGTAAATCATATTCTGCCCTCTTTTGATGAAAAAGGAAATTTAAACAATGCAATACAGTATGTATCAACACACATTTAAAGCACTGCCTTGGCAGAGCTATTATTGCGCTATGGAGTGTAGCGTATAATGTCATGTTAAACAAGACTCGGCTTCTTATATTCTATGATTTTCTGATCCTTTCTGTTGTTGTGTTTACAGATTGCACCAGGAAAGGTCATAGAAAATAAGGAGTATCAAGTGGACTATGACTCAAACTGCAAGTACAAAGCCAGAGTACAGATCATCTTCTATGACAACTGTGGTGAAGGGCAGAGTGACCTGAGTGACGAGGTGGAATACGGTACGTCTGGGCCTAGCAATCAGCATCATATTCAACTATGATAATGACTCTTTGTTTAGATTGTTAAAGTATTAGGAATGTAATTCAAATGTTATGGATAATCCATAAAGGCATGCAGGACAATTTTAGTTTCCTGGACCATTTTAATGTAAATTGTACTGTATATAACATAAAGAAAAATGTCAGTTTTAATAGATAAAACAGCTCCTGAACTGCCACAACCTGAGGAAACACCCTAAAATAATAAACTTTACCTTTAGACTTTACTTAGATTTTTATAATGATAATCCACTTCATTTACATTAAGTTTGGAGTCAGCAAGATTTTATGCTCACAAAGTCTACATTTATTTGATATAAATAACAGTAAAACAGTTACGTTGTAAAATAAATAAATAAATGTACAATTTAAAGTAACTCTTTTATATTTTGATATGTAATTTTCCGCATCATTACTCCAGTCTTCAGTGTCACATGATCCTTCAGAAATCATTCTAATATGTGACCCTGAACCACAAAAGCAGTCATAAGGGTCAATTTTTTTCAATTAAGTTTTAAAATAAATAATAAATAAGCTTTCCATTGATGTATGGTTTGTTAGGATAGGACAATATTTGACCGAGATGCGACTATTTGAAAATCTGGAATCCGGTGGTCCAAAAAAATCGAAATATTGAGAAAATCGCCTTTTAAAGTCATCCAAATGAAGTCCTTAGCAATGCATATTACTAATCAAAAATTAAGTTTAGAAATTTACAAAATATCTTCATGGAACATGATCTTTACTTAATATCTTAATGATTTTTGGCATAAAAGAAAGATCAATAATTTTGCCTATTGCTACAAATATACCCATACTACTTATGACTGGTTTTGTGGTCCAGGGTCACATATGCTGATTTGCTGCTCAAGCAACATCTCTTATCAATGTTGATGTCTTTTTGTGGAAACCGTGATTGTTTAATGAATTGGAAGAGTTTAATGAAGAGCATTTATTAGAAATATAAATTCTTTCCAAATAAAAAATAAAAAAATCTTGCTGAGCCTAAACTTTTGAATGGTAGTTTATGTACAGTTACTTGCTTCACATTCTGCAAATGAAATGTGCTTTTCCCCTGGTCTTTGACAGTTGAATTTGAATGTTTTCCTTGTGCTGTTTCGTAGGTGAGAACAGAGATCCGAATTTGCCTGCATTGCTGGCTGTCATTATTATCCCATTCATAGTTTCCTGTTGCCTGATAGTGTCTCTTGTGCTGCTCAGAAGGTGATGAATGATTTAGATTTTCATTGTTCTGCTCTTCTATTTGAAAAGAACACATCTGAAACAATACTATTGCATCATGTTTTATATATTACGTATAGATTATTGTATATTTTTAAGATTTCTTTATATCCTATTTGTTTGTCCTGTGAATCACACATACTATTGAACCTGATCAGATTTTAGTTAGAAGTTAAAAATGGCCAAATCCTTTTAAGTACTTTAAATGTATAACTGAATATTGATTAAGCCTGGAATGAACTGAAATCCGAATTTGCTTGTCTTCCTTCAGACATAAAGACATCATATTTCCAAAAATCCCAGAGCCAACGCTTATCTTTAAGGACATGTTCATTAACAACATCAGAATACCAGAGGATCTACGGGTAAATTGTGCAGCCAATTAGTTTCACAATCAGAAACCTTTTAGATTCACACATAATAAAAAAAATCTGTAATTAATGTTCTTGATTCAATCTCTTTCAGCATCAGAGTCCTACAGATGGCAGACTATATGTCCCTATTGAAGAAATCGTAGAAAGCAAGATAAGTCTTGAACTTGAGACACCACTTATACCAACCACAACAAATGTGGCAGGTATATAAAACAAGCAGGTATAAAAACTTCTTATGACTGAAAATCTCCAGGACATTGGGAAGGTCTCAGGGTGAACTTAAAACTTACACTGATGGGAAAATGTCTATGTAAGGAGGAGGATTAAACTCCTGTTGTCTGTTTCATCTGTTGATGAATAATGAACTCAGGCTCCACCTATATTTTTTGAATGGACTTCGACCTGACTTATTACAGTTGCCAGTAAATTGCTCTTCTTGGCACGACAGTGGCTTGTTTTCATTGAATGTATTGTGAAGATAAGAGAAGCAATCAGCAGACTTTCCTGGGGCAGGTTGGTTGACTCTGATTATGTGGTATGTGAAGCTCGCTCCGTACCCACTCGGTGTATCCAGAGGCTGGCGGACGTCATAAGCTGCTTCATGCAGCTTGATAGAGGAACACTGCAAAAAGGTTCATGGAATGTGGAAATTGTGACCTTTGAGTTTGATCTCTTGCACAGCATTAACTTTTCTATGCTTGTTTATACAGCCGCGTTTATGGACTTGTGGGTGTTCTTGCACATAGATTACAAACTAAATGTACTGCTAAAAATTATTTTGTAAAAAAAAAGACGAAAAAACTTTAAAGAAATTAGGTTTTCTATACACTGTGAATTGTTACATGTATTAAAGTGTGGTTTACTAAAAAGAAAAATGTTCTTGACTCTAAATATGTGTATCGTTGGTCACAAACTCAATTCCTGGAGGGCCACAGCTCTGCACAGTTTTGCTCCAACCCTAATCAAACACACCTGATCCAGCTAATCAAGGTCTTCGGGATTCCAAACAGGTGTGAGTTGGAGCTGGTTGGAGCTAAACTCTGCAGAGCTGTGGCCCTCCAGGAACTGAGTTGGAGACCACTGGTGTATAATGTGTTCACATTTTTAACTAACAAATGGATATAGACAAAATAATGGATATAGAATGTCACATGACAAATATTCGGACATTCAAAAAAATACAATTATGTATATTTGTATAAATTGTACATACAATGAAATATATACCTTAAAAGTTACAATTGTATTTATTTTCATACTTTCTGTTTTATGTCACATTTAAGTAAACATTGTATTTTCCTGTAATTAAATTGTTTGCATGGGCTTCCTGTTTAGAGTTGGATTATTTAATTATTCTACGAAAAAAACAAAAAAAGGTGTTCACACTATATTTTAAGGTCCAGTTTTCGCTATTAACAAACCATTAACTACGACTTTTGCCTCAATAAACTCCTAATTTGCTGCTTATTAATAGGTAGTTGTTAAGTTTAGGGATGTAGAATATGGTCATGCAGCATATGTGCTTTATAAGTAGGCTACTAATAAACAGCCAATATGTTAATAATAGGCATGTTAATAAGCAACTAGTTAATAGTGAGAATTGGTCCCTAGAATGTGTTACCAAAAATGTTTGTTGTCAGCAAAGGAAAGACTAAAAGAGAAAGAAAATACATTGTACAATTATATTATGATTTTACAGTAAAAAACAGTGATAGGTCCAATAGTAACTACTGATTTTGCGGAAAGTGTAGCAACTACTATAAATATTTGCATTTCTTAATCTAAATTCTTAAAGTAAACGTTATTCAAGCTGCATAAACGGCACTGGGAGTCCGCCATGTTGGCTCAAAGCGGCTGTTTAGTTGAGCGTAGAGCTCCCCCTACTGGCAGTCCTCGGAGAACCGAAATGGCGGCGGTGTGGTCCTGATGCTGCTGGATGCTGATGAAGCCATACGCTGTGCAGTGTGTCTCTAAAGCGGGTCTGATCGATTTTTATTGGCTCGGTCTCTGTGGCGCAATGGAATAGCGCGCTGGACTTCTAATCCAGAGGCTCCGGGTTCGAGTCCCGGCAGAGATGCAGTGCAGCTCTCGGATGGGGCATGTTAATTGCTTTTATTGTGCATTTAGTAGGCTACACATGAAAGATATGAGTGTAATAGTTTAAGGCTGCTTCTTATCTGTGTGCGTTGACTAAAAGCATACAGAAAAAATATAAGAAATGTAAACCCTGAAAAATGAAGAGCATTTTATATGGACTGATTAAATACAAAAAAATTCAGTATCCAATCACTGTGAATTTACATGTATCAACAAACAAAAACTGCGAAGATTCGCTTAATTTAGATGATTAAAAACGCTCTCTCTCTCTCTCTCTCTCTCTCACACACACACACACACACACTGGTGACAATGATTTAAAATGATTTGTGAAATTGCTTTTTAATTTTATAAACATATTAATGTTATATCTTATTCTAACACCTATAGTATTTCTTAACTCAACCCTCTCACATATGCACATAAAATTTTATTTTAATCCCATAAAACATTTCATTTAGCAAAACACAGTGATGCTGAGACAGAGGTAAATCTGACATTTAAATTAAATTATTCAAATAGTAAACATTATTTAAATAGCATTATTTAATTTGCATAAAGTACTTCGAGCCACCATATATTAGAAATGTATCCATGAATAACAGGGACAATGCAATACAAATCAGGAATATTTTTATGCGCCAAAATTGTATTTTGCATTACGATTTGATATAGGGTAGTAAACTGCCTCTACCAGAAGCTTATAATGAGAACATTATCATTCAATCAAAACTAATATCCCCTATAATTCTGTCACTAGTCCGAATTCTGTCCTGTGGTTCAAATTCTGTCCAGCAGGTGGCAGAGCACACAAACATAAAAATATACGTTCAGTAAACGTTAGTCTGAAAGAGATCATGACAGTAACCCCAGGCTTTCATATTTGACAGTCGAGTGATCTGAATACCCCTGTATTGCCAAACTGCAATTGCATTCCTAGACAGGCTTCAATTCATAACCGCGTTTCTTTATTTTCCATCTTCACTGGCCAATTACAGTACATCTGACCATCTGCAAATATGCTATGTCAACATTTTGCCCCTCAAAGTCTTTCTCCTTACAACAAGGCTGTATAAGTCCATTCTGTACGATGTGCATGAAGGAGAAGGTTTATTTTCCTCGCTCCCGCGGGGTCTATTCTTTTTGTCGCTGTGGAGTTCTACAGAGGGAGGGCAACTGAACTGGGCTGGGTAAAAGGAAATAGTGATGGGCAGTTCGACTCAGTTCAGCGAATCGGTTCTTTCGAGCGTTCGTTTCAAAGAACCGTTTCAAAAACAGCGAATATTTTAAGCACTTTAAAGTATAGAGGGGAAATGTGCTCTCTGTAAAACAGAACAGGAGATTTAACCTCTTTTTTGTTTATGCCAAAACATTTTTTTCTCATTAAAAAAAAAAAAAAAAATTCCTGAAATGTCCAAATAATTATTTTTCTTTTTAACAATACAATTGCTTTGGTTCAGTGCATTGGTAACTTATTTATTACTCTTGGTTAGATGTTTATACATTAATGCAAAGTTTAGGTAAGAACCGCCGCTACTGTCAATTACTCGCCTACATATGACTATATTTAGGCACAAAAAAAAAAAAAAACTTTGATATGTCAAACACTATATCCTCATATGTTTTATGTCTCTGTCTGTTTATATTTCATGCATGTATGATTGTATGTACATACAATATATTTATGTATGTTGCTGTTATTTAATACTTGTTGGTTTAATTACCAGTGTTGGGAAGTAACTATATGTAACTAAATTATGCAGGCTAATTAAATTAAATTCAATTAAATTAAAAAATCTGTATTTAACCTCAGAATGATCCTAAAGCAAGTCTGATTTTGTGGTGGCTGTGCTTTAAAATGAAATTAGGCTATTAGCCTATATATAGGCCTAATCTTAATTCAAGTGATGAAGAATTTCGAAAGTGACAGTAATCAGTGTTGAATACTACTGTGGGTTACATGTTTGAAAATGATTAACAGTTGAAAACATCAGAAATTTAGAAAAGTAATCAAATGTAATCAGTTACATTACTTTTATAAAGTATTTGAAATAGTTACACTACTTATTACATTTTAGATAGGGTAACTTGCAATCTGTAAGGTAGCCTAATACTGTTAATTAGCTACATATTGGGGGAAAAAATCTAAATATTCCAATACGGATACATGTAACGGGAAAATAATTATAAATTTAAATTATTAATTAAAAAATCATCACGTCCTTGACACCCCTTATATAAGTTTATATAAAATATAGCCTAGTAGGCTAAGTTTTCCCACGAGCATAAGCTTTGTAGAATTGATAGATGGATAAAAAAAAGTCTATGTGATATTAATATTTAAAACTAGTAGACCTATGTTTGTTTGTAGGCCTCATCAATCAACCTGTACCTTTCTCCAGATGCTCTCTCTCATGCAATGCACTCATCGGTTCTCGTCTCACAACGAATCGAGCATAACGATTTTTGGTTCATTGATTCGGTGAGTTGTTAACCCGGATCGGACATACAGTAGGTCAAAGAACATACGGGTCAAAAGACAGTAGGCTACCAGCACGGCGGATCAATGTAGTGACGTCCGGGAATGTATTCAGATTACACACCTGGACAACCAAAAGCACTCTGGTCCTCATAATGGTCCAAGACTTCGGCGAAAAAATGAATTAATTACCGCGAATTTTGCATGCAACTCTCTGTTCCGAAAAAGAATGTTCTGTTTCACGAATCGGTTTTGACTCGAGAACAGCTCGGACAGAATCAGTCCGATTAGTAGCCACTGTTCAGCAAGTTTGTGAACCGATTCGTTGAAAAGATTCGGTTCAAGAGAACGATTCGTTCATGAATTGGACATCGCTGAAAAGAAACAGAAAGGGAGGGAGCAGCTGCTGACACGAGAGACTGAGAGAGAGAGTGCGCGAGGGAGAGAGAGAGAGAGAGAGCGCGCGAGGGAGAGAGAGAGAGAGAGCGCGAGGGAGAGGGAGAGGGAGAGAAAGAGAGCAAGAGAGCGATGAACAAGGAATGTGCCACTAATAAGAAACCGGAGCGTCGCTGAGGACGCAAGAGAGGAGGGCAAAAGAGGGAACGGCTGAAGAAAAACGACTAGAAATGCGCTAAAAAGTAGCGAAGGGGGGCGAAAAGGGGCAATACACAGCCGACACGTGAATGGAAGGATTATAATCCACCGTTGGAGGGATTTTGACGCTCCCCATGCGGAGATTTGAACCATGCAGGGACTGCTGCTGCTTCTGAGTTTGGCGTTGAGTTTTCACAGAGGTAAGAGACTCCGTTTGATGAACCGCGAGCTCAAACTCGCGTATGTGTGAGCGCAAATGAGAGAGAAAAGGGGGCAGATGTGCAGAGGATTTTACAGCGTTCATGTCTGTCCGGTCATAAAGGTGCAACGTGACCTTTGCGTTCCACGCGCAAAGTTTACGGTGCTGTCGGTCGATTCCGTTATAACGGGATGACTATAAACTCTGCCAGCGGCGTTCCCTCCCGTCAAACATGCTCTCGTCATGAGAATACAAATTAGATGAGAGGTTTGAGGGGGGGAAAGGACACGCGCCCATGCACACGTTCATGCATACGCACGCAGGGGGTCTTTGACAGACTCCCGCATCAAGAAACGCAACACTTCGTTTGCTTTTCACGCAGGTAATTTCAGCACCTGCGCCGGTCTGACACTCACAGTCAAGTGCGTTGGATCACAAATAACCGACTATTTTCACTGCACACAGAACGGCTAATTAATGTCTTGCATTGTTGCAAATCCAGGTGCGCATGTATTAATGTATCCAGCGAGTTGCTAGGCGACAGCACCGAGCTCTACCTGTTAGATTACAGCATCTTTTCCCGTGATCGCGCCTATGCGGACACCCTCCCTATTGTCTACTGTCACACACTGTGCGTGTGTGTGTGTGTGTGTGAGTCAGAGAGAGAGGGAGAGCAGGTACAGACCACTCCATCATAGGTGAGGGGCGTGTTTTTGTCCCGGCAAGGTAGAACAGATGATGTAAGCCATTCTCATAAGGTCTACAATCAAAGCAGAAACATGCATATTCATCGAGAAATACCTTTTGAAAACAGGTCCAGGTGACTCTTGATGGCTGCTTTGAATGTCAGCATGTGACAAGATCTGGGGAGATTGGTCTTCCAGGGATTCAGACACGGCTTTGTTCAGCATCACACAGTGTTTAGAGCTGTTCTAAAAAATGAAGCAGAATACAGAATGACTCACTAGAATGAATGAAAGTACAGTGTACAGGTATAGCAAAGGGAAAATTCATTTCTGGTCATCATTTTCTCAACCTCGGTTTTGTTCTGAATTGGACAACAAAAGGCACGGACTGACAGTTTTACTGATTTTAAGTGACTGAATATTCATTTAAGTTTTGTATACATTGGTTTTGTTGGAACAACTGTACAGTAATGCACATGCACTGATGTCATTTGTAATGATTTATTGCTGTTATGTCTTAAGGTGGAACGTATTAAGGTATCGGTGCTGTAGGAACGCAAATATACTTGGGCCAGTCGCTTCGGCTCATAGAGCAACGTGACTTGGCATGTAAGTTGGCCCATCAGATACCTTTTTAAAGAGGTGCATTACTGTAATGACTTTCATAAGGTTAGCAGAGGCAGTTGTGAAGACCTCACAACAATGCAGTCATTGTCTTTCTAATAACTGTTTGATGGTGCTGTACGCAGTGTAGTAATATAGGTCAACATTAAACACACATTGTGAAGCATAGTAACCTGCACAAGAAACGACTACATGCGCATATACTGTAAGGGATGTTCTTTGTTGTCATGTGCTTGTTTCCTTCTGAGTGCGCTTAATTTTCATATGCATTCGAAACTGGACCAGGTTGCAGATCCATTTTTGTTACCCCAGCAGTATGTTTTGCAGTATAATTGTTCATTATGGGTTTGTCTGGTGTTATTTTATTTGTGCATTGTGTACTTGTTTGTAATGAAGAGGTCTGTTATTTTACAGTGACAAACTGTCGTAATGTGAGCTTAAGCATCAGGCCCACTCCATCTTGGCAGCCAGGAGTCAGTCAGAAGCAATACTTCTAATAAAATCTGCACTCGTCCCATGGATCGCACTGGTACACGGGCATGTCCTGTAATTGTTAACTCTTTACAAACTAAGACCTCTGTTGAATCTAAAATCATATGCAGTTGTTAATAATGTTAATAAATCACTTTTCAGCACAATCTAAAGAGTAAAGAAGGAAGAAATAAAGCTACTTTTTTCCACAAATTACTGTGGAATGAATGTGCAGCAGTGGATATTCAGCTTTTCTTCATGGATATCTGTGTTCTGAGTTCATCTTTAGTCAAACTCACCTGAACCAGTTAATTATGGTCTTCAGGTTCACATGGAAATTACAGGCAGGTGTATATGAGCAGGGTTAGAACTGAAGGTATTGAGCCCACCTGCTCTATTTGTAATGATAGCTCACTAAGCGTCTCATTTACTGTGTTACATGTTATTCCAAACACATTGAAAACTTTTTTTTTTCATGGAACACTTTTTTAATGATTTTCATACAATGCAACAAAGACACCATGAACAAACTGTTTGATTACCAACATTCTTCAAACTATCTACTTGTGTGTTCCACAGAAAGAAAGCCATACAGATTTATAACTACATGAGGCTGATGACAGAATTTTTATTTTTGAATGAGATGAGATCTGATTGAGCCATTGGTTTGTAATCTTTAGTTTCTAGTGCATATGTAGTAATGGAAAGCATTCCGTCATTTTTCTTTTATGGTTTAAAAAAAAAAGTTTCAGTTCATGTTTTGCACACTGTATGTTTTGACCTTATATTTTTTAATCAGACTGTCATGACTCAATTTTTCAGTGAAAATTACAGGCTTCTCTGGTAATGCATTTTGGACTTCTCCAGTCATGTAGTCTGCTTAAACCCTGCCTCTTTCTTACAATCAGTTGCAAGTTCGTATTCAGATCTGCCTCCATCCAATCAACAACTGATGACAAAACCAAGTCCCCACCCTACATTTTTTCTTTTTCAATAAGCCGTTTTACTCAAACGTGTCACAACATGGAAGAAAATACCTTTTGCTACTTGCAGCTCATTGCAACTTTAAGACCAATTAGCCAATTCATTGTTCAGGCAACCCGCTGACTAGTCGATTACGAAAATATGTAGATTTTCTTTTTTTTCTAATGGAAGCAAGTAGTGTGTTTGTGGTTGTCGTTGTGTCTGGAGGTGAGCCTGTAAGAAAAGACAGCACTGGGGACAGGTGGGTGAAGTTGAGGGACTGAATTGACAAAGATTGGAGTTTTCTTTTTGTTGTTGTTAGGGGGTGGATGGGTGAAGGGGGAGCTAGAGGGGGGAGTGCTTTAGGCCAGAGGGAGAGAAAGGCATTATTACTCATGCCTGACTGCTCTCATAGAAGAGGCTGCTCGCACCCTCTCTTCTCCGATCTCTTTCTTTCTCTTGCTTCCAATGAATATGAGGGGGGAAAAGTTCAAAGGCTGGCTTAGACGAGGATCTTTGAACCCCCCTCGCCTCTTTTAGGGGCTCCCACATCCCTTCTCATTGAAGCGATTTTGAACGTGCCATGTTTCCCTTCACATGAACAGCCTTCCATTCACTCACATTGTGTTTTGTCAGCATTAGCTGTTATTTTGTGCTGTTTGAAGAAATGGTTCAACTAAAATGAAAATTCTTTCTTCTTCTTTCACGTCATTCTGAACTTTTTTCCTGAACTTTCTCTGTTTTTTTCCCCTGTAGAACACAAAAGGATAATTTGAGGAATGAACTGGCAATTTTTTCTATACAACAATAGTGACTAGAGCTTTCAAAAGGGTGCAAAAGCATCATAAAATACCATAAAAATGTAAGTAATAATGTTTGAATTGTGAATATTCTTTATCTAGTCAGTTCTTTTCAATGATTCAGTTGATCTGGTTCACTGAATTCGGAAGTTTCAGGCATAAATGAATAATTAGTATTTTTAAAATGTTGTGTAAATGCTGCAGTTTAGATTTTTTTTTTTTTTTTTAAGTCTGACTTAAACCAGTAGTACTTAACACTTGGAGACTGTATTAGCTCTATTATAACAGCATTTCTACATAACGTGTTGAGTCATATAGACTACTTTTGACACTTTTAAATAGTTTTTGTGAAGTTGAAAGCTCAAGTTCCCATCCTCTGCAACTGTCTGGACAAAAACCAACCCTAACTTTCTTCATAATTTCACCTTTTGAGTTCTGCAGTAGAAAGAAAGGTTTGCAGCGACATGATGGCAAGTAAATAATGCCACAACTTAAATTTCCGCTGAACTGTGTCTTTACAATTGGACCTCGCTCCTGCATTGCACATCTCTTTCTTTCCAGAAATGGTTTTGTCGAGTGGCCCCTTGTTCTGGCCCTCGCTCTGCTTTTCATTCTTTTGTCGTTCCTCACTCCCTCAGTCTTCTCATTTTTCCCTTCTCCCTCTTTCCATCCCCCAGTTCGTTTTCCCCCTTCCCTCTTTCTAATAAGTTCCAGATGTGTTTCTTACATTCCTGAAGTCAGAGGAGAGGGGGAGGGGTCACGGAATGGGAGAGGGAAACAGGGACAGAGGAAAAAAAAGAGAGAGAGGGAGAGAGATGGAGAAGCACATGAATTAAAAGAGAGCGCATGAAGAAGAGGCCACTCTGTACTGTAGACACTGATGAGATTCTCCTCTGTTGTGTGTGTGTGTGTGGGGAGTTTTTCAGACACCCCTCCCACCACTTCCCCTCCCCCACTGCAATGGAATGTGGCTGATGATGATGGTGATGTCATTTCTCGTTCTCTGAAGTTTTCAAATCAGGGAGGGCTGATCGACGAATTTGGCCAAACGGCCAGCCGAATAAAAGCCATTCACAGTTGGGGAGACAGCGAGGCGTTCTGCATCAAAAGCATTATTACCGGTCACCCGGTGAGGTTGTGGACCAAAATGTAAAACGCTAGCTGTTCTGGTGCTGACTCAATACAAAGATGCATTGTAAATGTGTTTTTTTTTTTTCTACGCTAAGGTCAATGTGAAATCAAAATGGCCCCTTTCACTTTCCTGACGCATGTTCTTGGGCTTATTGAGGATCATTCATTACTGCAAGTTAATCCAAAAAAGTTTAAAGGGATAGTTCACCCAAAATGGAAATTCTGTCATTTATTCACCCTCCAAACCTCTATGAGTTTGATGAGCCCAAAATATGATATTTTGAAGAATGTTGGTAACCAAACAGACCAAACCAAACCAAACCAAACCAAACCAAACAAATACTATAAATGTCAGTGGCTACCTGTCAACTGTTTGGTTACCAACATCCTTCAACATTAATCTAGATGACTAAATGCTAAGTGTTGTTCATTGTTACTATGATACCTAATGCATTAATGAATGTTAACGAATTGAAGCTGTTAGCAAAAAATATTTAATTTCATAATCTTATCAAACTCTAGTAACTTGCTTCACTTCTGAAACAACTCCTCCTCCAACCCCTCCATTCTGATATGCGACACCCACTTTTCACTATTCAGTCAATGGAGCGCACCAGTTGGATTACGGAAGTAAAAATCCCATTCATTTTTGTCGATAAAAAGCTATTGCAAATTAACGCCGTTTCCATTAACCAATGTTATGTGACTAAAACACTAAAGTGTTTTACTAAAGACTGATCATGTGACTTTGCAGTTCTGTGTTGTATTTCTTTTTCGAATTGGCCGAAAAACCACCTCATGTGAGCATAAAAACTTTTTTTGTGATATATGGGAGTTTTTGCGAAATTGACTTTGTGTTTCCATATTTTCAATTCGCAATTTCAATTTGCGTGGTTTGAATGGTAACGCGGCTTGTGACAAGCAAGTTGCCCCAAAACACTGCATGAAATAATAGTCTGTCATAAACACTTGTGTGTGTGTGTGTGTGTGTGTGCATATTTTGCGGAAACAGTTTGCTTGAAAAAAAGTATGTAATGTTGCAATTCACCTCATAGCCAGTTGATTTGGTTTGTTTCATGTATAACTCTTTACATTTTTTTTAAATCCCTGTGAGAAAAATACTTTTTCAAGCTGTGCTTTATTATCAAATGATACAATGAAGTCCTGCCCTAATTTCTTGAAAAATCACTCATAAATGGGTTACATCTTCTGTCTGAAGTAAAATATGTTGTGAACGTTGCATTTTAAGTTGACTTTACATCTAGTGATGAATACATTAGGAGCGTGTAAAAATCAATCAGACATAAATTACCCCTGGCTAGATACTCATCAGTGTTACTCATCTTTAGATCGGCATTGAAGGAGATTCTCACAGTTGACTGGAACGCTTGCTTTTTATATGACTAGTAATTTCCATTCGTTTGCATCAAAGTACGTCAAAGTCATAAAATAAAAGGCATATGATGAAACAGCAATAAATTCTCTCTGTCTTTTGAGAGCAAGTTTAATGTCAGATTGTGCGTGTTTCCTCATATGCGTGCACACATACACACACACACAAAACACATCTGGCATTCCCAGCCTCTTGATATTTGTTTGGAAAGCCAAATATTTAGTGCATTAAAAGGATGTCTGTGAGGTATTAGGTAATACTTCAAGCCTCGGCCCATTGGAAGTGGACAGTCCATCCAAGCATTAGCATAGCGCTCTGCTGATGACCCTTGAGGTTGCCATGGTCACTGTATGTAATATTATGTCAATGTTCCCACAGTAGTCATGGCAACAATAGCTCCAGCAGCGATTCGCGCAAATAAATAATGTTAAAATCAACTGTATAAATGCTGTAGGAGATGAGACCCGGTGGCCGAGAATGGAGCGAAATGGGGGAAGAAGCGAGAAATAATTTTCCTTCCCTCCTATTTCAAATAGATCGGTTTCTATAGCAACGCTGGGCTGCACAGATAGAGGGACAAAGAGCGAGAAGGAGAGGAACGAGGGATGGAGGGGGAGAAAAGGACAAGGAGAGAGAGAGAGAGAGAGGTGTGAAGAGGGAGATGAGAATGAGAGAGCGACATGGGGAAAGAGGTGTTTCTCCTCGCTGTCAGGAATGGCAAGGGCGAATCGAGAGGAGCAAAGTGGGAAGATGATGGAGGGAAAGCGTCGGATGAGGCTGCAGACAAATAAGAGACGACACAAGGAAATGTTGATGAAGGAAAGGGACACACAGACCTGTATATAACAAAGCAAAGTGCTCGTACACGGTTAGCTAGTAACGGTAAAAACAGGCTGTCTGGGTGCTTTAGGTTTTGCTTGACCATTTTTTCATTGCAGTTGTTCCCGCATGTTGAAAATCACATTTTTTACTGTTTAAATGTTAAAAAGCACATTTATTCAACTGTTTAAATGTTAAATAAGCATAAGGAGGCCTCTTCCACATGCAAACACATGCAATGCATACACATGCATTCTTTATTGTCATCTTTAAAAACATTGGGAAGTTGTCTAACTGGACAATTATTTAACAGTTTAAATGTTAAAAATCAAATTTTTTGACTGTTTAAATGTTAAATAAGTATAAGGAGGTCTGCTGCACATTCACACACATGCAATGCATACACACATACACACATGTATTCTCAATTATAATCTTCAAAAACAATGGGTATGATTTAACTGGACATTTATTTAACTGTTTAAATGTTAAAAACATTAATCTGACTATTTAATCGTTTTAATGTTTCTTACATTTATATAAATGCTGACATGTGAAAGAAGCACAATGAGGCCTCCTGCACACACAAACACATGCACTGTCATGCATACACACATAAACATAAACATAAACATGAACATGCATACACACACACACACACACACACACACACACACATACCTGCATTCTCAACAGTAATCTTCAAAAACACTGGGTAATTGTCTAACTGGACATCTGTTTAACTGTTTAAATGTTAAATAGGCATAAGGAGGCCTTCTGCACATGCAAACACACACATAAACACATACATGCATACAAACACATGCATTCTTAATTGTAATTTTCAAAAACATTGGGTATGGTTTAGCTGGACATTTATTGATTCTTTAAATGCTAAAAAGCACATTTACTAAACCGTTGAAATGTTAAATGAGCATAAGGAGGGCTCCTCCACATGCAAATACACACATAAACACGTACATACAAACATACATACACACATGCATTAAGTGCAATCTTCTAAAAACATTGGACTGGATGATTTTTCTTTTATGCCAAAAATCATTAGGATATTAAGTAAAGATCATGTTCCATGAAGATATTTTGTAAATTTCTTACCATAAATATATCAAAACTTCATTTTTGATTAGTAATATGCATTGCTAAGAACTTCATTTGGACAACTTTAAAGGTGATTTTCTCAATATTTTGATTTTTTTTGATTCCAGATTTTCAAATAGTTGTATCTCAGCCAAATATTGTCCTATCATAATAAACTATACATCAATGGAAGGCTTATTTATTCAGCTTTGACTGATTTTGTGGTCCAGGGTCACATTTATTTAAGTGCTTAAATGTTAAAAAGCACAATGAGGCCTCATGCACAGACAAACACATGCATTCTCATAAACACACACAAACATGCATTCAGGAGACACATGCAAATGCACACACAAACACATACGTACATGCATTCTCAACTGTAATCTTCAAAAACACTAGGTAAGTGGACATTTATTTAACTGTTTAAAGCATAAAGACGCCTCCTGCATGCACAAACACATAAGCAAACCGCATACATGCGTACACACACATGCCTGCAAACAAGCAAAAAAACTTTTTGGGGTAGTTTTTTGCATACGTCAGCTGTTGCTATGGTGACGCAACACTACGAGCCAGTGAAAGTGCCTGATTGGTTGAAGAGAGAGCAGGGGATGAAAAAAGGCATGGAGAGAGAGGTTACTGTATAGGATGCATTAAAAACGAGATGGATGTAATGATTATGACAGCTTTATGTGCACTAATAAATTATATAGTGCTAATTTATCAATGACAGCAATGCACAGAGCGGTTTAACGAGCCAGCGACATCTGAAATCAGAAATGGCCAATAAAATCATTTGAGCATCGAAAGCATTGAAAGTGGCTGTCTGTTCTTTGTCGAGGTGTCAGATGTTTGTTTTCCCGTCGCTCCGGCACAGGCACCTTGACCGCAGCAGGTGACGTATTCCTTGTCCAGACACACTCCTTTGTTGTCTGAGAGCGGCTAGCGCATGAAGTCACACAAGTGTCTGGTCCGTCGCGCTGCATGCGCACCGAGGAGTTTGAACAGCTCGGCTCTTTTTGTCTGACATTGTGACAGTGCTGCTTTTACTGGTATCTAGGATTTTTACCTCGAAGGGTCTGTTTTCATTAAAGTATGCCAGGGAAGGTAATGGGGACAGTCCTTTTTTTGTCTTCTGAAAACATTGGGTAATTGTTTAACTGGTACTAAAAGAATGGATAAAATGAACCAGTAAGATGTGATGGGACACCACCAATGTTTCCACATACCTTAAATATTAAAACAAATTACAGTGAATTCATATTTTTTTTAGCCTCAGAGTGTGTAGTTCTCACTTACGTAATGTTCAAAAACAGTACACTATCATAATTTATTTAAGAACACTGCAAAAAAAAGATTTTTGTCTTTTTTTCCAATACAAATATCTAAACATTCTTAAATCGAGATATAAGCAAAATGCCACTGGGTAATTGTTTAACTGGTACAAAAATAAATAAATAAATACTTTTAAAACAAATTACAGTGCCATAATATCTGGCACAAAATACATTAAATAAAATGAGTACAATAAAAAAATAAATTATTTAAAAAAATAAAATAAATCTTTAACAACACTGCAAAAAAATGTTTTTCTTTAGTATTTTTGTCTTGTTTTCAGTCCAAATATCTAAACACACTTAAATTAAGATACAAGCAAAATGACATAAGATATTATGTCTTGTTTTTTTGTTTTTTTAATTATCAAAATTAAATAAGAAAAAAAATTATTCAAAGAGAAAACAAGCTTATTTTTCTTACCTCATTAGTAGATATTTGTTCTTGTTTAATGCATAAACTCAATTAATTTGATTTTCATTTTATTTATTTATTTATTACAAGACTTAATGTCATTATGCTTCTAAGATTAATGTATCTTCATTCATGAAATCTTCATTTAGAAATTTATAGTGGAAAACGAGTCAAAAATACTAAGTGGAATTTTTGAAAATGCATTAAAGGTCTCCCTTTTCAATATTCCACAGAGTTCTCTCTAGTTAATGGGAAAGGGGTGGAGCTTATCCATTTTTATCTCTATTCATGAAGGGGTTTATATTTAAAATGACATCATCTCAGTCTTTTCTGCGCATCTGAATATTTTCATACTGTAACGCACACATCCGAAGGCGTTCCACTGGATCCAGTTAGTCCTGGAATGCAAACTGATAATCTTCAGGATTTATGTTTGTTGACAGAAGTGAATTTGCTGGTGTGCTGGGTTTGCGATCCGGCGATCCCTCGATGAGAGGCTGTTCTCTCAGGTCGGTCAAGTGGTGTGTTCCTGACATGAGTGCGGTGTGTAAGTGTGGTCGGAGTGTGTGTGTGTGTGTGTGACCACGTCTTTGTGCGGTCAGGACGTTGGCAGTGTGGCACGGACTACTGCTGGTACCCAGGGATCAGTGACTCAAGAAAATCAGGACACTCTAAATTTGTCACTGCAGCATAACCCACATAATGAAAACTATACAAGCCCTCTCTCGCGCTCTCTCAGGTCCTCTCTCATTAGTTGCCTTTTACTCCCTCTCCAGCCATGTCTCTCTCCATCGCTGTATTTGTGTTTCTGTCCTCATCTCCCCTGTGTCTCTCTCTCTTCCCCCTTTCCTCTTTCTCTTCTATCATCATTTTTTGTTTCCTTTTGGTTGATTCATAAATAACAAGCTCATGCAGTGAGCACTTGTAGGGGAGACCGGGGCTAGTTGTCAAATAGGAAGCTGCCAGAAGCGTTATATCTCAGTAAATATTAGGGTTTGAGTCAAAATGTATAATGTAGTGAAAGCTCTCATCCAATTTAAAATTACAATGATTTTTTGCTCTAGCCATTGGGTAAATAAGTGAACACAATAAAACAACACTGACATGCATTCAAGCAAAAGTTAGCAAGATATAATGAAGATAGATTTGAAAGCTTGAACTACTGTTTAAAGGAAAGGTTCACCTAAAAATGAAGATTTGCTGAAAACGTATAAACCCTCAGGCCATCCAAGATGTAGATGAGTTTGTTTCTTCATTGGAACAGATTTGGAGAAATTTAGCATTACGTCACTTGTTCACCAAAGGATGCTCTGCAGTGAATGGGTGCCATCAGAATGAGAGCACAAACAGCTGATAAAAACACCACAATAATCCAAAAGTAATCCACATGACTCCAGTCCATCAATTAATGTCTTGTGCAGTGAAAAACTGCATGTTTGTAATAAACAAATCCATCCAAAGTTGTCACGTCTGAATCAGGAGACAAATATGCACAGGTCAAGCACCATTTAAAAGTGAAAACGGATGGTTGACAGTTAAATAATGGCATGTTTTTGACAACTTACCACATATATGTATATATGTGTATGTGTGTATATATATATATATATATATATATATATATATATATATATGTGTATATATATGTGTATATGTGTATATATGTGACAAGCTGTTAAATATATAGTTCGCTCAAGAATGAAAATTCTGTCATCATTCTATCTCACCCTCATGTCGTTTCAAACATGTATGATTTTCTTTTTTCTGCAGATCACAAAAGATGTTTTGGAAAATGTCTCTCTGTGTGTGTTTTTTTTAATCTATACAATGAAAGTCAATGTGGTCCTATGTTGTTTTGGACCCCACTGACTTTCATTATGCGGCGAAAAAGTTGTCTTGAGGAAAAAAAAAACTTATCCTGCTCTATACTGATCACCTTTACACTGCTCAATGTAGAGCAATACAGTACTGTAAGCACACTATAATGAATTATATAGCATACACACACAATTCCCATAATTAAATTTACTGTGCAAACAGTACAAATATACTGACATAATTCATTTCAGTGTGTGAGGTTACCACTTTAGTTATTTAATTAATAATTTTGCTGAATGAAATACAGTTAAACATTAAAGAGTAAACAAGTACAATTAAACCATGAGGAACATCTTTGTTGGTACCTATTGCAATTTTTAAAAAAGCTGCTCGAATCAGTTCTCTACGTTTATTTTTTTTTTTTTAACTTTTTGAATCTGACAGCTCCTGGGCTCCAGTGGCCTCATGGGATAGCAAAGTGTCCTTTGGCTGCACACCTAAGAGTCTCAGTGGATGTTGGATCTGCATATTGTTCACCTACTGTTTTTTTTTTTTTTGTGATCAACTTTTTATTTTCTTTAAATCAACAAAACAACATCCATTCAAACAAGTGAAGTTATTAACGCAATTTCGGGAGGAGTACGCCCATCTAATCTAGATATCCAAATATAAAAGAAAGCCTCTTACCACTTCCGTCGTTAGCTCTTTTGGCATCCCTCCTCCTCCCCATCTCCTCCTTTATGCATATTTATTTCATTTATCCTTCTGTCTATAGGGAGGCTATCGGAGCTTGAGTAGAATAGTCTCTTTGAGCCCTCCATTGCGGACATCAAGCCAAATCCGTTTACCACTAAGGCTAAGATTATATGGGCACACGAACTCGTGAAACAACAGGGAGGAGGGAGCAACAGACTTCACCTACTGTTTCATGAATACTACTCATTTGACATACTGCTTTTCGCATACTGTACACAGGTTTGTATTTCCTCTAAACATGTCAAAGCCTTCAGAGAGTTATTAATTCACCAGCTCTCTCATTTTAACAGTATACTCTATAAACACACATTTCTATGCACAAAACCCTTTAGGTGGAGGACGAATGCAGCGGAGTAATCTTCTATAGAAAGGAGTCATAAATACACTGTTGCTTTACAAGACGGGCAGTTGTAGACCGCATTGTCACATTGGGTTGCATGACCTCCCTGTGATGTAATGCTTTTAATGGATAGATATGGATTTTAGTGAAGGCCAAATACTGGCCCATTGTATAATAACAACTATGATAACTTGATCCTATCTTCTGTTGAGCATGCAGTGCAAAACAATGCTAGAATGTTGCCACAAAGTGATTATGCAGTTGCTAAGGTGTTTTGAGTGTGTGTTTATGTGGTTGCTAGGTGGTTGCTTACTGGCGCAAGTCATAAGAGCCCACCCATAAGTCTCTATGATATTCTGGACCTTCAAGATGTTTCGAGTCCCACTTTCTCTGCATGTTTTATCATCTTATGAATGATAAAAATCTGATAACGTTTAACTTTCCCCCATTTGAGTTCATCTAAAAATGACAATTCCTTATTTTCTTAGTTTCATGTTTTTCCAAACCTGTATAACTTTCTTCTTTGTGGAAAACAAAAGAAGATATTTTTGAAAAATGTTTGTTTTTATTTGTTCTTATAATGAACGTCAATGGGGACAAGTGTTGTTTTGGACCCCATTGGCTTTTATTAAATATACAAAAAACTTGAAACATTTTTCAAAATGTGATCTATTTTTAGTATTTAGTATAGTAATATAGTGTGTGTATATATATATATATATATATATATATATATATATATATATATATATATAATATGATCTTTTATTTATTATTTTAATTCACTTGTATTTTTATATATATTTTTAGTTAGTTTAGAAGTTAAAATTTGAGTAATTTTGTTACTTTTGTGTAGTTTTTTTTTTTTTTTAATTCTTATTATTAGTAATTTTAATACTTCAGCTTAAAGTTTTCAGGCAATATTTCTCGTATTTTATTTTATTTTATTTTATTTTTTATAAATTTAACTTTTTTAAATAATGTTTATATTTTTGGTTAATCTTCATTTCAGTGACCTAAAGTGATTTTGTTAATGATAGCTAGATTGTTTCTACAGAAGAAAGTTAGTCATACAGGTTTTCTATGACATAAGGTTGAGTAAATAAACTGAAATTCTCAGTTTTTGGTGAATGATTTATTTAATGAAATTCAAAGCACATGACACAAAGGAGTTTGAGATGCCAGAGTAGCACATTAACTGCATTATCCTACAGACTATATGATGTTTTTCATGGTCATTAGAGCATTGTTTCCTCTTGTTTGCATTATCATTAAATTTACCCAAAGTGATCACGGATGTTGCACGAGAACAAGAGGAAACAGACATGGAGAGAAAAAGAGAGAAAGAGAGAGGGATGGGGTCATGGGGGGATGAGTGGGCATATGCCAGTTGTTAAGAAACTGAGAGAGATGGGGACCTACAGAGGAATGCTGGAGGGATGAGAGACGAGAGAGAGGGAGCGAGAGAACAAGAGAGGGCTAGAGGGCTGATATTTAATGTGATAAATGGATTGTGACAGCGTGTCTCCAAACCCCCTCCAACCAGAGAGGAAGACCACAGAAATAGAAGGCAGAGCTGGGGAGAGAAAAATGTATTTAAACAAGAAGGATTGAAAACTGCAAGGAATTGTGCAAAAATGACAAAACGGATCAAAAGTAACGTCTGTTCTTGTTAATATCACCCCAAACTGGATGATGGCGTTACCAGGGATTCCCATAGGAATGTGAACTTAAAGGGAAAGTTAATTCTGTCATCATTTCCTCACCCTCATGCCTTTAGTGGAACACAAAAGGAGAAATACTGAAGACTGTGCTAGTTGAACTTTTCCATATAATATTACTAAATGAGGCTTCATAATGGATGCTAAAGAACTATAAATGATCACAAAAGTGCACCATGTGACATGATATTTGAAACTGTGTTGTTTTAGCATTATTTACATACCATTACAGTATTTAATAATATTTTGAATAGTCTTTTGTTGATATATTTGAACTTTTCCCTTTAAATTTTTGTGTTTGTGTTATGTGCTTCTGTCATTTTTTTGTTTTTGTTTTGTTTGAGTAAAAAGTGTTATTTTGCTTTTATTTTATTTAAATAGTTGCCAAGTCAATTATACATATATATATATATATATATATATATATATATATATAAAAAAAAAAAATAAAATAAAAAAATAAAATAAAATATATATATATATATATATATATATATATATATATATATATATATATATATATATATTTTATTTTTTTTTTTTTTTTTTTTTTTTTTTAACTATAATTCAATTAATGAAAACAAATGTTTATTTTTCAAAAAAAAAATTTTTTCTTGTTTTTATTTTTCCACAAAAGAAATACATACAGGTAGGGAAAGACATTTAGTGTTATTTTGTATTAATTATATCTATTATAGTACCTTGAACGTTTTTTTAAAATTTACTAATTTAAAAAAAGCTTAAGGTTTTTCATATAATATTTATATTTTATTTCATCTTTATTTTAATTAATGAAACCTATTTTTAATAGTTTTAGTTTGAATTAACAATAAGAACGCTGGTGTGAAGCCAGTTACCACAGAAACAAACAATTTAAGTTGCTCTAATATTCACTGAAAATTGTGATATCCGCCCTAGTGATTCATATATAACTGAGTCCTGAATCAGTTGATCTGGTTTACAAAAACAGAATGATTTGTTCATGAATCAGACTCATCTGGTTCTGAAGTTCAACTTACTTGATGATATGGTGGTCACTGGAGAGGAAGACTGATCAGTAACGGCATTGAACTTTGAGCAGTTTCTCATGCATGTAGCCTTGAAGTTTTTCGAATATAGAACACAAGTTGTATGGACTACTTTTACGGTACTTTTCTGATTACTATGACGTGTCATTTCCAATCTTTTAAACTTACAGGGATAGTTCAGTTCAAAAATGAAAATTCTAACATTATTTACATGCGCACACACACATTTTTGGGTGAACTATCCCTTCAAGTCCCCATTCCTTATACTGTAGTGCATGGAAAAGAGAAACTGGCACACTTCACAAGCTTTACAGAAGAAAGAAAGTCATACGGCAATGTGAGGGTGGATAAAAATGATGACAAGGCTTTCATTTTTTAAAGGAAGAAAGAAAATGAGAACAAGGAAGGTTGCAAACTGCTTCCTGATGGACTTGGAAAAAGGGAGGAAAGAAAGAGAGAGAAGCATTGAGCGAAGAAAAGAAGAATGCAGGGAAAATATGAGTTGCCCTTACTTAATTTACAACATTCTTGATTTCAGTCCAATTAAAGATCCACAACTCAGGCTCTGAATGAAAGCTTTCATTGTAAGTCAGTTCTTCAAGCTGGAGACTCGGGCTTGTCTGGAGTATCAAATATCCTCCTGTGTGTCAGAGAAAGAGAGCGACTCTGGTGGATACCATGTTTTGCGGGTGAAGAAATGTGTCTGGAATTTGGTATCAAGGGACACGTTTCTTCTTCCAAGGAACCACATTGACTTACTCAGAACAGTGATTGTAAGAGTGAAGCTGCTCAGTGGATGTAGGCGTAATGCTGCAGTTTCAATCACTGACTCTTACGATTCTTGCTTATGTTTAGTCTGTCACATACTGTATTAGCTTTTATTACTCTCAGTTTTAGTTTGAAACTCTATAAATAAATTGTCATCATTGACTCACCCTCATGTCAAGTCCCATAGACTGACTGACTTCCATGGAACACAAAAGGAGAAGTTTAGCAGAATGTTAATGCTGCTAAAGACTCATTAAACCAGGTTCAGGTTTTGTGTATGACATTGTTGCATTTTAACCTTCGCTGCATCAAACACAATGTAAACCGAATTAGAGGCTCAGATCTTTCAGTAATTGTACTGTTATTTTTATGCTTGTACATGACATTATTGATAGTAATTGAAAGCTGTGTTGTGTTTCAGTGCGGACGGCGCGGTTCTCTCAGGAGCCTGCAGACCAGTCAGTGGTTTTGGGCCAGAGGGTGGTCCTGTCCTGCGTGGTCTTCAACTATTCGGGCATTGTGCAGTGGACCAAGGATGGACTGGCCTTAGGCATTGGAGAAGACCTCCGGGGTCAGTGATACACAGCACACTTTCTTTCTTTCTTTCTGTATTTATATGCTTTTCCCTTTTTTACTCTTCATATTTGGTCTTTCATGTTTTCCACAGTTTTCCATGTTTTCTTGTTTTCTATCTAACTTTTGTCCCAGGACGCTTTAGCAACTGCTTAACCTCTTACTTTCTTTCTTTCTGTACTTTTCAGTTTTTCTTTGTACACTCTTTCAGTTTCATCTCTCATCTCTCACTATTTTCCATGTTTCCTGGTTTGTTTTTTCTAACTTTTGCATTCTCTTTAACCACGTAACAACACACTAAAAACCTCCCAGAATACCTACACTGTAAAAAGTGATAAGTTGACTTAACTTAAAAAAAATTGAGGAAACCCATTGCCTTAAAGTTCTTAAGTAAATAATAATTAAAAAATATAAGTTAAGTGAATTGTCAGGTTCACTTGACTTTACAAAAAATAATAATTTAATTAATAATTTTAAGGCAAAGGGTTTCCTCAATTTTTTTAAAGTTAAGTCAACTTGTCACTTTTTACAGTGTAAGCAACTGCATAGCAACACACTAGAGGTTGACCAATACTGGATTTTACCAATAACGGTAACTAGGTTGGACCGCATAACCGATAAATCAACTGATAGTTTTTAAAATTGATACTGAATGAAAACTAAAATAGTGCTGAACTTTATTACAAAAATAAAAAAAAACACTACTGACCCATGAAAAATGTATTGTACTTTTTAAAATAAATATATAAATATTAATATGTTATACCTTGATCATTCATGTTAGTTCATTAATAACTAATGCTAACATATACAACTTTTTTTTACAAAAAATTAAAAATGTATTAATTCTTCTCTAGCATTTATTATCCATAGCATTGAAATTAGAGACACACACATACATATATTAGACACACACACACACACATGTTTGTTTTTTTGTGAAAAGTGGGGACATCCCATAGGCGTAATGGTTTTTATACTGTACTTACTGTATGTGCTATTGCCCTACACCAATCCTACACCTAAACCTACCCCTTACAGGAGACTGTGCATTTCAATTTTCCCCCAAAAAACCTCACTCCGTATGATTTATAAGCGTTTTGAAAAGTGGGGACATGGGTCAATGTCCTGAAAAGTCACCTTCACCTTGTAATACTTATGTCATACCTTTGTCATTATACAAATCTATGTCCTGACTTTTCACAAAAACGCACACACATATACATAGATAGATAGGTATCTTTAAATAAATTCAATTATAACTAAAATTTTATTAGGGATAAAAATCTACCTTAGCTTCTGCTCTAAATTATAGGGAGCCCTTTTACATTACTATAAGGTTACAGTTAACAACAGAGCCCAAACTTAAATTCAATTACTATTTATTTTTAACTATAATAATCAACACTCAAATTAAAAAATTGTATGCAAACATTTCAATTGTTTATAAATTAACTTCTAAATAATACAATTTCTATATGTTGTTGAAATATAATAATTTACAGTCATAATTTGTTTCATAAAATATTTATTAAGACATCACTAACAGGTAAAGTAAATATAATGAAGTATAGACTAATTTTTCGCAAAATAGGCTAATATTTCGACTTAATTTCTCTAGCAAATAACGAGCTGTAGACACTGATGACTTGCCTGAGGTAAATGAAATACTACGGACATTTTGTTTACAAGCTGTTTTAATGACGTCTTTCCACGGTTGAAACACTAATTGAGAGATTATGTTAGGGGTGAGATGTTCATTCATGTATATTGTACGTTAAAACTAGTCGTAAAGAGGAAGGGATGATCACACTCACTTCGCACTGCTGTTTGAACTGAGGCGTTAGTATATGTTGATATGTCATGCCACATCAAAGGGCATCAAAATGGCATTTATTGTCTGAATTTCCTGAAACAATGGAACGATTTGTTGTACCGAACCGAAATGCCTGTACCGAAATTTTTTGGTAAGAATACGTGTAGCGTTACACCCCTAGTGTGTACACTGTATGTACACTCTCACACATTTTCTTGTATTTTAGAATGCTTGATGATTTTCTGATCATATGTTTCTGTGAGCTAAATGAACATATGAATTTGAAATATGCAACTTCACTGGATAACAAATGCATAAAAGTGATCTTCTGGATACAAACTAATTCAAACAGATGGTAACAATCATAACATATAAACACTTGAGTCGGACTTTGTGTTTTTTTTTTGTCACACTGTTTTAACTGTTTGAGGTGCTACTAATGTAAGCGCCCTCTCAGCCTTGGTGGCAAACATACTGCTTTCTATACTAGAAATACTGCAGCATCTAATCAACAAATTAATGGCTTTATAATGACATCAAAACAAACTGTATACGTACTGTTTTAAATCCGCTTCTGAAGCGTGCTGCTCTGTGCTTTGTGTGTCAAAACAAACAGCATGAGGCGTCAGTGATTCGCCTCTACAGGCTGCTCTCGCTCCGTTTAATGACAGCAGACCCTCAGCCATTCCAGCAACAGACGCAAACCTTTCAGTGCCGATTAATCGGCAAAACTAATAAATTGCTCAAACTCGATAAAACTCGACCCCACCCCCCAAGACACTTTAGCAACCACACAGCAACACACTAAAATTTACCCAGATCACCTTAGCAATCGCTCAGGAACACTTTTTCTTCAGAAAATGTAGGAATGTGTGTATTTCTTTCCTCCTATTCTGTTTTCCCTATGTACAATCCTTCAATTTCATCTGTCATCTTTTTCGCTGATTTCCATGTTTCCCTGTTTGCTTGTTTTCTGTCTCACTTTTGTCGGCTCTTCCCCTTTGCTCTTTTGCTTTCTGCTCCACTAGCTCATCTTTTCTCACTCCGTGTGGACTGTCATGAGAACAGTGAGGGCAGGATGTGGTATTTTTAACCTCTGCCATTATAAATAGATAAATGTGGACCTGATAAACTACATTTGCTGCATTTGCCAGATTCATTAAAAGGCATGAGGAAGATTTCTCTCTCTCGCTCGCTCTCTCTCTCTCTCACTTTGACTCAGTGTAGTTGTATTTACACAGTAATGCTTCACTGGTTTGTCCCCGTGGCTTTCATATAAAAGCATGTGAACAAATCCTGCAGTCACACACACACACACACACACACACACACACACACACAAACACACGTACACAAATGTGCACACGCAGAAATACATGCGCACAGCACACACTGATAACTCAATCCCACAGTAGAGAGGGCTGTGTGGGTTGGGGATGCGTGATGTAATTCACAGCAGAATTTTTGTCATTTCTTTTGCAGCAGAAGCTGGAAATGTCCATGTCATAGCGTTAGCATATATCACGCAAACTCTACTGCCACTCAGTGGTGGAAAACATCACCGCACTGCATGCTATTTTTTTTTCCCCTTGTTAGTAGGCAAACGTCACTGTTACTATTGCTTAGAGCAGGGTTGCCCAAACTCGGTCCTGGAGGGCCGGTGTCCTGCAGAGTTTAGCTCTAACTTGCCTTAACACACCTGCCGGGAAGTTTCTAGTATGCCTTGTAAGAGCTTGATTAGCTGGTTCAGGTGTGTCTATTTGGGGTTGGATCTAAACTCTGCCGGACACCGGCCCTCCAGGACCGAGTTTGGGCACCCCTGGCTTAGAGCAAGTTTTTTTTTTCTTCAAATTTCAGATCTCTTAGTAAAGAGTTTATTTCTTTTCAAATCTCATACCTCTAAGGAAATCAAGCGTGTATTTTGTCTCACACCATTTTTGAAGCAGATATGATTGATACCACAAATCAAGTGGTTTGTTGATGAGAAGTGTGCTATTTATTGTCAGAGCAAAGTGGATGAATAAAAAATCTGTAGATTTCTAGAGACAAGAATATGCGATTTAAGGTTAGGCTTTTTTCACAAACACCCCCCCCGAAAAACCTAGTATGGCTTTTCCATTGTTTCTCTGTGTAATCATGTGCTAGATGAACATCTTTGACCATTGCAGCATCTTGCATATGACATGACATTCTAAAACCATGACTCTCAAGTTAAAATTAAAACTAGTTTTGTTTATTATTTAGTTTATTGCCCTTTCAGAAATTCTTTTTGAACAGCTACTCAGAACGTTTTAGCAAGCATATAGCAGCAAACATATAGAAACCACATAGCAACACACTAAAAGCCAATCAGACCACTCACTTTTCATGATTTAGTGTATATTTGTGTTAAAATGAAGACTATCTGTCTCAAAATCATCACTAAAAGTGGCGAGTTGTGGTCTGTGTGTGCTTGTCTCTTGCAGCCTGGCCGCGGTATCGAGTGTTGCGGCTGGTGGATGTTGGGCAGTATAATTTGGAGATCTCAGCTGCTGAACTCTCAGATGACTCTCTCTATGAGTGCCAGGCCACGGAGGCAGCGCTGCGCTCACGACGGGCCAAACTCACCGTCCTCAGTGAGTGCTGTGTGTTTGCTTAGAAGAGAGTCTGAATGTTCAGTGCATGCTAAAGGCTTGCTGTTTTAGATGTTTGCTGTGATGGAATGAAGGGGTTAATGTGTTATGAAATGAATAGATTTATGAGATGTTGCTTTTAATAATTGAACTCCATATGTGTTTGTGTGTAGTTCCTCCTGATGAGCCGGTGATTGAGGGGGCCCCGGAGATCCTCCTCACAGCAGGGGTCCCATACAACATGAGCTGCGTGTCCCGCGGAGCCAAACCCGCCTCTGTCATAGAGTGGCAGAAAGACGGCCTGCCGATAGAGGGGGCCGTCAGCACCACGGTGAGACACACACACTCATGAGAGTAAATGTAAATGTAAAGCAAAACATCCATGAGTTTGTAGGTATGTAATAGCTTACGTACCTAAGCACAGAGGTATTGATATGCTCTGTGTCTTTTTGCTATGCAGGAGGTGCTTCCAGACAGGAAACGCGTGACCACACGCAGTTACCTGCCCATTTCACCAGTAGATACAGACACGGGGAAGAACTTCACCTGTGTCGCTACTAACCTGGCCGTGCCGATGGGCAAACGGGCCACTATCACCCTCGATGTGCACCGTAAGTCTAAAACCCTTTCCAGCTTCAGTAACATTCATGAGGAAAGGGAAAAGTGCCAAAGTTTCACCATTGAGGAAGCCAGTGGTGCCGATATATATATATATATATATATATATATATATATATATATATATATATATATATATATATATATATATATAAAAGTTTGTATATACAAAATGGATTATACCCTGCATACACTATCATTCAAAACTTAAAAAAAATAAAAATGTATTAATATTTTTAAAGAAAATACAAAAAAATCAAGAATTTTTTTTTTTTTACAGTTTACATAAAAAATGTTAAGCTCTACTGTAACTTTTTTTTAACTTTGATGATAATAATACATTTCTTCAGCACCAAATCAGCATATTAGAATGATTACTGAAGACTGGAGAAATGGCTGCTAAAAATTCAGCTTTATCATCACAGGAATAAATTGCATTTTAAAAATAGAAAACAGTTATTATAAATTGTTATATTTCACAATAATATTGTTTTTACTGTATTTTTGATCAAATAAATGCATCACTAGGAGGTGCGCAATAGACTTCTTTTAAAAAAACATTACAAATGTATAAGTACAGAGCTCTTTTTTAGTCCCAGCCCATTCCTGGTGCAATTGTTTCTCTTAAATGTCTATTTCTATTTGATCTAACCCTTAAAAATGACTTTTGCTGGTGTAACCTAATTTAGTCAGGTAGAGTCAGTCATATTAAATAATCCTTTTGGCTTGAATAAAACCACATGAAGCACAGACTAAACATATTTACAGTGTAGGAAGAGAGAAGGACGTCCCACATCTGGCCAGTTGGTGCTGCATCCATAGGCCGTCTTCTCAACCCACAATATGGTACAAACTGTACTAAAGCAGCTTTACAAAGTATAGCACATGAAAACCTTCTTAGAGGTTAAAACCCCTTTAAGATGATAGCATGAACCATTAGGCGGAACAATGACATTCATCTACGTTCTGGCACTATATTAGTAGTTTCCCTTGCGTTGACTTCCACGTCCACTCCAGCTCCTTACCGTCAGTCCTTCAACTTGCCTTTGGTCTAATGAATGTCTATGGCTTTATTATGTATTCTGAATGCTCTCTGCAGACCCACCGGTGGTGACGTTATCCATTGAGCCTCGCTCTGTATTGGAAGGAGAGAGAGTGACCTTCACCTGCCAAGCTACTGCCAACCCACTTATTATGGGTTATAAGTATGTCTCTTACTAAATGTGATGCCTAAAGTGGTTCTTTTTACATTCCGTGAGATGAAAAATTAATGACTTGTTTTATCAGGGAGATAAAGATGTCCTTTAAGTAGTATTAAGCCCCATATATCTTCAATTATTTTCTGTTACGGCAGTTGTACCCTTGAATTCCTTTCTGTACATGCTTCATGGGTCTCTCTCTTCATATATCTGCTTATGCGTCACTGATTGGCTCTTTTTGGCTTTGCTAGGTGGGCAAAGGGAGGTGTGGTCATACAGGGGGCGAGAGAGAGTGTTTTTGTCACCAAGGCTGATCACTCTTTCTTCACTGAGCCTGTGTCCTGCCAAGTGTTCAATGCTGTGGGCAGCACAAACGTCAGCATACTCGTCGATGTCCACTGTGAGTATTAACTTCAGAAATGCAACCTAGTCTAGAACATCCTAAGGTGTCTGTATAGTGCAATGTCTATCTATCTGTCTATCTATCTACTGTATCTACATCTCTTGTTAAATTTGTCGGTATAGGGAGGAACCAATCATAGTTGTCATATAAATAATCATATTAAATGCAATGTTTCATGCAGTTGGCCCTATCCTGGTTGTGGAGCCTAAACCAGTAACAGTGGATGTAGACTCAGACGTCACTTTAAATTGCAAGTGGGCGGGAAATCCTCCCCTCACACTAACCTGGACAAAAAAGGGTTCAAGCATGGTGAGCATCTGCCTGTGGATCTGTTTAGTGAAAGCTCCTTTCTATTACGCGTTCAGTTCTTTCTTTCCTCTCTCTTGCTAAGATATAGGCTATCCATTTTTTCCTCTACAGTTTACTTTTTTTTGTCTATGACATTTTCCCTCTGACTTTATCTCTCTTCAGTGAGTGTTCTCCATATGTGTCCTTCTTTTCTTGGCTCTGCTTCTCTTTCATATTTATCTTCCAACTGTGTTTTGATGTTGAAGCTGCAATCCTTCGTTCCATTTGATTCTTTTTAGATAATGTCTACAGTGAACATGTTTTACAGCATTTTAGTCATTTTTTCCCTCCCTCTGTCTCTCTCCCTCTCTTATGCTCAGGTTTTGAGTAATAATAACCAGCTCTATCTGAAGTCCGTTAGTCAGGCAGATGCTGGTCAGTATGTGTGTAAGGCCATCGTGCCTAGGATCGGAGTCGGCGAGACAGAGGTCACACTCACTGTCAACGGTCAGTACAGCTCTTTTATCTTATTGTGCTAAGAAATAATAAAACACTTTTTAAAACCATGCAGCTTTCAAGGTATTTATCTATATTTAGCTCATTGTGAGTTCTGCATTTAGTGATTAATCAAGCTTTGATTAGGTTACCAGTTAACCCTTAAATGCATGGATGTTTCGCCAATCATTATTACATATTCGGGACCTATATTTCATTACTTTTTGCAACTTAGAAGGGTTCGATTTGAGCAGATGATTTTACCATCACTGTCATCGACCCAACTGTTGGGTCACAATCCAAAAAAATAGGTCATAGACTCTAGGGGCAAAAGCATGTTAAATGCAAATAATAAAATGCAACTAATAGTATAATTGTATTTAGTTAAAATAACATAATACATAACACATTTCTTGGTGATGTCAAAGTTCATGCATCCTCAAACAGTATTTTGGTGGAAATTCATCTGTCATTTGTTAGAAGCTAGCCAAATAAGACAGATGGCAGCTTAGAGAGGCTGTGTGACATCCCTTTATGAGAACAGAAAGTATGATATCAATACATTTCAGTGTATAGTTGTTGATGTTGTTTTTTTTTTTTTTTGTACATTCAAATTCAGTTCTGGGTCAAAAAAAACAAACAAACTACAACTACAGATCAACTAAAACTGTAGTCAACTAAAACTAAAACCATAAAAGCTTTTGTTATTTGAAATATAAACTTGAACTGAAATAAAATAAAATATAAAAAAAAACTCTTAAGGCAACATTTAGCTTAACAATGTAGTAAAATAAAAATCTAAACTATATAGTAGGGGTGTGCCATATCATATCGTCCACGATAATACCGGTATAAATTTTTACATGATAAAAAAAGTGTCATATCGCAATATCAGTGGTGGTGGTTGCTGGTTTCTGTATGATGATTAAAATCGCGAAATGGCCTTAAACAATTAAATACACTGCAGAATGTTATGTTTTCTAATACACACATGAATTGCATTCAAACAGCGCTGCAGGAGCTCGCGACGCTGTCTTGTTAGCCAGGGTTCAAAGTCCAAACCGCGAGGGAAATCTGCGCTGAAACTGTGTTACTCGTCAGTTGTTCAGTAACACTTTTTTGAATTTTTACAAGGCATGTGACAATGTGATAAGTGCATCTTCCCAAATTAGTAATCAGATTAATTTATAAATCTGCTGCTGTCAACAAAAAGAAGCACTGAGGACTTCCTGCGGGTTTCCGTCAAAATAAAAGCTCCATCAACATTCCTGTTGTCCAATATTAATGTTGTTCAGTTAAATAAAACGTTGTTCCATATTTTTTTGCATATCATCATAAATATCATTATCGCAAATATTTTTGAAATACCGTGATATAATTTTGAGGCTATATCGCCCACCCCTACTATATAGACATTAAAAAACAAAACAAAAACAACAATAATAAAAATTGAAACGGAAAATATAAAAACTAATTCAAAATATTAAAACTCTTAAAGCATCTCAGTGATATTAAAATAACACTGCCTAAAGCAAAACCAGTTAAGAGCCACCAATATCAGCTACATAATAGTATATGTTTTTAAGCAGTTTTTCTGATTATATAGTTTCTGTTGTTTATGCTTTTTGTTTTGGACTGTTTTTTGAGCAGGTCCTCCCATCATCTCAAGTGAACCGGTCCAGTATGCAGTTCGAGGGGAGAGAGGGGAAGTCAAGTGTTACATTGCCAGCACCCCTCCTCCTGACAAGATCGTAAGTTACCTTACAATTGCTTGCATTTACATTTATGCTATTTTCCACAGAAATGTACATAAAGATTCCTAAACAATTTTAACAACTGATATTTTACTGTTTTCTTATTATTCACCATCTGGATACCCACAGGAAAGCTGGTTTCAAAATGTCTGAGAAACCAGATGAGCTCACCTTAAACCAGTTTCTTGAGTTTTTAGTTTAAGACAAACTCAAACTAGGCCTGAACCCAAAGTAACACTCTCTGCTGCTGTAGATGGTTCTGCTGTTGCTGCATATATGCAGCTACTTTCAGACGCATCCCTTCTCTGAAACTACAAGTGATCCTAATTTAAAATGACTCGCAGCTCAGTCCTGATGCATCTTCAGGATGAGATTTATGAAATATGAAATATGGGAACAGAGAAGTCGTTCTTTTAATGCTGTAGCCTTTTCAAATGTCTTGGTTTGTGAGGTAAATGGAAGCTTACCATGAACATGTGGAGGTATGCATTTTTAAATATTCTCACAGCTCTGCATGAATAATACAACAGTTTTAGTGGTTTTGAAAGAAGAACTGGTGCTTTCTCACCATTATCCAGCCCTATGTTTCAGCACAGAAAGGCCATTTATCCCATTGCCGGCGTGGAATATGTGTTCATGCGGGCAATGTGAAGCAGATACAGTTCAGGAGCATTTTATGCACTTGAATATGCTTTTTAAATCCTAAATATTTATAAAGGATTTCTTTTTTCACTCCTGTATGAAATGTACAGATTATGTTGTACTGTACGGTATTATTTTTGGTCCATTTGCTTCTTGCAGGACCTGCCACTGCATATTTTTTTTTAGTTTCATTTTATACTATTTATTTCTCAGCCATTACTTGATAGAATATAAATTATTTTCCTTCGGAAGTTTCATTATTATTATATATGTACAAAATTATAGCACAGTCAAAAAGAATTTGAAAGACTTTTTAAATGTTTTTAAAAGAAGTCTGCATTTATTTGATCAAAAATACAGTAGAAGCTGTAAAGTTATTGAGATAATTGGTTTCTATTTTAATATGTTATTTAAATAACTGTGAAATAAATATGAAATGTAATTTCATAATTGAAATATGAAAAAAACACTACAGTATGTTTTTATTATTATTCTTATATTATAAATTGTTTTATATTTTTGTGTATTTTTATATTTTCATGTGGAGCTCAGGAAGATAAGTGACTGAAGCATTTTGTGGATCCAAATAAAGATTGTTGTATATTTTCCATATGTATTTCTAGTTTTTACTTTTTGCAAATAAACAGATCCTATTTAAGTATATATATTTGTGACCCTGGATGACAAAACCAGTCTTAAGTGTCAATTTTTATCGAAATTGAGGATTGTTGTTTGTTAGGATCGGACAATATTTGGCTGAGATACAACTATTTGAAAATCTGGAATCTGAGGGTGCAAAAAAATCAAAATATTGAGAAAATCACCTTTAAAGTTGTCCAAATGAAGTTCTTGGCAATGCATATTACTAATCAAAAATTAAGTTTTGATACATTTACGGTAAGAAATTTACAAAATATCTTCATGGAACATGATCTTTACTTAATATCCTAATGATTTTTGGCATAAAATAAAAATCGATAATTTTGACCCATACAATGTATTTTTGGCTATTACTACAAATATACCCCAGCGACTTAAGACTGGTTTTGTGGTCCAGGGTCACATATATAATTATTTATTTATTTATATAAAGAGAGAGAATAATTATCTGTGTCATCTTGAACTTGCACATTTCTTCCTTTAGATTTCCCAAAATTCATCCCATCGCTGACATGGCACATACTGGAGATTTAAATGTGAAGTGTATGTGAGTGATCTCTCACACCATGTGTTTGTTTGTTGTGTGTTTGTCCCAGGTGTGGGCATGGAAGGAAAATGTGTGGGAAAAAGAGAAGGGGACCCTATCAGAACGATACACAGTGGAACAGAGCAAACTGACCACACAGGGCGGTGCGGTGCTGTCCACCCTCACCATCAACAACGTCATGGAGTCAGACTTCCAGTCCACATACAACTGCACTGCATGGAATTCATTCGGACCTGGGACCATGATCATCACACTGGAAGAGACTGGTGAGGATATGTGCCTGCATATGCACATATATGATACTTCTCATGTGATTTTAAGTTATATTGAATTTGTGATCTTGAAATCATTTGTGTGGTCAATCTGGCATCAGACAAAGAAAGTGTTCTATATATAAAGTACAGTTTAGTCCATTAGTCATGAAACTTTGTACAGTTCATGTCTTCAAAAATTCACTGTATACTGCGTCATCTTTAGAGTACAGTTACAGTAGAGTTCTCTACTGAAGTAAAAGAGCACAGTCTTCAATAATAAATAGCTTGAATGGAATCTCCTAAATCTGCTTCAGGTCACGTCAGCTCAGGTTAGGAGTACTCTCTCTATTTAATATACAGTATGTGAGTACAGTTATACTGGTACATTAAAGCCACAGTGCATTGGTTAATGCACATGTTCATGGCACACACTGAGTCTGGTCTATCCTCTTCCTATCTATCCTTTTTTGTCCGAATTATTAAAGGCAAAAAGGCCATCAACAAAAGGCTAAAAATGAAAAATGCATTGTGGTGCTTATCTTTCTCTTTGTCTTTTTCATTGGCATAGAAATAGTGCCAGTGGGGATCATTGCAGGAGGCACCGTCGGCTGTTCGATTCTGCTTATCCTGTGTTTGCTAGCGTTAGTGCTGTTTTTGTATCGGCAACGCAAAGGAAGTAAGTTATCAAAGACCACTGATACAAATCTACAAATGACATTGAGTTTTTTTCTTCTTAATTTTTTCACAATTATTAGGTATTTAAAAAATTATTAATTACAGAGCACCTTTTAAAAGTTTGAGGTCAGTGAAACTGTTAAAAGTCGCTTATGCTCATCAAAAATACAGTAATATTGTGAAATATTATTACATTTTAAAATATTTTTTTTCTGTTTTAATGTATTTGAAAATGTTATTTACTTAAATTTTCAGCAGTCATTACTCCAGTCTTCAGTGGAACATGACTGTTCAGAAATCAATCTAATATGATTTGGAGCTCAAAAAACATTTCTTAATATCAATAATGTTGAACACATAAATATATTTTGTAGAACCCATGATAATTTTTTTTTAGGTCTCAGTCATTGACTGTTTTATGATAAATTTAATGCATCCTTCCTGAATAAAACTTAAAAAAATAAAATAAAATTCTGACCCCAAACTTTTGAAACGTAAATTATTTCATTATATTATTGGAAATATTGTTTTATGCATTTCATATCAATATAATAATTTCTCTGTCTGTCTAGTGAGCTGTGTAAACATCACCTAATTTAACCCAACAATAATCTGAAGTAGTGAGTCCTTCCAACAGTGACATGCAAAGTTTGTCTTTGAGAGTGTAGAAGTAAAAGTGTTTCTAAATGCTCACAAAACCCAAGGGCATATTTAGCCATATTTACGAACATCAGTAATAGCCACAAACACTTCAAAAAGCATGCTCAGGGCAGTGATGAATCAGATGTTTACTTGGATGTTTACTTTCCAGGTCGTCGCGGGGTCACGCTTGGCAAGCCAGATATCAAGGTAGAGACCATAAACAAAGAGACCCACAGTCTGGAGGAAGACTCTGGGAGCGTCTCCACTGCAACACGCATGGTGAAGGCCATGTACTCTGTAAGTAATTTTGACAACACACACAACAATAACTGAAGGATGTAGAGGGACTTTGAGACTTGAAGCTTTTAACATCATAGTTGAATTATTTCAAATAAGATATTACTTATCCTGAAAACAAACTTTTAAAAAATATATTATTCAGTGTTGCATTAAAAAAAAAAAATTTTTTACTTGTGAACAGTTTGATAGCTAAGTTTTGTCAGCAGTATTATAATTTATAATGTATTCTGGACATTTTGTGCAATGTGTGTGTGTGTGTGTGTGAGGGGGTTACATAATTTATATTATTAATTAAATTAATATTTTTAATTATTAATATTACTGTGCTAATATTAAGTAAAAATGTATCTTGATGTAATGTTGTGTCTTTTGCCAGTGGTGATTGTGCCTTGTCTTGTGAATCTTCTGAAAATGATACAACAGCACTGAAATGCTCTGAAATGCACTTTTTTATTATTAACATTGACACTAATTAACACTGAAATGTTCAATTATCGACCACAAGATTTGATCTGTGAACAAATTGTCCTTAAAAACACTTGTGTTACACAATGCTTTCAGTATATAATAACCGATACTAAATTTCCTAAACTTGCCTAACACATAACAAAGACACTTCTATCTTTTACAAAAATGAATTACTAATCATCTTCCTCCTATGTATTTCCTCTTAAATAACATTTCCAAAGCTGTAAAATTAATTATTTTTCTCTCTCAACCTCCCTCTCTTCCTTTATATCCTTCTTCTCTTCTCCTCCTCTTATCTCCTGTTGGTTTTCTCCCCTCTTACGTTGCATCTCTCTCCCCCTCTTGGTTGCTCTCTTTGTCGTTTATGGTTTAGTTTTTACCTTCTGTGACCCTCTCTCCCTCCTCCCAGCCTTTTAAAGATGACATTGACCTCAAACAGGAGTTACGCAGTGACACGCTGGACACACGCCAGGACTACGAGCTCAAGGTAAACAGACACACCGATACTTCTGCGCATACTAATATAAGTGATATATGACTTTGTTTTACTAAAGCATGCAGCTTCTATAGACCTCAACAGTCGGGTCCCATGTGTAAAAATCCTATTCATTTCTCTGTAGAAAATTAGCCACATCATATTAACCTTTCTTAAAAGACCAAGCATTAGGTCCAAGATCGTTTTTGGTTGGGATATGCTGCTGTAGAATCCATAAGTGTGATTTTTAACTTAAATTTGAACTAAAACAAGATAATTTGTCAACCAATCAGAGTATTATAGATAATAATCAGTCTTGCTAATATTTCTGCATGAATATTTTGCTAGAAAATTTAAATATATGGTATGTTTATTTATAATAAAAAGTATATAATGAAGTGTACAATTAGTTAGCTTAATCAATAATGTACAGTAAAATTGGGTATGTCTGAATATTATTTGCAATGCTTCGTATAAGTAGTTCATTCCACAATAAAGTTAATAAATTATTTTATGGCAGTCAAAAAAGTCTTATACCTTTTCCCCCTGATTTTCAAATGCTTTTCGTTTCAAATTTAAGCTTGCAATGTTACTTCATTCAACTGGCTTGTTAGGATTGGTTCATAACTTAAAACTCTTTATTGAAGAATTTTTTTAAATCCATATGGAGAAAATGAATGGGAAAAATATTTTCAAAATGTGACACTGCTGTTTTTTTTTGTTTTTTTTTTCTTTAAAAAGCTGAATTTTCAGTAGCCATTACTAGTCTACATTTTTACACTACCTGTCTTCAGTGTCACATGATGCTTCAGAAATCATTCTAATATGCTGATTTGGTGCTCAAGTAACATTTATCATTATTATCAATTTCTAAAACAGATGTGCTGCTTATATTTGTTTGAAAACCGTGATACGCTTTTTTTTTAGGATTCTTTGATGAATAGAAAGTTCTAAAGAACAGCATTTATTTGAAACAATTTGTAACAATGTAAAAGTCTTTAAGTCACTTTTGATTAATTTAATGCATCTTTAGTTCCACCTCTAGAATGTTACATTTATCATAAAACACCAACAGTTATTAACACAATGCATGTTTTTACCTTGTTGTTAAAGTGAATTTAAAATTCACGTTTAAAATTCACATATAAGAGCTACACTGAACATTCCTGTTGTCTTTTGCAGGACCCAACAAACGGCTACTACAACGTGCGAGCTTCCACCCATGATGAGGGACGTCCCGCTTCCCGATCCATGCACTACTCAGACTATCGCACCTCTGGACAGCCAGGGGGCGCTGCGGCCGTTGTGAGCAGTAGCTCAGGAGCTCCCGGAGCTACGGCAGGTCCAGGAACACCGAGCAGCTTGGCTCCGGGATCACGAGCGGGCTGCTACGACCCTCGCCCTCCCTCCAGACTCTCGCACAACAGCTACGCCCAATTCAACACGTTCACCCGCGCCGGACAGTCCCAGCAGCCTCCGCCCAGTTCTGGCCCACAGACTAGCGACTTCACCGCTGAATGCAGCCTCTTGGACTCTACCGCTCAGCTCGGATACGAAAATTACGGCTACCCGCACTATCCGACATTTCGGATGGGTTTTGGTCCGCCTAGCCTCGCCCCGTTAGAAGGCGGGCCGGCGTATGAGATGTACGGAGTCGGGCCGAGCGTCGGCGCAGGAGGCGGAACCGGAACCCCAGAGACTGGACTTGGGAAATACGGCAGTTCCACACGGTTCTCCTACACCTCCCAGCATTCCGATTATTCCCACCGACACACACAGAGGATGCAGACACATGTGTAAAAGAGAAGCATCACGTGTACGTAACATAAGTTACGCCGATATCGGCCATATAAGTACACACACTCACACAGATACACAGGATGGAAATAATGAATGAAACGGAGATAAAGACGGAGGGTGAACAAACAAAGAGAAGCTCAAAGTAAACGGAGGCCGAGAAATGAGAACGGAAGGCAGGGCAGGAGTGTCTTGGCGTTTATTTCTCAGCTCCAGGAGCTGAAAGCGAAAGTCACAATCAAGAAAGACTGGTGTCTAGAAAAGATCTAAGATCTTTATACCGTTCACTAAATCCTGAATGCTTTTAATAAGCATGATCACAGAGGTAATTCCTGAGAAATGAAGGGTGCCTCTTATAGGCTTATAGTCAGAGATGGTCATGTGAGATACAGTACATGTATGAATTCTCTTCAATGGCTTCTTCAACTTCTCTCCTTATGCTTAGCTTAGTTTAAAGGGCATTTAATGACAAATTGCACAATGTACAGTGGGGTCCAAAAGTCTGAGACCACCAAAATTATTATTATTTTTTTATTATTCAAATTTTGACGTGAACTGAAAATTTCAGGAATAAAAAAATGTGAACCAGGCAAAGCTAATTGATTACGTCACTAATCAAAAGTAAATTCTTGCTTTCATTAAAGCCCAAGATGCTCTTTGAAACGTCCTTAAATCATCCTGGATTACATGGACAATCTGTTGAAAAATCAGGAGATGTTTTAGACAAACTGCTGAATTCTGTATGATGCATTTAAGTATAGTAATAATGTGTTTACCAAATTTAAATCCATTAAAGCAATGGGTCTCAACCAGGGGACTTCCAAGGGGTCTCAAGATGACTTAAATGAATTCTTAAAATAAGACAAAACAAGTATTAAAGTATAATAAACCTACTAAAAATAGGAAAGCCAGGGTTCCTGCTGCCTTAAAAACATGGATAATGTATAAGGTAGCCCAATTTTAAAAGTGTGATTTCTAGACCTGGAAAAGTCACATAAATTAATAAAATCTTATAACTTTTTATTTTTAAATTTTTATAAAGAATTACATTTTTTAAAGATGTATTATCCTTAATTCACAAACTGAAAAAATTAGCCAATTTATTAGAAAATGATTAAACGTTAGAATATTAGAAAAGAAGGCTTTTAGACCCCACTGTACACAGTTACCTATGTCACAAAATATATCTTTATTTTTCCATTCATTCTCAAATGAAGGTCTGCATTCGACAAAGGAAATGAAGAGCACACGATACTCGTATAATACTCTTGATGACCAAAGCAACGTATTTTGAGACTAGATGATTCTTTATTATTTTGTGTGTAAATCAGCATCTACCTGGCTATCCAGCTTGCTGAGCTACCTCGTTAAACAGCGACCAACCGGCGTTACGCTAATCCATAAGCAGAGCAGCTGTATTTGTGCAGAAAGGTCCAACTCGATTTAAAAAAGCACTTTTTGGCATTTGCAATAAAACACATTACCCTTTAAATTTTAACATTATGACGGAGACAAGTTGAGGAAGCCATTTAACTGTTTCCAGACATGGTCAGCGATAGCCATTTAGTTCACTATCCTACAAATAGTTCAGAACCATGGAATATATATAAATCTATATACATATTCATATACAGGAATGCCCCACTCTTTTCCATGGTGCTTTTGTAGTGGGGTCATTGTTTGCACTGCATTCCAGTATTCTAGCTTAGATTACCCTCATAATCGATATGTAATCTCTCATTTGCACACTAGGCTAGAGCGTTCTCTCTCTATGTTTCGAATATTACCGAAAATCTTCTTTTTTTGTCATATTTCTGTAAGTGATTCTGGACCAAAGGTTCAACATTAGAGTATCAGTCTTTATTTGGGTGATATTCACCTCAACGAACAAGAAAATATGCAGATTTGTTTGTTATCGTTGTTTGCGAATTTATTCGGTCGCGAGTGACCTAGAGTTTTTCTTCTTTTTTTCGTGTTTTTGAGGGTTGGGAACAGTAGAGAAGGTCTTAAACTGATCCAGCCTTAGGTATTCAAACTCACCCTTACTGATCTAAGATCAGGCTGCTATCACATTCGTCTTAAAGGTCAAATTGGAACTAATTTAAGGTCAAAGATCGAGAGTGGTTTTTAACGTGCTAGTAGGACTTTCATGTGAGGTTTGGGAGCGGAAAGTCTTTCACTCACTTATTCACACAGACACACACCTGATATTTGTGCCAAACGATTTGAAGTATTTCGAAAAACTACCTTACGGGGACCAGAGATGGTCTATGAACTGTCTTCAACGGGTTTTGAAGGATGCCATTATCAAAGCAATGATGACAAAGGAGAAACATGAGGATGAAGACAACCCCTCTGAACAGTGAGGTCCTCGCTCTCTGCGACTAGTTTTCGTCTTCGTCCACATTTCGAACGAGCCTTGTAAATACTTTCCCATGTGTAATTCCGACTTCAAGTATTATTTTACATCATCCAATGTGATGCACTCTTTAAATGCAGTATTGTTATGTTTTCAATTGCGTGAAGAAGGTTGACAAACACCACAGCGATGGTACTTTCTGACTCGGTACAGTACAAAGAGGACGATGAGTAGCTTGGTTGGAGCCAGTACGATACCAAGGAGGAGGATCCAGAAACATCTTGATGAACCTGCTTGAGCTGCCAATCTCTCATCCTTTATATTGATGGCCTGGGGAATATCTTGTGGGACATGTGACCCACTGGACAGTATTTGCATTCCCCATCCCATCTAAGAACTTGAAGCTCCACGAAGACGAGAAGAAGGAATTTATGAAGGAGTGAACAAAATAAAGAGTGGCCTTAGGAAAACATGACTTTTATATTCCCTCACTTTATAAACCGGCTTAAGGCCAGAGGAGTGCGTGCAGATGACGGTATGTGTGTTTTTGTGTGTGCGATTGAGCGTGAGTGCGAGTATATGAAAATCTTTATGTAATCTGTTCATTTACTTCTCTCACGTTCCTGCTCCAATACTTTTCTTCTGCTGGTAGGAGTGTATCCTGTATAATTGTGTCTTAGAAAATAAACGTTGACTTACTGTACTGTTCTTGGTAGCTGAAAAAATGTTTGACAGATGTACAACAAAAGTTATTGATTTTTTTTTTTATTTCCCTTTGATTTTTTCCAATATTTTTTAAAAATGTTACGTAATTATTTTTTCACAGTATATCAGAAATAAAAGCACTGTTTTTCTAAGAATCAATGAAGTATTGAATGCGTGGTTTATGTACAGCATTTATACAGTTTATTGTTCATTCTTGGGTTAGGGAAAACGTCTCCTAGCACTAGTTTAATTAGAAATTGGTGACAGCAACAGTAAAATAGGACGAAAAACATGACAACATTATTGTTTATTGGAATGCATACAATTTGCATGAATGTAGTAATATAGACCCAATATTAATACTGTTTTTAGAGAAAGTTCCTTAAGGACCTGTCCACTACACATACACTACACAAGAAATATAGTAAAATAATATTATGAAGTATTAAAATGAATATTTTCTTTTTAAATACAATTAAAATGTAAGTTATTGTTGTTAATGTCAAAGCAGAATATTTAGAAATTTTCAATGCCACACAATCCTTCAAAAATCATTCTAAGTCTTGATTATTTGCCCAAGAAGCATTTACTACTAGGCTATTATTATCATCAAATTAAAACAGCTGTGTTATGTTTTGGTGGAAACTGATACATTTTTAGGATTCATTGATAAATAGAAAATTCTAAATAACAGCCTTTACTTTAATTAATAAAACATATTTTGTAACATGTCTTAACTGCCACTTTTGATCAACTGAATGCATCCTTGCTGAATAAGGATACGATTTTTTTTTTCTTCAAAATAAATAAATGAAATAAAAATACTGACCCCAAGCCCTTTGCATGGTGTGTATAGAACTGTCTACAATAAATATATCAGGAAATACATATGCCTACAACATTATACAGCATCTGCAATTAACTACAAATATCTTTAACATAAAGGAATGAATGTATCATGCTAATACCATGTTTACCACAGTATTGTGACCGGATCGTTACTGTGACCGGATCATTGAGTCAGTGAATTGAGCTCAAGAGTCGATTCGCGAATGAATCGGTCAGTACGATGTGTTTGATATATTGAAAGGAACCGGCTCAAAAGAACGATTCGTTCATGACGGTCAATCGATTTTTCGGTCTTAACGATTCTACAGAAAGACTATTAGTGGATCATGGATGAATATTTCACTTTAAAACAACTACTTACTCCACATTGGCAGCTGCATCTATACATAAAACTATAACTACAGAGTCGACCGACACCTAGTGGCTGATTGTGCGTAATTATAATGCGCACTTCAGTTTAAACCTCCTACAGGCAGGTGGCGCCAGAGTCGCAGTAAAACAGTTCACCGCAAAGAATCCTCCGCAGAAGCAACGGGTGACAGAGGGGAAGATGGCGGCGACGATGCTGAGGTCGCTCTCCAGACTCGGACGTCCTTCAGTGCTGTTAAATAGTAATGTCAGCACTCCAGCTTGTGTTCTGCTTCAGAAGAGGTACACACATTATAGTCGTCTACACAGTGTTGTTAAAAATTGATTTAGTAAGTTAGCGGCTCGCTAATGGCAGTGTTATTGGGATTAGGTAACCGGTTTTTTCCCCCCTGCGATTTTATAACAAGCATTGAAATGTATAGTATTACTAAACTGCCCTTTTCAAATTCTAATTATTGCACGACAATATTTGTTAGTTCTTTTCCCCCTCCACCAATGTTTTGATCAACTGCTGAAAGGAGCAAAAAACTGGTTGAGATGAAATATGTATATCATGGATTTAAAGATCTACTTGGACATCTGCTTTACATGATTTGTTTTTAAATGTCCACCAACGCAAACATCTCAAGATAAAGTGGGCCAGAAAAGTACTGAAGCAGCACATAAAATGAATAAATGTCATTGCATTAAATAACAAAATATCAAACCAAATTGCATTTATTGTAAAGTAAAACAGCACAAACACCATTTCCCAGTAAACATTTCATTTTTTGAAAAATGCATTTTAAAAAATATATATTGCATTTGATAATTCATACATTTTAAGTGTTGCTTGCAGATGCCACTGTGTACAGTAAATGCTGACACCTTGTAACTTGCAAATTCACACATCTTGTTCTTGAAGTTTGAGCGGAAATCTGTGTGCAAATCAATGACACAGCTGTATTTCAGGCTGAAGCAATGGCAGCCAGATGTGGAGTGGGCAGAGCAGTACTCTGGAGCTGTGATGTATCCCAGTGTCATCACTGAGAAATGGACACCTCCACCTTGGAACGGTTGGTTTCGTTTTGGCCTAATGACTAGCATATTTACAGTTCAACCAACCACTATCAAAAAAAAAAAAAATCTTCATCTTTTTCAGACAAGGACCCACCAGCAGAGAAGGAGGTGTCCAACCTCACCATCAACTTCGGGCCTCAGCACCCGGCGGCTCATGGAGTGCTGCGTCTGGTGATGGAGCTCAGCGGAGAGTCAGTGAAGAAATGTGACCCTCACATCGGACTCCTGCACCGCGGCACTGAGAAACTGATTGAGTACAAGACTTATTTACAGGTAATTAAAGACTGCAGACCCTAATGACTGACACTATATTATCAAATGCTTACTGTTTAACACATAGCAACTTAATTCTCATGATATTACACAGCAAATCTCAACTGCCTGATTTTTGTTAAATTTTGTTTATGTAGTTGCAAAATGGAACTATGTTATTGCTCAGTTGTTTATTGAAAATTATAAGTACGGAAAGTATTCAGACCCCCTTAAATTTTTCACTCTTTGTTATATTGCAGCCATTTGCTAAAATCATTTAAGTTCATTTTTTCCTCATTAATGTACACACAGCACCCCATATTGACAGAAAAACACAGAATTGTTGACATTTTTGCAGATTTATTAAAAAAGAAAAACTGAAATATCACATGGTCCTAAGTATTCAGACCCTTTGCTGTGACACTCATATATTTAACTCAGATGCTGTCCATTTCTTCTGATCATCCTTGAGATGGTTCTACACCTTCATTTGAATCCAACTGTGTTTGATTATACTGATTGGACTTGATTAGGAAAGCCACACACCTGTCTATATAAGACCTTACAGCTCACAGTGCATGTCAGAGCAAATGAGAATCATGAGGTCAAAGGAACTGCCTGAAGAGCTCAGAGACAGAATTGTGGCAAGGCACAGATCTGGCCAAGGTTACAAAACAATTTCTGCTGCACTTAAAGAGCACAGTGGCCTCCATAATCCTTAAATGGAAGACGTTTGGGACGACCAGAACCCTTCCTAGAGCTGGCCGTCCGGCCAAACTGAGCTATCAGGGGAGAAGAGCCTTGGTGAGAGAGGTAAAGAAGAACCCAAAGATCACTGTGGCTGAGTTCCAGAGATGCAGTCTGGAGATGGGAGAAAGCTGTAGAAAGTCAACCATCACTGCAGCCCTCCACCAGTCGGGGCTTTATGGCAGAGTGGCCTGACAGAAGCCTCTCCTCAGTGCAAGACACATGAAAGCCCGCATGGAGTTTGCTAAAAAAACACCTGAATAAGATTCTCTGGTCTGATGAGACCAAGATAGAACTTTTTGGCCTTAATTCTAAGCGGTATGTGTGGAGAAAACCAGGCACTGCTCATCACCTGTCCAATGCAGTCCCAACAGTGAAGCATGGTGGTGGCAGCATCATGCTGTGGGGGTGTTTTTCAGCTGCAGGGACAGGACGACTGGTTGCAATCGAGGGAAAGATGAATGCGGCCAAGTACAGGGATATTCTGGACGAAAACCTTCTCCAGAGTGCTCAGGACCTCAGACTGGGCCGAAGGTTTACCTTCCAACAAGACAATGACCCTAAGCACACAGCTAAAATAACGAAGGAGTGGCTTCACAACAACTCTGTGACTGTTCTTGAATGGCCCAGCCAGAGCCCTGACTTAAACCCAATTGAGCATCTCTGGAGAGACCTAAAATGGCTGTCCACCAACGCTTTACCATCCAACCTGACAGAACTGGAGAGGATCTGCAAGGAGGAATGGCAGAGGATCCCCAAATCCAGGTGTGAAAAACTTGTTGCATCTTTCCCAAAAGACTCATGGCTGTATTAGATCAAAAGGGTGCTTCTACTAAATACTGAGCAAAGGGTCTGAATACTTAGGACCATGTGATATTTCAGTTTTTCTTTTTTAATAAATCTGCAAAAATGTCAACAATTCTGTGTTTTTCTGTCAATATGGGGTGCTGTGTGTACATTAATGAGGAAAAAAAATGAACTTAAATGATTTTAGCAAATGGCTGCAATATAACAAAGAGTGAAAAATGTAAGGGGTCTGAATACTTTCCGTACCCACTGTATGTCCAACTTTATCCACATACATACAGCATACTTACGTAGGGCATTATACACTGGTCAACATTTGAAGTGGATCGAAACCTTTCATCAAAGTTGTCCTAAAACCTCAAACCAAAATGCGTTCTTGTCTTAGGACAACTTTTATGAACTTTTTTGATCCACGTCAAATGTTGACTACTGTATACTATATAGCATATCTCAAATGTTTGATTGCTCTAATTTACTAAATGTTACTATAAGGCGTGAAGATATTGTAAACATTAACATTATGATTTTCTGTAGAGAAAATCCCCAAATTCAATACATTGCAGCATTTGTAAATAATCTAAAAATGAGGTATTCATGTACTTAGCATAGCACTTAACATAGGGTTAATATTTTATACATGGCTAAGGAGCTGAAATATCCTTTTCATACTGCATCTATTATGTGTTTTGCTGGGCTTCACACGTTGTGTGCTGTTAGACTAGTGTTTCTGTAGTTATTTAGTTTAGAATTGTTGCCTAGTGGTGCAAATATATCTTCTGATTTAATTTTAGTTCTGTAGCTCAGATAGTAAAGTATTTGAGCTATTGATCAAATGTATACCTTTAATGTGAGATATGTCACTGTGGATGAAAGTCTTTGCCAAATACATTAGGTTAAACTTAACTTAAATTTCAGAAGTATTATGCTTTACATCACAAACTCATGGCTGTCTTATTCAAGGCTTATTAAGCTGTCATAACTGTGCTGTTATATGAACCAGTATGCTTTTTGCTGGTGTCTGTGATGAAGTGTTATTTGCTGTAATGTTGTCTTGTGTGCTTGTGTTGCTGCAGGCACTTCCATACTTCGACAGGCTTGACTATGTGTCCATGATGTGTAATGAGCAGGCATATTCTCTAGCTGTAGAAAAGCTTCTTAACATTCAGGCTCCGCCACGTGCACAGTGGATTAGAGGTGAGGAACAAAACTAAAATGCTTTTGATCTGGTTTGCACTCATCAATCTTAAATTAGGTTCAATTTGTTTTACCCAAAAACCCAAAAAAGATGTTGTAGTCACACAATTGAAAATGCATTGCTATTTTAATTCGAATGCACCTAACTAGCTGTATCAGCTGCATAAATGTGTTATTGTATATGGCCTCTGCAGTGCTGTATGGAGAGATGACCCGTATCCTGAACCACATCATGGGCATCACCACCCACGCCCTTGACATCGGAGCCATGACCCCCTTCTTCTGGATGTTTGAGGAGAGAGAGAAGGTAACAAACGTCTTTTGCACTTCATCGAACAGGAAAAACAAATAGAAGTTAAATATATGCATTTTGTTGGACATTAAATGTGTGTTGAAAATGCTACATGTTACACATAACAGTGTATGTGCTTTTGTTTGTTATTTGTGTGGTATCTAGTTACCATTGAATTAGTTGATATCTTGCAGATGTTTGAGTTCTATGAGAGAGTGTCTGGAGCCAGGATGCACGCCGCATATGTCAGACCCGGCGGAGTTCATCAGGTACACTTTGATTAAAAATCTTTCTAAATGAATAGTCCTTTTCTGGTTATGCTGATAACTTCATAAAACTGAGGATCATTTTTGTTGCAGGACTTGCCACTTGGTCTCATGGATGACATCTATGAATGGTGCAAGAACTTCTCTATTCGCGTTGATGAAGTTGAGGAGGTATGTAGACCGAAATGCAACCAGTCAATAATAGTGCTAGTTAGTATTAAGTATATCTCTAAAATGTCTCTATAGGCTGCATTTACACTTGCACAAAAAAATCTTATTTTTTGCTCACTTTTGACACAGATCGGAATTTGTTGCACACGTGCAAACACAAAAATCCGTGCAAGATCCAATTTTTTCGTGTCCGATCTGAGCCACTTCTAAATGTGGTTTTAAATCGGATACATATCTGATATCTGGACCAGAGTCCTGCACGCGGGCGGGTACCCGCGGGTACCCGACGGGTGAACCGCAAAAATTGACGTAACGGGTGGAATAATATTGACGTGTCGGGTGCGGTGCGGGTGCGGGTCGGACTGGTGACAGGCACGGGCGGGTTGCGGGTACAATTATAACCAAGACTATTTCGACTTAATCCAGTACACGCTGATAGGCAGCTCCTTTCAAATTGTCCCGTGCTTGTGTTCGCGCGCTCTGTCTGAAGACCGGGCTTCTACAGCGGGATTTGCAAACACTGAGCACTGTAGCCAATCGACTGCTGTATTGACATTGATTGACAGCTGTAGGTCTAGTGATTACATTAAAGGGAGCGCTCTTTGCTCGCTTTTCTGTAGTTAATCGATTCACAGTTTGAATAAAAGCTTTAGTCCGCAATAGTTTTATATTGTTTACACGTTGAATGGTGCTTTCTCTCTCTCTGTTAACTTGTTGGGCTGCGTGTGTTAAATGTTATTATTAAATTTATTATTATTTATTATTAAAATATTAACGCATTAACTCAGAATGACTTGTTAATTGCTTGTTACATTAAAAATAAAATAAAGGTGTTTTGTCTGCCTTATGTAGATTTAATGCGGTGCGGTTCGGTCGCGGTTTTATGTCAAACGGGTCGGGTCGGGTTCGGAATTAAATTAGTGTTGCTGTCGGATAACGGGTCGGGTATTCGGTTAACTACTGCGGGTGCGGGGCGGGTGCGGGTTTATCAAACAGGACCCGTGCAGGACTCTGATCTGGACATCCAACCTATGTCTAAACACATATCCGATTCCCCTCAGAACTCCAAGCCAACACAATGCGAGGGCAACACGTTCACCCATAAAATATCGTTTTAATGCTGGTCTGCTGTATGTGCTCATATTTTATTGAGGTGTTAACTTTATACAGCGGGTAAAATAAGTATTGAACACATCACCATTTTTCTCAGTAAATATATTTCTAAATGTGCTGTTGACATGAAATCTTCACCAGATGTCAGTAACAACCCAAGTAATCCATACATCCAAAGAAAACAATAAAAATAAGTTCTGAAATTAAGTTCTGTGTAATAAAATTGAATGACCCAGTGAAAAAGTATCACGCTTATTGAAATTGATTTAATACTTCGTACAAAAGCCTTTGTTGGTAATGACAGCTTCAAGACGCCTCCTGTATGGATAAATTAGTCGTATGCATTGCTCAGGTGTGATTTTGGCCCATTCTTCCACACAAACAGTCTTCAAATCTTGAAGGTTCCATGGGCCTCTTCTATGAACTCTGATCTTTAGTTCTTCCCATAGATTTTCTATTGGATTCAAGTCAGGTGATTGGCTGGCCATTCTAGCAGCTTTACTTTCTTTCTCTGACACAATGAGAGTTTCCTTGGCTGTGTGTTTGGGATCACTGAAATGTCCACCCTCATTTCATCTTCATCATCCTGGTAGATGGCAGCAGATTTTTATCAAGAATGTCTTGGTACATTTTTCCATTCATCCTTCCTTCAACTAAATTAATTTTGCCAGTGCTACACCATGATGTTTTGGGGTGATGTGCGGTGCCATTTGACCTCCAAACATGGTGTGTATTATGGCATCCAAAGAGTAACAATTTTTTTTGTCTCATCTGACCAGACTATATTCTGCCAGTATTTCTCAGGCTTGTCTAAATGTTGTGCAGCAAACTTTAAACGAGCTTCAACATGCTTTTTCTTTAGCTATAGAGCCTTGCGTGGTGAACGTGCATACAGGCCACAGCGGTTGAGTGCGTTACTTATTGTTTTCTTTAAAACAATTATACATGCTAATTCCAGGTCTTTCTGAAGCTCTCCACAAGTGATCTAGAGATTATCTTACTATATGGAGATGAGAGGGTCTGTATTACTTACTATTAGAGAAAGTATAACGGCTAACTCGGACCACATGTCCCTTAATAACCAATCACATTACAGCCTTGACGTCGTTGAATTTGCGACTCAATCAACGTTTACGGAGACCATAGGAATGAATGAGAAGTGCCGTAAGCTGAATCCCACCTGTCGCAAAAATGACTGACTTCTCTTATAAAACGGCATTTTTTCATGGTAAACTCTAAAAATAGTTCAATCCAAAAGTATTGTTTAGTGTAAAACATCTTGAAGATTAGCAGATAGGCTGTCGATTCATTAAATGATAAGCTGGTCCTTCTAAAAAGCTTTTAAATCAGTGTAGTGAAGCCTCCCCTCCATTGACATCCATTAAAAAAAAAAAAAGACCTCTGGTCTCCTTTCCCACATACTGCCAGACCGGAAGCGTTAGCTTTAGCCGTTACGCGTTTTTGACTAGTGGTTGCAGGCTTGCCTTCTAGTGGCTTTGAGTGATCCTTGGCTCTTGGACAACTCCTCTGATAATTCATTTTATTCCTCTGTCAGAAATCTTGCGAGGAGCGCCTGGTCGTGGCTGGTTTATGGTGAAATGATGTTCTTTCAACTTCCGGATTATGGCCCCAACAGTGCTCACTGGAACATTCAGAAGTATAGAAATCCTTCTGTAACCAATGCCATCAGTATGTTTTGCAACAATAATGTTGCGAAGGTCTTGAGAAAGCTCTTTGCTCTTACCCATCATGAAATGTTTCTTGTGTGACACGTTGGTAATGAGACACCTTTTTATAGGCCATCAGTTGGGACTAAACCAGCTAATATTAATTTCCACTGACAAGGGGTAGGATTGCTTTCTAATTTCTGATAGATTTCAGCTGGTGTCTTGACTTTCCATGCCATTTTGCACCTCCCTTTCTTCATGTGTTCGAAACTTTTTCTCTGTGTCATTTCACTTTATTACACAGAACTTAATTTCTGAACTTATTTGTTTTGTTTTCTTTGTATGTATGGATTACTTGGGTTGTTACCGACATCTGGTGAAAATTTCATGTCAACAGCACCTTTAGAAATATATTTAAAATGGTGATGTGTTCAATACTTATTTTACCCGCTGTAAGACATTGCGCAACATTCAGGAGCTGGTTTTCAACCCCTGCCCCATGAATTTTATAAATACAACAGCTTTACTATTAAAAGTGAAATTCTTTATTTGACCCTCTATCTTAGGGTTCCTCAAATCTTACCCTGAAGGTCCAATCCACTGCAGAGTTTAGCTCCAACCCTGATCAAACTCACCTGTCTGTGATTTTCTAATGATCCTGAAGACGTTGATTAGCATGTTCAGGTGTGTTTGATTAGGGTTACAGCTAAACTCTGCAGGAAAGTGGATCCCGAGGTCCAGATTTGAGGAGCCCTGCTCTATCTCTAGCACTCTCTATTCTAATTTTACTTTATCTATTTGTTTTCTTTTTTTATTAAAATAACACTGCCCGTTATGACTTGTACTCTATTTGTTTTCTTAATGCTTGTTTTCTTTAAAAAAGGCCTCTAACACTAGCTTTCTCTATTATTTTTCTTTTCTATTCTATTTGTTTTTATTTTATTATATATTTATAGAAAAAAATCCTTGCTACTTGTTCTGCGTTAGGCTAACTGGGACTTGTCATAGCACTTGCATTTTATTGCTCTTTTGTTGATTTTGATTGCTTCTATTGTCCTGCAAAGCATCTGCTAAATAACCAAATGTAATGTTAAAGCTGCATTATATTTCTCAGCAATGAGGTTTTTGTAATTAAACCAACAATCTTCACTATTAGGCTACTCGCTCACACATTCTTTCTCCTCGCTCAATTTATTAGAATTCATTCAAATAAAAATAATCTTACAGCGCTGCTTTATTTCACCTCAGACTTCTACATCTAACGAGCTGTAGATAAAATAGCAAATAAAATTATCATTATTTATTCAGATTTCATATTGTAAGAAATCCATGACAACCGTTGTCCATGCTGGGGAATAATAATGGCCACTCGATGTGAATTACATAAATAATTTTAATAGCACAGTCATTGAAAACCCGAGGGTCTACCATGTGCATAGTAAAGTGATTACTAACTATCATTTTGGGCGGGAATTAATGTAAAAAACAATGTCAGATACCAGTCGTGTCTAAAGTGAAACACTAAACAGGGACCAAAAAATCAGATATGGTCAAAAGATCGGATCTGTGCATCAAGACTTGCAGTGTAAACACAGCCTTACAAATTATGTAGATAGATGTTTCTTTTTCAAAATGCATGTATTTTCAATTTGATTGGAATTAATAAGTGGAGTTTCTAAATGAATATGACTGCAATATTGTTTCAGATGCTGACCAACAATCGTATCTGGAAGAACAGAACTGTTAATATTGGTGTAATTGGGGCAGAGGATGCACTCAATTATGGATTCAGGTAAAGCATAGTATTAAGTGCATCTGATTAGTCAGAGCTGCTGCTCAAGTGTCTCTCCCAGAAGTTGCTATAGTAGATGATCTATCTGACAGTAAGTGACGAAGAAAAACCTTTGAGTAATTTATACATCAAACCCTAATGGGTCTTCTAATAGCAGTCTTTGTGTGGTGAGATGTAATCATCATCATCGTAGCTCAACTAGTGAAATCACCCACGAATGCAACACTGTAATTCAAAGAGATTTTAATAAGTTGACCAGAGAGTACTGTATCCTGATGTGTCAGATTGTCAATAGTGTGTGCATTATTCCTCCTTCAGCGGAGTGATGCTCAGAGGATCTGGTATTAAATGGGATCTGAGGAAGAGTCAACCCTACGACAAATACGACGAGGTGGACTTTGACGTGGCCATTGGAAGTAATGGCGACTGCTATGACAGGTGACCGCACATGTTAATGTTCTACACTGAGTTAAGAGGTTCAGGAAGTTCAGAATGACAGGAAATCGAAATGCAACCACAGGCTATAAATTGGTCTTAGACTTTACTAAACTCTTTCACCACATATGCTGATAGTATCACGTGTGAAATGTAGCATGATGTGTGCCGCTTAAAAAAGATAAAATTTGTTTTGAGAACTTGGCACTAACCGACCAAACATGAGTTTTTGCTTGAAGAACATTTATAGAACAATTATACCGTAATGAACATTGTCGCTGATTGATTTTATTACCGAAAATTGCATTGGATTCAAATATAGGAAGAGATACAAGTAATGGCAACACTTTATAATAAGGTTTTATTTGTTAACATTAGGAAAATTCACTACTTAACGAAAACTAAGAATGAATAATACTTAGAAACCATTTATTAATCTCAGAAAATATGAATGATATTAATTAACCTTTGCTAATACATTACAATCAAAGGTGTGTTTGTATTATTTAATGTAACTGACCTAACATGAAATAACAATGTTTTATTAACATTAATGAAGATTAACAATGAGCAGTACATCTGTTACAGTATTTATTAGTTTATGCATTAAAGGGGTCATCGGATGCTACATGCACTTTTAGTTGTTTGAACTGAAATGTGTTTTGGCAGTGTGTGTACACAACCTCCCTATAATGATGAAAATCCACCCAGTGTTTTTTTTTTTTTTTTAATCTGGTTAAATCATTTCCCCTTTCTCAAATCGAGCCCGATCTCAGATGCCTGTCTGTGTGATGTCACACAGACAGGCCTCTCCCACGATAGTTTGATTGACAGTAGCGTTTCAGCACAGACTGGACTGGCGTCTTACCTTTGACCTGCCCTGAGTGAGCTGTCATCAGTCCGCCATTGTTTCACCGCTGGAGCAGATGTAGACAAGAATATCTCCTAAGCAACTGAGGTGTTTTTTTGTTGTATGTAATAATGAACATAGCAGTCATTTACTCCCGACATCTGAGCCGCTGAAGACGCAGTGGATTACGTTTGTTTGTGAAGGAAATGCGCCCCCCGATCTACCTAAAAGCGTTTAGGGTAAACGTACCTATTAAGCTCTCCAAAATCTACATTGAGACATTTTTAGTGCACAAGATATTGGTTTCAGTACAAAAAGTTATGTTAAAATAAAATATTAATCTCTCACACAAAATATTCCATTTTATTTTAAATGACAAAAACATTTCAATTAAGATATACATCATTAAATTCAAAAAGTCCGGCTGTGCTTAATGGGTACATTTTTGTACCCTTTAAGCATACCCCTGTTCCCATTAAGCTCACATCATGTTTTATTAAAAATTCTTGTTTATTTTAAGGAAAATTTTTAAAGAATAATTGTAAAAATATATTTTTTGAAGGTACAAAGTCAATCACCAAAAAAACAACACTAAAATCAAGCAACAAGGCATTTGATTTGATCAGTTATATATTCATAATGAAGTGTCATTTAAGCACATTGCAACATCAATACTAGTCCACGTTCAGCTAAGTAACACATTCAAACATATAATCTCTTAAGGCTGGAATACACTACACGATTTTTGCCCCGATTTTCCACAGATTTACAGTCTGGAGAAGTTGATGCTAGTTGCCAAAGATCAGAGCCAGTCTGCAGATTTGAGTTGACAGAATCCATAGAAAATCAATTAACTTAACTTAAAGTGACAACCATCAGTTAATATTTAAAGTCTGTTGATTTACATAGATGTTCAATGTGAAAGATCTTAAAGAGAGTACACTGAGCTTAATTGGAGCAGCAACCATTTTTAATCAATTTAATGTAATATTTATTAAAATGACAGGATTTGTGCTAAATAAATAGTCTAGGTCATGTATTAAGTTCATACATATTTTAATATGAACAACTATTATAAACAATATCAATGAAAATATACTTTTTCTTATTGATTTCACACTGAAGCTCTGTGATTTTCACAGCACCCTTTAAGCTCACCTTAAAATAATATGAAATCTTTAAAAATTGCAGCACTGTAAAACGACAGACCAGCAATAAACTGTCAATTTATAATATTATGGATGTAAAAGTACAAGCCAGTAATGCCTGTGAAGTAATATGTTAGCGTAGCACACAATCTTATACAGCTAGTCAGCTAACTGTGTTCTGTAGCATCTGCGCTATGTTGCTAAAATTATATTTTGGATCTAATGTAATTATTTCCCACATCCAAGTTCCAGGTTATAATATGCAAAAGTCTGAACATTAATCTCTTAATTTTACAACAAGTAGTGAAACTTACCCAAAATAAAAGCTTAAACGTCCAAAATGGCAGCCAGACAGTGTGAACATATGGAGTATCCCGTATCTCAGTATGCAATGATCTGATTGACTTGAAATTACAGGAGGTATATAGTAACAAACATATCAATTGGTTAAGACATCAAGTAGGATAATAAATTTTTTCTTTTTATAATCTGATCTCAAAAATGGAAATGTGCTTAATGGGTACGTGAGCTTAATAGGTACGTTTAACCTGTTCACTCGAATCATTCGTGATCCAGTTTCACCAACAGAAGTGAGTATAAGGTTTTTTAATGAATCTTTGCAAATCGCCTTTCCTTATAATGTGCTAATTAGCAAGTTTCACGATGAATGCGGCTAAAGTAAACAGTCCTTCAGAGAGTGGCTTGGAAGAAAGGGGCGGGGTCAGCAGAGCTCATTAACATTTAAAGGAAAATGCTACAAAACGGCTTGCTCTGAAAAGAGTTGTTTTTGACAGGGTGAAAAAAGTGTTTTTTGCACTACCACTGAGAAATTTTAACCAAACTATGTTACAGACTTTTCATTAAGACCCTAAAGAATCATAGCAAGTTGTGGAAAATGGGCATCCAATGACCCCTTTAACTAATGTTAACTAATGGGACCTTATAGTATCATGTTATATTGCCATGCTTCTTTAATATTGGATGTTATCAGTGACGCATATGAACTTGTTTTTAGGTATCTGTGCCGAGTGGAGGAAATGAGGCAGTCGCTGCGCATCATGCTTCAGTGTCTCAACAAAATGCCTGCTGGAGAGATCAAGGTAGATGATGCTAAAATAGCCCCACCCAAGAGATCTGAGATGAAGGTAAGATGTGCTTGTGTATGTATCTTATTTAAAGGTGCAGGGTGTCATTTCTGGTTTTTCAAACACTCCCCTCATGTTCTTTTAGTGAGTCAAATACATAGTGTTGCCCCAAACTCAAGCCGTTGTGTAATCCAGTGTTGCATAGTTCAGATGATCACACATTTTGAAGTACCATGATGTTAAAGCTAGTTTTCAAATGACTTAGTCATAATTGTATGCAAAAAGTTATGTGAATATTTCCATATAGAAAATACACACTTCAACTTTAAGAAAAAAGGTAGAGATGTATTCATGCGTGTGTGCTTTAATGTTAACTAACACCCCTCTCATCCCATGACTTGTTTTCATGCAGACATCAATGGAATCTCTCATTCATCACTTTAAGCTGTACACTGAGGGCTACCAGGTTCCTCCGGGAGCCACATATACCGCTGTAGAGGCGCCAAAGGTGGGTGTAACGCACATGAACATGTGTTGACCAACAATTACATGCACACCATTGCTGTTCTCAAGAGAAATTTTTACTTTGGCCTCATTGGCAGTTTTCAGTGGTTTTTGGTCATCATCTCATCCAGCATGGTGAGGTTGTTGGTGAATTTTTAACTCTCCATGCACATGTGGGGAATGTGGCTTTCTAAAGTTGTTGTTTTTGTGGTGCTGTTTTTATTCAGCAGTCCTATAGATTCAGTTGTTGCAGCACGACCAATGTGTGTCTGATTTCAGAATGAATTACTTTTATGATCTGGATATTTTCAGTGAAGCAAAACTATACAGTACAACCTGTGTATTTGACTACTGATTTGTTAAACTTCTACTGAAATCTGAACTGAACTTATCATTTGAGCTGATTTTTTCCCCCAAAAAACTTAATGTAAGTACTAATAGAATAAACTAATAGACCCATTAAAGAACCAGACTTAAGAGGAATCAGAACAAGTGTTGTTATATTATTTTCCCATTCTTTCTTTACACTCGGCTGTGTTGTGTTGCAGGGTGAGTTTGGTGTGTACCTGGTGTCTGACGGTTCCAGCAGACCTTACCGCTGCAAGATCAAGGCACCTGGCTTTGCTCACTTGGTAATTAAATCATTCGACTATTATGATTTATAAATTATATACCAATTATATAATAAGCTTTTTAAATAATAAAAAGAACACACACTACTATTCAAAAGTTTTGGGTCAGTAAGATGATTCGC